>NC_139610.1:14072661-14551908 GCF_964270895.1 Podarcis filfolensis
AGGGACTGATTCTGAATCTGCACCCCCAAAAGAGAAGCACTGTTGAATTTCTCACACTGTGAACCATTCATAGGTATTTGAAAAACAAATTTCCGTGCCTTTGGTTGCGACCTACTGTTATAGAACTATCTATTTTGTTTTGAATTAAGGTGGTTTCTCTCTGCTTTTAGCTTGTTGGGAGGTTGTATGCAAAGCAAACCGTTTAACAGTTAGTGCTGTTAGAGCCAAGCTAGGGTAAATATTGTGTTATCTCAAGCTGCATAGCATCTTGTGTGGAATTCCATTATAGAGAAATGCATGCTGATGAATGCAAATACAGTGCTCGGTCACGAATGCAGACACCCTGGTTAGTGTGACAAAAAGAGTGTGTGTGTTTGCTATCTCATTCTTAAATGTGCAAACTTGGTTCAAAAACCAATTTGATATTGTGGGATTTGTTAGCTTGCTTCGCTTGGACCTTTTTAATACGCAACTTGGTTTTTTGCATTATGTTGGAGACAATATGATGTATTTTGGTGGAAGCATCTTGCATGAGCTATTTGTAATTTGTGCCGAACAAAAGCAGTTTATGTGAAGAATTTTGTGTTTTCCTCCCCACCAGATATTGAGGAGTGTATAGAAAGATGTAATTCAAAAATGTATGCAGTTTTGCTTCCTACACAGAGCATTTGACCTTTGTTTTGTTTTGCCACACTTCAACGTTAGTTTCTCTTAGAAAGAACATTTAACTGCAATTTGGAGATCATTGCCTGAACGTATGTTTTTCCTTACAAACACACACACACACACACACACACACACACACACACACACACACAATTTCTACCAATGTTGAATTATGATGTGAAAGGCAATAGCCTCCCCTCCCACTCTTTTAGTAGCAATGATAATAAGATATGGAGTGGCCACTAAATTAATCAGATAGTGATTGCTAAATGGTCATCTTAAAATTATTTAAAAATTGCGAGTAACACTATTGCTAGCTGTTAATCAGATCAGATTGTGCCAATAATTTAGTGTGTAGAACATTGACTTGCATTATTGTGCCGAAACAATTTTGAATGGGATTTTGTTTACTCAAAACATTTTGCCAGAATATATGTTTAAGATGCAGGATACTAGAGAAGGCCATTAGAGGAAAGTACACATTTCACCTCTGAAAGCCAGAAATGGGATGGAACTCTACTTTTGCTTTCTTGTGTTGCTTTTAAGAGAACCCAAAAGGGAGCTCTTTATCCAGACAGTACCGGGTGGATAGTTATTTGCGGACTTTATAGCTCCGTACGAAGATACACACACACACACACACACACACACACACACACACACAATTCCTATTTCAAAGATTGCTTTAAAAGACAACAGGATGTTGGTACTATTGTATGCAATAATCTTGTTCCAATAACATTATTCACATTGTAGTTGTAGTTTTCACTGGGCAGATTCATAAAGGTATGTGCAACTCTTCAGCACACAGATAACTAGCTCTAAAATGCTCTGTTCTCAGGAGTGGATACCAAGGGGAAAGGATGGCGGTTCTAGTTAGTTGCAGTTCCTTCTGAATTCTATCCAGAAGAGCCTATCCCTTAGTTGAAACATTCAAAGTCAAAGCAGAGAACAGTTCTGGAAAACCATAATAGTCTAAAACTATTTTAGTCTTGACAATTTGTGCTTTCCAGAATTGGTTATCACCCAGTTCTATATAACACAGAGAAGGAAAATGCCCGATTTGCATAGTAGCAATTTTTGAAATATACTTTACTGAGCACAGTCCAATCTTGCCTTGATTGTTGGCCACCCAAATTCTGTATGAAGAAGAACTGCTGATATTCCTGAAACAGAGTATAGCTTCTGAAAAAGAAACCCATTGTTTTGCAGTTTCCAAAACTTTAATGGAGTTTGAATCAGAGCCTCAGATTTCAATGCCATAGAGCATTTGAGTAAGCAGTTTACTACCAAATATCTTTAGGGCAGGTTCAATCAGCTGCCCTCCCTTATGTAGTAAAAGTTCATCAGTGCCCCTATAATTTTCTGTGCTTTGACTTTCCCTGCCTCCATATGACACTTTCAAGAGAAGGTTTAATTAAAGAGTACACTCAGGTATCTAAATGAACAAGTTTGTTCTATAGTCTTCTGATCCAAGCACCATCTATACCGAGGGCTGAGGCTGCTAAAAATCACAATCTTGACCTTAGAGTAATGTATAGATTTTTTTGTTTACAGTTAAGTGCTGAACACCTCCAAGAGATTTTTGAAGCCCAATAGGAAAGGAGAGGAGCACCAAACAATATAATGATGATGATGATGATGATCATCATCATCATCATCCACCCATCTGACTGGGTTGCCCCAGCCACTCTGGGTGGCTTCCAGCAAATTATAAAACCACAGTAACACATCACACATTAAATAACATTGCAGTTCCGCAATATTGAGGCATAGGGGGTGGAGGAGAACACACACACACACACACACACACACACACACTGTGTTGTGAAGTGCAATCCAGAATAAAACAGCCATTGAAAGCTGCCTTGATTCTCAATGACATTTTCTTATCCCTCCCCCCATTTTGCATAATGAGCCTAACAGGTGGGGAGTTATATAAATAGTATGTGAACTTTGCAGTCCTCAAAGGATGCCATTTGAGCACTGGTTGATTTATCAGTCACAGCTTTTACATCTTCACAAATACTTAACCAGATGACATTAATGTTCATCACCTTGTTGAAAAAGAATGTGTGTGCGTATGTGTTTCTAATACATCATCTATTGTCTAGGTGTATTAATCATATCCTAAGTATGGACTTGAAGTATGGAAAAGAAAGAGACTCCTGGTTTTTTTAGCTGACACTTGTATGCTTTACTCGGCCCACAAAGTAACATTTGTTTCATATAGGTGATTATAACACTTGTTTGACTGTAGATCAAAGGGCAATCCAAGCAGTGCTTAGTTGAAGTACCATGAACGAGATACATTAATGTAATTAGAATCAGTAATTGATACTATTCAGTGACTGCAACATTGTTGTCAGGAAGTCCAGTCTCAGGTTACAGGACCGTATTACTTGGTGAAGACAGATGACTGCCTATGTGAGATCTTTCAGTGACATCTCTCCCCCGCCCCCTTTTCTTCAACAAACCAGCCTATAATTTGAGTAGCCCAACATACGCATCCTTCATGATCCTAAAGGCATTGTCCTCAATCCAGAGAAAGTTATTTGCACTCAAATTTTGTTTTGAAATCCATGGGACTTTGGGATTAAACCCAGAGGAAATATCCATACCCACTTGTTTTGTGGAACATCTTCAGGAGAAGAAAGGGCTAAGGATTAAACGCTACACAAATTGATATGGAGTCCCTATTCTATGCCTCATTTGAGCAACTCATGCAGCCAAGCTGGTGCTAAATGCTGAATGGACCACATCAGCCAGGCCGAGAGGGGAGCCTTGTCATCTGAGCAGCCCAGGACTTCCATATACAATGCCCATGTTTGCATCCCAGAAAGGTCACTAGGCAGTTTAACTTCACTCCCAGAGGTGCACTCCATTGTCTCTTGAGACAGATGGGTGCCAACAACTGCGTAAACATTTCACCCTTCTAGGAGCAGCCAGAAGAGAGGGTGTCTGCCACATACCATGCTATATACTATATACTTGGATGCTGATGGGATAGGGCAGGATGGTGGTGTGGCGGGGGCTGTTTAAATGCATTGTCAAAGTCAATTCAGCCTTCCCACCAGTTTGCCCCAACCTCACAGACCTCACCTCTCTCCTACTCCCTCAGTGTCCTGCTATGCCGGAGTGCTGGTGCTCCTGAGAGGTCAGGTTTGCAACAATGCTCCTCTCAATTGTCACCTGCATTTACACACACACACACACACCAAGCCTATACACAGTTGTAAATGATCGCTTTCGAATGATTTTGCTTTTAGTATACTTTTCTACAACAAAATGGTGCAATTCCTATGCAAATGTGTTTGATACCGGGATACCAGGCGCAAACTTCATCTTATTCTCGAGGGTGCTATGATTTAAATAAGTTTAGAATGCAAAATTGCACATGCTGAGGTTTGTTTGTTTGCTTGTTTGCTTTTAAGTCAGGATTGGCAAACTTCTGCTGTTTCGCTGTAACTTCTCAGTAACGCAGAAGCCATTGTAATGCATGGAATTGCAGTGGAGGAAGTAGACAAATGTTTATGGTGTGCTTCATGAGTGAAATCATACACCTGGCTATCAAAAGGAGGTCCCTGGAAGACCATTAAGTTCAGGCTCTGAAATTACCTAGCTGTACCGCTGAGAGTGTTGCCCCCTTCTCAGAGAAAAGAATCCCATTGAGAACTTGGTTGGAGGTGATTGGCATTGTTGCTTTTTTCATTTTGGTCTTTGTAAAATGCTCAGCCATGTAGACTATTTGGGCTCCCAAGGATCAATATAAACAGGAATTCTTAAAATGTCTGACATGTAGCAGTGGTTGCAAATTTATGCAGTGTTCTTTGTATTCCCCTTTGCTTTCATAATTCAATAGGGTAATGAAATATACAAGGTGGCATTTTTAGTATAGTTCTTTCACCGCATTTATCACAAGGATTTGCAGGTGGTAACCTCCACTACTTTTGTCTGGAGAACTGACTCATTGAGTTTTTTATTTGCTTATCATCCTCACCCAATTTTCTCACCACTATACATGCAACCGTGAATGGGAGGCTATGGTCTTAATGGTTCTTTCCCCTGCTTTCTCCCCCAAAACAGATGCCACCTTCCATTTCCTTAAAAAAGGCACTGTAAGCCTTTATGAACTGTATCATCTCTGCTTGGAGTGCATTGTTGCCTAGCTGTTTATTATCTTTTATGACTGACTCAGACACTTTTGCTATTTGGAAAACATCCTTCGTATGGAAGGAGAATGTTATCGTGTCTGTAGGGCTGCAAAGCTTCACTTCTGTAAGAATGCAATTTGCCAAAAAGAAGAAGAAGAAATAAATAGAAAATTCTTTTTAGAATCTGCTTGGTGTGTTGTTTGGTTAGTTTATTCAGTTTATCATATACCAAGCAAACTCTTGCATGGCGAGGATACGGCTATCCTACATTCAAACAATGTTATTGTTTATTAAGAAAGGAAAAGAGGTCTATTCCTCCATCAATATGCATTTGGAATCTCCACGGACGTGAATAGGAGCTAATCCCAGCATTAGAAGGAGAATCAGTGTTCAAAAACAGAGCTAAACTTTCCAGGCATAGTATTCCTTCATGCAACATATATACATATAGCTGTGTACTGAGAATAAGAACAAAAGCAATAATTGCAAGACGTTTTAAAAAATTGGTCATGGCATCTGCCTTGAATAATCTTCTCAAATGCACTTAAAGTACTAGATTTAATTTACAATGGGACTAAAGAAGGTTTGCTTCAAGGACACAAACTTTAAGAGATTTTATGGGTGATATTGTTTGCAGAGTCACCAAAACTGAAGCCTAAGCCACCCTGGCTAGGGATGCCATTTCACATTTCAGTAGGACGAACAATGAAGTTTGCATGTGAATTTGCAGGTTTAAAGGTGCGCTCAGTAAATATTAAATTGCAAAACAAGCTGAGTATTTAATTAGCATTTTTGAGGAGTGGCATGTTTATAACTCAACTGCAACTATAGCTTTGCTGCTAACTATGTCTTCGCCTTGCTTCTCTAAGGGACAACCCAGTCCATGCTCCATGCAGCCCTTCCATGTGTGTGTGTGTGTGGGGGGGGGGATATACGAAGAGAGGAGGTTGGAAGGAGTTGTGCATACAGCAGCAGCATGTGAGGGATGGAGACGGAAGGTGTTTGTTTTTATTACTTCAGGGAAAACATGTTTAAATGGATTATTCAGAAAGATATCTAACTAGTGTACATAATAATATAATTATAAAAAATAAGTAAAACTTTAAAAATACACAAAATAATTACCTGTGAAAGACATTATATATATAATATGTCTGGGTAAAGGTAAAGGTAAAGGGACCCCTGACCATTAGGTCCAGTCGTGGACGACTCTGGGGTTGCGGTGCTCATCTCGCTTTATTGGCTGAGGGAGCCGGCATACAGCTTCCGGGTCATGTGGCCAGCAGGACTAAGCCGCTTCTGGTGAACCAGAGCAGCACACGGAAACACCGTTTACCTTCCTGCTGGAGTGGTACCTATTTATCTATTTACACTTCGTCTGGGTAGGCTTACTGAAATTTTAAAAAAATCATGAGGCTCCTAATCTCAAGGTCATGGGTTAGTGCCCCAGGTTGGGCAAAATATTCCTGCAATGCAGGGAGTTGAACTAAATTACCTTCACGGTCCCTTCCAACTGTACAATTCTAGGATTCTATGATTAGTGCTGCCACACTAAAACATATCTCAATTCCTAGCAAACATGGAGTGCATGTTACCTGGCATATGTACTAACAGTGCAAGTTCCACCAACCGAAGCTGTCAAATGGGGCAAGACAATGCCTCAAACAATCTGGTGTGTAGACCAAGTGAGTTGTTAAGAAATATAGATGCTCACCTAAGGTTACCAGATTTTTTTCAGTGAATCCAGGGACACTTTTCAACTTCCTACTAAATAGATGGATTTTGTCAGGGGACTGATGTGTAAATCCAGGGACTGTCCCCGGGAAACAGGGACGTCTGGTAACCTTATGCTCACCGGGAGTCAGCCTGTGATGAACCTTTGATGTCATCCAATAAGACCTAACTCCATCCCACTGAAATCAGTGGGGCTTAAAATAGGCTAGCTGAACATTGCCTGATTTGTGCTCAAAGTCTGGGAACTGTTTTACTATACAACTATAATGAAGTTTATGTAAATTATCCATTACTTAAAATTATGCTCAACCTGAATGCTTTTTTGTAAGCCTTGGTGTGCCTCCTTCCTCCTCTCTCAGTACTCCTGCTGTCTGTTGATAGTTTGGCTAGTTAATTTTATGACAGGCGGTTCTGTGACCTGAAATAAAATCTTGGCTGCTTTAAAGTTTATCTCATAAAATGTAGTGGGGTGTTATCTCACCATACAGTTTTCCCCCCTCAAAACAACAACATGTGGCTCTTTTTGCATGTGATAGGTGTAAACTAGTAAAACCAAAGGGCAGGGGTTTAGGCTGGTATGGAATGTATACCTATGCATGTCTACCCAGACGTAAGTTCTATTGAGTTCAGTGGAACTTACTCCCAGGTAACTGAGTGCATAGGATTGCTTTTGCAATCCACTATACATGCTTGATTGGGCGTCAGTCCCATTTAAGCAAATGGAACTTATATCTCAATAGATATGTATAGAGAATCTAATTTGGATTGAACATTTGAATTTAGTATGAACTGATGTAATTGCCCAGTCCTCCCAGCTATACATGGCCTGCCCTGATCCATGTCCTGATCTTTTTAATCAACAACAAAAGCTTGGGGAGGGCAAGTGGAGACGATTGCAGGGGCAGCATTGAGTAGCAACCACTCATTTATTTTTATATATTTTTTACATAAAAATAAAACTTCACTGTTTTAAATGGTGTACTTGAAATGCTATATTCCAGGCGATTGATTTCAGGACATTGGGTGCATGTGTACAAACACATTAATGACTTATGTCTATTGTTTTTACACCCCCCCTTTTCTTCTTTTTTACATATAATACTAGTGTGTTGTACTGGATTGAAGTTCCCCTGAATTCTTGAATTTATTTGCAGTTTCTTCTAGGCATTCTACTTTTTTTTGTCTGTGTTATTTTTGTGTGGGTAGCTGGATTCTGATATTCATCACTTTCCCCCCATGAAATTGATATTTGTGATACCTTCAATAGTTTCTTAGATTTTCAAACGTGTCCTGAGCCCCAGAAGTGTGGAGACTCCTGGAATAGTCTTGCACTTTAATTTCTATCAGTAGGTTTGATGGTAGTCTGCTGGTTCATTTAATAAAAAATGCATTCTTATTATGGAGCATTTTACATATTTGATGCTCCTTAGGTGTGATATTCTCTTTTCTTCTGGAGATGTATTTTATGTTTCTTTTTTATACAAGTGATATAATAATAGTAATAATAATAATAATAATAATAATAATAATAATAATAATACATCGGTTATATAACACTCCTGAATTGTTTGAGGTGTTTTTCATGCATCATATCAGTAACTTTTGCAAGAAGCCTGTGAGGTAGTTCAGAATTTTAATCCTCAAATGGTAGACTTCAGGTTGAGGCCGAAGGAATCAAATAGTGCTCAAGGCCACCACATGAGCTCACATATAAAATGTGGTTACAACCAGGGGACTTTTCAGAACATACTGTTCGCAATTATATTGCACTTGCTTTCCAAAAGGTATGGGCATGGATGTCAAATTTTGACTTTGAAAGTGATGTATTGTAGAACTGTAACCAACCTGTCTTCTGATTCCCTAATTAGCAAGCCATATATTGAATTGTGATGTGTTTTGCATTTTTCTCCCGCGTTTGGAAAACTGAATGCTGTGATGATGCAGGTGGAATTTGTGGTAAATTATACCATAAATGGACATACTATGTTTCAATAGGGCTATATTTATTATGAGTTTCTGCGAAACCTAGCCATAATTTGATATGTAGTGTCTATCATCAGGCTGATATATCCTTTCACATTCTTTAACAGCTGGGTGTGTAACCGTACTAAGCCAAATTATTTAGATTTAAGAAGCACGAGGCTGTTGTTGTTGCTTAGTCATTTAGTCGTGTCCGACTCTTCGTGACCCCATGGACCAGAGCACGCCAGGCACTCCTGTCTTCCACTGCCTCCCGCACTTTGGTCAAACTCATGCTGGTAGCTTCGAGAACACTGTCCAACCATCTCTTCCTCTGTCGCCCCCTTCTCCTTGTGCCCTCCATCTTTCCCAGCAACAGGGTCTTTTCCAGGGAGTCTTCTCTTCTCATGAGGTGGCCAAAGTATTGGAGTCTCAACTTCAGGATCTGTCCTTCCAGTGAGCACTCAGGGCTGATTTCCTTCAGAATGGATAGGTTTGATCTTCATGCAGTCCATGGGACTCTCAAGAGTCTCCTCCAGCACCATAATTCCAAAACATCCATTCTTCGGCGATCAGCCTTCTTTATGGTCCAGCTCTCACTTCCATACATCACTACTGGGAAAACCATAGCTTTAACTATACGGACCTTTCTTGGCAAGGTGATGTCTCTGCTTTTTAAGATGCTTTTAAGCACGAGGCTACAATCCCTCATTTGATTTTTGCCTCTTACAGCACCTATTTATTATGGTTGTTGTATCCATACTGCCTGATCCCAGTAGCTATCTGGTGTGGTGACTTCCAAGGTCTACTGCTGGCCTCCGGGGACACATGTCTTTTCCATGTAGTTCCGTAATTCCGAAGATTGTGGTTTGGCATGGGACTTGATCTTGCAGCAATATATTAGCTAATGCACTGCATAATTAATGTAAGAATTGTCCCTTACTTGGAAGTAAGTTCCTGAAAAAATCAATTAGCCTTTCTTCCAAATAACATGAAGTTTGAACTGGAATGTTCTAATACTTCCAGCTGATTTCAGTGGGAGTGAAATGCTTTGGCTTAACTGAGTTGTGCATCAATTTATAACAATGGGCCCTTCTTTTCTCTGTAAAGTTAGCTTAATCCCCCCCCTCACCTTTTTTGTTATATTTTTCTCTCTTTCTCTTTTGGAAATGGGAAAATGAAAAAAAAAGAGAGAGAGGACAAAGCCTTTTGGAAAGTGAATATTGTCCCCTTATTATACCACATTTCAGAGAATGGAAGCATTGCATTAGAACTTGCATTTTGTAAAGACCTGAAGAATCACTAAAACTAGTCTTAATTATAATCTGTTCTAGTAAAGTAATGCCTAGAAAGAATAATAAAGGCTTACTATTGTATGAAATAGCACGATGTTTCTGTTCAACTGCAGGGTTACAAGAATGACTTTGACTTTAATACAAGAGTCTGAGTGGCAGCTTAATTTCTATTGACCATATAATTTCCTTAAAGGTGACTTGCAAACTCAAAATTACACAGTTCAGGTTAGTTCACTAATATGCACCGAGTGCCCCCCCCCAATAACTAGCATATAAAGGGCAATCAGCATTACTGTCTAGAGTCTTTATTACCTTCATCCATCAAGTCACTGTTTGTTCCTATCTTCTTCTTCCAGATTGTACTCAGATGTGCACTGCAAATCCTTGCTGTTTTCCTCAACAGAATTGTATTGTTCTTCTGCATTGTATTATTAGGGCACAATATTTCCTATTACCATTGACAGCTGGCAAATCTCAGATGATGCCAGCTAGAATCCAGTGCATAGCTAGAAGCCTTTGAAGCCACTTCTCCACCCCAACTCCAGATAAGGCGCATAAGAACTGCCTTGCAGCTGTAAACCAAAGCCCACCATCATGTTTTCAACAGTAGCCAACTAGGTGCTTCTATATAGTTAACAGCTGTTAATCTCTGATCTAGTAACATCCTCCATTAATCTTCGTCCATTAATGTATTTCAGTTTTTTTTTAAAGAAAACTTCAGATTTGAGGTTGTTAATATGGAAAGCATCAAATTCCACCTGAAGTTGCAAAATACATTCCAACCAATCAATCCAATGTTTTCCTCTCCAGCACACCTGTGGAGACAAATATCCAGATTCAAGATGCATTACGTTGTCTGTTTGGGAAACATGTGACTAAGCAGAATTTTATGACTAGGTTCAAGTCTCCTGGCTTGCTGTTACTGCATCCGGCAGTGTAAAAGATGAATTCCCATAGTTGAAAGTGAGCATATATCCTCCAGAACCGCCCTCCCCTGAAATATTCCCACCTAAATGACAATCCTATTAAGATAGAGAACGTGGACTTTATTACTGACTTCATGGACACAATCAGCAGAAATATTGTTGCTCAGAATCTCGTTGCTTGATGTAAACCACATGAGCACACAGACTGACCCTATTATGCTACCATGGATGTTGAAGTTAATTACTGACATGGGAACAGTGTAAATCATCTGCTATATTTATGCCCCCCCCCCCATTTATTTGTTGCTGCTTTAAACACAAACAGATAATAATTTTTGTTTCTTGCCATCTCTCTACCTTCATCAGGGGTAAGTGACACAAATCTAGATTTGTGCAAAAATGCTTCTAATGCACCTAATTCGTTAAAATGACATGGGCTTTGTGTGTCTTAACAGCGAGAAATGATCCCCATCCCTCTCCTTTCTTAATCGGGGGGGGGGGGGACTTGAACACTCAATTACTCTCTAATTACGTTAGAACTGCCTTACCAGGGAGAGGAACTAGAATGGATTCCTTTGAAAGTATTTATTTCATTCTGAAATCATTTGTGGAAGCACGTTCACAGGGAATAATTGCATTGGAAACTGAAAGACCTCTCTTTAACCACAGGCCACTAGATGCTCAGCCAGTGAACCTCAGCCCTGATCTTAGGTGATAACTGTCTGATAGATTTAGCCAGCTCATTCATAAGGCTTCTCTGAGGGCAGTTCACACAACTTTGCTCCTCTTGACAGCCACTTGAAGAAAGGCTAAAGTTTGCATTGTCGCTTATGTTTACCAATAACCTGCTGCATACTAATTTCCTTTCCTTTCCACATTCCCCTCTTCCAGAGGTCTCCTAGTAGGTTAGATTTTATTCTAAACACACACACACACACACACACAATGCAATAATAAAAAACCAAACCTAATGAATAAAAAATACACACACTACAATAATAAAAAAACCCAACCCAATCCAATGAACCAGTTAATTACAATTAATAAAGAAGTCTAATCCAACCAAAAGTCAGCCCTCAATCTTCTCCTTAAAAGGCCTATGCCTTTATCACTGGGAAGGTGTTGACCGTCTTTCTACAGGCCTGGAGTGAGTTAGCCATGCAAGTCTTTCTTACCAAAGAGTTCCACAAGGAACATGATACAGTGGTATCTCAGTTTATGAACAGTCCTGTTTATGAAGTAGTGTTCCGGTTTGTGAACTTTACCTTGGTCTATGAACGGAAGTCGGACAGTGGAAGGGCACTGGTGGCAGGAGGCCTCAGGGAAAGCGCGCCTTGGTTTAAGAACGGATTTGGTTTAAGAACGGACTTCAGGAACAGATTAAGTTCATAAACCGAGGTACCACTGTACTACTGAAACCTACATTTACTCCTGCTGCCTATAGCGACAATGGCCTTGTTATTTTCATTATTATAATATTATTGTGCAGAGCTACAGCATCCCAAAGCAACATAAAACCAGGAGCAGGGCAAAATACAAAGGTATAAATCCTGCATTAGCAAGCATGCAGAACACCTTAAGTAGCAGTTCTGTAACATTCATTGCAATTAGGATCTCTGTTAAAGGCAGCATTGAAGAATAAGGGCTTCAGTGCTCACCTAAACAGCTGTAAGGATAGGGAAAGGTGGGAAAAAATATTAGCTCCACAGTTCTGGAACCAGCAGGAAGACTCGTTGCCTTGTTCCCATCATCTAACTGGTAGGGACTTGTGATTCTTAGTATACAGGCAGGATTATAGGGCTGAAAGCAGCCCTTGACACCTTCGGGTAGTGATAAAGCGGGATATCAAATCCAAACTCTTCTTCTTGCTTCCATGAGGCTACTGTTGCAGCTCTAACCTACTGGTGTGTCAAGGGGAAAGAGAGGTTAGAACTCTTGATGCTGTGCTTGCTTTGTGCATGGCATTCTTCATATGGCTTCAGATTCATTTGTGGGACTGCCCACACAAAATGGTAGTGCACAAACACCAAAATGAGAACTGGACCCCAAATTGGGGGCTCTGAGACTTCCATCTGGTCTTGGGAAATAACCTGGTCATCTGAGCCACTGACTCAAAATTGTTGCCTTCACTTTTCAGAGCATGTTTTGCTGCATGAATAATGACTCAGGTTGAACATTTAACACAGAAATCCAGCATATTTTTATAGGAACGCTGTGTGCTAAATTTAGAGCATAATCTTTACTCGCCTCACATCAACCATATAAAACAACCGACCTCCTAAAATTTGCCAGTAACCTTCCTCGTGAATTAATGCTTCAGAAATATAAAAGGATGGGCTAAAGATTCACTCCATCAAATGTTTCTAAATGGCTTTATGTATTTGTAAGACTTTATGATCTACTATTGATGCAAATTACCAAGGATAAAAGAAAATCCATCTGTTATCAAAGAAAAAAATAAATGAAATAAGTCCTAGGATTTGAAAGACTTAGCATTAGGAACTAGGAATTTGTACGTTGTGATGGGTTTATAGTAATTGACAGGATAAAAGACTTCTTTTTGTCATTCACAAAGTTATTTTTATTCAACCTAAATGGAAAATGACGGCACTGCAATAGCCTCTCATGTAATATATATTATTTCAGTTACATTTTTTAATTTTCCTTTAGAATTACTTGATTCCTAATTTGACCTGCAACATAACTGGCTTTATTAGTTTTGCTATTATTACACTTACATGTTAATAAAATTGTCTGCAGCTAAATAAACAGCATTTCATCGAAAGACATATGTATCCAATCTACAGGGTATCAGATTACTGGCACAAGAACAGATCTAAGTCTGGTGCCTTCAATCTGAAATTAATTGGACCCTGATAATGGGTTGCCTGCAGGCAATTTGTTCTCAGTATCTTGATAGAATTTCTACCACCCCCACCACCCCCTTTCTGTTAATGATAAATCAGATGGGGCTATACTATTGTGCGGTTACTACAATGGACCTTTCTTTTTTCCCAAGTGTGTGTGAAATTTCCCCCCTGTGCAGCTTTAACTTCTTTCTTTAGTAACTACAGGACACACCACACTTGGCATTTTTTAAAGAAAGAAATATTATTTTCAGCAATTGTAGTATATAAATATAAGGCTTGGATCCAGAGTTCCCATAAGTGGAATAATAATAATAATAATAATAATAATAATAATAATAATAATAATTCTTGAACCCTGCCCATCTGATTGGGCTCCCCCTGCCACTTTGGGCAGCTTCCAACAGAATATAAAAGGACACAAGAAAACATATAACAATCCTTCTACAAGACATTCCCATGGGGGTGGGGGTGTCATTATTTTTTACTGATTCCTCCTGCCCCTGCAGCACCCTATGACCCCTGAAAATATGCTGCGGAATGTTGGGGGACTTTTTGGAACACTGTGGGACCTCCAGGGGCCACATGGGAAAAGGGGATTGGTCCAAATAGACTCCCTCTGCCTTCTCCCAGTGAATGCTCTTTTGGATTGCCGTTGTTCCTACAAGCAGAAAGATCCCTTCCATTCCTTGAAGACCAGGACTGAACTCAGTCTATAATCTTTTGCACCGATAAACAGCTGCTGAACATTTTTATGGCACTTTTAGAATACACATTGAAGCACAGTTTTGTTCAACTTCAGCATAAATCTGTGAGATTTCATAGAACATGAAACCAAAACATGGATGTGAGTTTAGACATAGGTCAAAGTTAAAGTGGAGCTTACATGCAGATCTGATCAGTCTCATACACCTAAAGAAACTATCAGTGGAATCTTCTCCTTGATTAGCATTTGCCTTCTGTTTATACTCCACAAAGTGTTTGCAGGACATCTTCAGTCTCTTACGGTGTCTAGCAGCCAATGTCTTTAGCACCCATTCACAAAAGCCAACATAGACTGAGTTAGTAATGAGGTTGGATGGGGGATATTTTGCTGATATCAACCCATGCCAGGCTAGTTGTTGCTTGATCCACCTAGTTTGGCTTTTTGATTGCCACTGCTTGAGCTAGAATGCTAAAAGTCATTGGCCAAAACCCCAATATGGGCCAAATTCAGTGTGTGGTGTTGGCACAGGACAAGCTTAGCATGGACCAACACAGTTCTAAGTTAATAGATAATTCCACTCCACCAACTCAACATGATGATTATATGAAAAGGCCCTTAAGATGTCCATAGTGAAACACAGCCATCTTTCAAAATTTTGTAGTGCAGTCCTCCAATGAGTGTTTACTAAAATGCACATATGGGGGGGTGCATTCAAATGAACATGCTACTGAAAATAACATACAGTAATGCATTATACTGGAAATTGCTTGCAAAAACATGTGCATTAATTAAAACAGCATACAAATATAAGCCTATTAGGAAACATTTGCACTAAAATACTGAAGAATATTCATGAAGATTTTGAAAAATAGTAATTGCAAATTGCTGCAGAAATGTGGAGAACTCAGCTTAAGAATGGAAAAATGAGAAATTGAGAGTATTTAAATTGACTGATCTTTCCATCTTCAGTCCACAGTGAACTCTTGTGACTTCTTGTTCAGCTCAGCAACAGAAGTCACAGCTGTAGAAAACAAAATTCACACACACACACACGCGCACAGAGTTATTTCTATTCCTCTTTCTCTTTTGCTCTTGGCCTTTTTAACGTTCTTTTAGTGTGTTTTGTTTTAAATTAGATAGCAAGGCCTTTGAGGCAGGGGCCATAAATAATGTTTTCCATTCCAAGATTTTTAAAGCAAGATCTTAAAGATCTTTTTAGCAAGGAAGGCCTGTATAGTTCCTAGTAAAATCAGCTCCTGTTGCTGCCTGGGGACTGCAACTGCTATTGCAATAATTAGAATAATTCCCCAAATGAGATGCTTACACAAGTATGTATTGCCAAGTGTTTGGCATAGGTGGTTTTATATGAGATCACAGGAGGCAGAAATAAATGGCAGTAGAAGAACTAGGGGAGAATGGAAGCAATAAATCTTCAAATTCTTATGTGTTCCATGTAATATTGGGTTTGCAATCCATTATGCTTCAGTTGGATTTCAAATGTACTACAGGCCTGCAGGCAAAATTTGACAGGTTCCACTCACAAAATAAATAAACAACCATAATGTGAAAATACGTTTTCTTATCTCTCTAGCATCTACCTCTCTAGACCTTTTTCCCAACTTGTCTTCCCCTTTGGCTCTTCCATTTGCCCTCATGCCTCTTCTCTACTCCCTTTTCTAACCCTTCTTTCCTAACCTGCCTTCATTTGGTCTACTGCCTTTTCATCTTCCTGCTTTCTGGTTTCCTAGACTCAGTAACCCTCTGTTTTGCACACTCCTCTGTCTGTCCCCTAAATCCCTAGCATTTGACCAGCAGAACTAATGACAGCCAGAAACGATCTAGAGGCCCATCTCTTGCCCTCCATCTGTGACTTTAGGGTAACCTAGCCAGCCAATCACTTCATAATACCAGGTTAGAACAGGATCTGCGTCTTCTCAGCACCGTGTAAGCAACACTTCACTTTTACACTAAAGTGAGTGGGAAGTATTCACTGTCACAAATAATGAATAGCAAGAGCACCCAATCTACACTGTGAGGAAGTGATAAAAACACATGCTTATGAGTGTTTGAGATTTCACAGCTATTAATTTTGAACTTTTTGATTGCAGTCGTGTTCTACAAGAGTTGGTGCTGTGAGGGCACCAGGGCTCTGTAAGAAGCGAGAGATTATGACAACATGCATTTATCATTGTGCAGCTGGCTGCGCTTGGCCTAAGAGGTGCCCAAATGTATTTCGTTTGTAAAACCCTTAAACAATCCGAAGAATTATTAAAATGTTGTCAGACAGTGGTTCATATACTGCACACAGACTGCTTCCTGAAGGATTCTTGCATGCATTATTAATATGAGAAATTCCATTTTATCCTCTCGAGAGCGGTACATATGTACTTTGGAGACGTGCAAATCGACAGTATATTTTGGGCTGTAGCATTACATAATTTTTTTTTCATTATATGAGAGTGAAACACACATACACACTCCGTAAAGTGTCTTTGTAGAGGGGGAGGCAGGTTGAATTGTCAGGGCTTTCTGCACAGTTGTTAGAGAATTACACCCTGAAGATTCCAGGCCCCAGGGAGATTTGACTGGCCTCGACCAGAGCCAGGGCCTTTTTGGCCGTGGCCCCGGCCTGGTGGAATGCTCTCTCACAAGATTTGACATCTCTCCACAGGGCCTACAAGATGGAGCTGTTCCACCAGGTCTTTGGTTGGGGTTCAGTCTGATTCTTTTCTTTCTGTATAAGAACAAGCATTAAAGAGGCCACCTAGCCCACTCACAGGTCCTTTAAAAGACCAGTGGTAGCAGTTGGCCCTGGAGGATATTAACCACTCTCAATTTTACCCATGGACTGCCATCTGTCCAGATTTTAATTTGCTCTGAACTAATTTTAAGATGTATTTTAATTAATTGATTGCCTGTTTTTATGTTCTAATGTTCTTTGTATACTGTGTTAGTTTTATGATGTTAGCCGCCCTGAGCCCGGCTATTATTATTATTATTATTATTATTATTATTATTATATTAAAAGGTATCTCTGTGGGATGTGGGTGGCGCTGTGGTCTAAACCACTGAGCCTAGGGCTTGCCTATTGGAAGGTCAGCTGTTTGAATCCCTGAGATGGGGTGAGCTCCCGTTGCTCAGTTCCTGATCCTGTCAACCTAGCAGTTCAAAAGCATGTCAAAGTGCAAGTAGATAAACAGGTACCACTCTGGCAGGAAGGTAAATGGCCTTTTCATGTGCTGCTCTGCCTTCGCTAGAAGTGGTTTAGTCATGCTGGCCACATGAGCCAGAAAAACTGTCTGCGGACAAACATCGGCTCCCTCGGCCAGTAAAGTGAAATGAACAGCACAATCCCAGAGTCGTTTGTGACTGGACTTAACTGTCAGGGGTCCTTTACCTTTACCTTTACCTCTGTATGAGGCTTCAGACATGGAACTTGCCACATTTCCCTACAGTTTAAGCATGAGAATGAGATAAAGTCAAATCTCTTCATGTGCAACATAATGATTTGTAGACTGTGCTGTATGGATATATATATGGAATCGTACTGCTTTGCTTTCATACTTAAATTAGGGACAGCACAGTACAGCACAGATTGCTTTCGTGTTTTGAGTATCCATTTAACATTTGGGAACTGAAAAGGGGTATGGAGAGAATAGGCCACACATCTAGGGTAGCAACAGATGTTGCCACAGCTGCATCGCTTGCCTGCATCGTTTGAGCAATACATCACCTTGGGTCGTGGGCTGGGTTTTCCACCCATAGTGGAATCTGGGTGGTGCACAACCTGGGTGGCAATGCCATTGTGTTATATAACATGGGTGTTGCTTATGCCACTCGGCAAGGGAGAGGAGGAAACACATTTGAAAGCTTGAAGCCGCTGTTGAATAAGTCCTGAATTCTGAATTCCTAACTTCCATATGTTTATGATAATCATGAAGCTGGCTGAATTCTATGTGTATTAGCAGCTAATACTCAACTTAGATACAGAACCATCTTTCCCTGCATGATGGAACAACACTTGGATATAGTGTTTTCTCTATAGGGCTCAACAAAGCCTGGTTTCTCCCCACCTTTCATTTAGTGGCTGAAGCTTGGCCAAGAATGGAGGAAGAGATAGATTGGGGAATAGGAGAGAAACACACACATCTCTCATTCCCCATCGTGGTCACTGTACACTGAGCAGGAGATCAAAAAGGGGGCTCCTAACATGAACTCTGTACACAGGGAAGGATTGTGCACATACATTATAAAATTCCTTGATGGAGGAATGTTTAAGAATCCATCCCAGCAAACAATAGGAGAAATGGAACTGAATCACCTCTTCATCTCCTGTACTGAAGGACTTGTAACTTCTGGCTTCTCCTGTCCTTGGCACCTTTCCTTTCCAGATCATCATTATAAGAATCCTATGAACAAGAGCTAGTGCCTGTGTTTATTCCCCATCTCCTCTCTCCCAATCCCTTTTCCTTTTGTGTCATGCTTCTTATACTGTAAGGCAGAGGACAAGAATTGTCTCATCACCAAGTGCTTCAGAAGCCTTTGTTTGGATGGAAAGTGGGCCAAGAATGCTTTAATGACTGCTCCCCACATAAAACAGGGGGCGCCCTTTGCGTGGATGTGCGCAGCCCCTGGATCTGGAGTGGCTCCATCAGCATAGGCTTGGCTTTGCCTTCCCTCAGGTGGGATACCTACCCCAGTCAGTTGTCCAATCCCACCTGGGGGAAGCGTTGCCAAGGAGATCAGGCCAGGTAGGGGAGGGATTACCTGCCCACACAATAGAGGGAGGATCTTACCTGGGAATCCTCACTTGGCTCCAGAAAGTGAGCCAAGAATGCTTTAAATAAATATCATTGTTTATTATTATTTATTAAATTTGTATACCACCCTTTACCTGAAGATTACAGGGAGGTTCACAACATGAGAACACAAAATACATATAAATAAGTTGCCACTCTGATCCTAAGACTTCTCTCTACTGTAGAAAAATGAACTACTTTTTCCCCTCCCTCTGGAAAACTTTACTGTTTGAGTTCTAATGTTTGTATCTATAAAAGAGAAGAAAAAAAAAACCACAGTTCAGCAAATTACAGATATTAAACTATTTCATCCCCTCCCCGCCAAATTGCTAGAAGCAGAAAAGGATTTTTAATCATCCCAGTATGGTAGGTTCTAGTTATTTTTTTTTACTATCATTCTTAAATAACCAAATAATACTTGTGGAGAATTTGTGAAGGAAGAAAAATGTTTTCCTTTAACTTCTTTCCCTTTGTACCTAAAGCCCTGTACACTAAAGAAAAAAAGAGAATATAGATAGGAAATCTTTACCTGTATGATGCCTTTATTTATTTATTTATTAAAATGTATGTTTATTAAAGATTTTCTTGATTTACAAAGGTATGTGCAATGTCTCCCTCGTATCCCCCCCATGTAACATTTTATTTTTTTACAAATCGGTTTCATTTGTTGAGACATTAGGAAGACACTTGTGTTCAGAAAATATTATGGGGTGTGTGTGTGTAGTCACAGGGATCACAGTCTAAGAAAACTTTATAAAGGCTTACAGTCCAACCTGATGCATTTTAATCCAGGAATAAGTCCTCTGAGTTCAGTAATAATAATAATAATAATAATAATAATAATAATAATAATAATAATAATTTATTTATACCCTGCCCTCCCCAGCCAAGACCGGGCTCAGGGCGGCTAACACCAGGTATAAAAACAATTGATTAAAATACAACTTAAAAACAAGATTAAAATACAACATTAAAATGCAGCCTCATTTCAGTAGAAACTCAAATCAAAAAATTTTTGGTGATGAAAACGTCAAGTCTTAATTTTCTTTCAAGCAAAAATGTCAGGAGATTGTATTTATCATCATGTCTAGGTTGGTCTTGGGGTACTGGGGCTTCCAAGCCTGCCTAGTGTCCACTGGGTCTGTTTCTTTGTTTTGAGGGAGACTTAGAGGTGAACACCCACCCTCTTTTTCTTTCACAAGTTCATGGCCACCCTACTTTCTGCATACCTTCCCCAGAACCACAAACTTCATTTTACAAAACTGGACCTCAGTATAGTTTTTCAGCATAGAGCTGTGCATATTGGGAATCCAGATACCTGACCACCAAGCTGCACAGCTGTGGAGGTTATTATCAGGTCAGTTCCTGCTGGGATTTTCAGAGACTGAATTTAGTATGTATTTATTAAAAACATTTGTGGTGTGTTTGTGTGGGAGGGGTGTAAATAGCAAAGTGGTGCAAAACGCATCCAATACGATAAACACATAAAACAACAATATAAATCGTAGCAGTACAGCATCCATAGTAATGGGCAGTCTGTGTCAATTGAATGGTCAGAAAGTCCTGGAATTCTTCAAGCATCTCTAGTTCTAATAAATATAATAAAATTCAGTTACTTCTATCTAAATGTAGCTGTCTCATATTTTCTTCTCCCCAAATATAGGTTTGTAGTTTCAGAAGCAAACGGCGCAATTCCAAAAATAGTAAGCAAAGGTGTTTGTATCGACTCACTGTCTGAACACCTGTGCAATTCTCACTTTTTATGAAGCACAAAAGAAGCATTGTGATGAAACTCCTGCTTCCCATGCCACATTTCTCCCCAGTTTTTTTGAGTGTATACAAAGAGTCTAGGACACACACACACACACACATGATATGTCGTTTAAGGCCTCAGTGAGGAGATGTAATGATTTCAGTATGTATTTTGCCTTCACTGATGTGGTTTAAAGTACATGTGCCAAGCAAGATGCTAATAGAGGCTTAATTTCATTTCTGCAGCTACCTTTTTACAGGAAAGGGTTTATTAGCCTTGGAAAATATTTTTGCAAGGCAATTTACATTCTCAGTTATGTCACTCCACAGCCAGTCAATCATTGGCTTAACTCTAACCATATGCACCTTAACAATACTGAGTTTTTCCATGTTGTGGTCTGGCACTAGAGAACACATGGACTGTATGCTGAAACCAGATAGATTTTTTTTTTAAGACAAAAAGGCTCATATAAGTGTGCTGTCAGAGCTACCCTAGGTCCCAGCTCACAAAGGACCAACGCTGCTTCGTTGTTAAGTACAAAAGTCTTTATTGAAGTTCAGTTTCACTTCCAAAGCCGCAGCGCGCAGCTCTACGTCTCAACCGTTAGACCGCTGATGCTCCGTCTGAGTCTCCTCTCCCTTGACACCAATTTAAGATTCTAGCCTTGCTCCACCTTTTCCGCTGCTCTTTCCTCCTCTGGGTCCGCCTGCCCGCCGGGGTCTCGCCCTTCCTAGCCTCCTCTGACGCTGATTCCCCTGAGCCGTCTCCCTCCCTCCGGCGGGCTTTAGGAGCTGGTTCCCCATCCGGGTCTCCTGCTGTCCCGCGCGCCTGCACATTTGAACTTGGCGCGCGCGCCCAGCCAGCAGCTTTCCTCCTGACCGTTTCACTGCTGCTGTCACTGCTTCCCCCTTCGGGGGGGGGGGCTAGCTGCAACTGACCTCCCTTCCGTTCCTCCACTCTCCGATGGAGGCGTGGTCAGCCCTGACTCCCTCTCTGGAGGAGACGCTGGCCCTGACACATGTGACTCTTCCCCCCCACTACGCTCTGGTGGGGAAACTGGTCCCGATCCTCCACTGCTGTTTTGGGGTTCCCCTCTGGCTCCTTGTTTCTGGTGCGTCCCCCCTGGGACCCCCCTTGCCTTGACCATCGGCGCCCCCTTCTGGGAATCTTCTGATTCGCTGGAGAAGCTCATGGAATCTCTTGGGCCACTGTCATACTCCCCTACGCTGCCCTCGGATTCTTCCCCTTCGCTCTCCAATTCCTCTCTCCCCATTGCTCCTGCTCCTGATTCCCTGACATGTGCGATAACTGTATGTTTTTTAAAAATTACACTCTCCAATCTTGTGAGCGAGAAGAGACTGAGATACACCAATTGGATCAGGCTTGTTCAGTGAACTTTATAGCAGCGTGGGGACTTGAACTAAGCTCTCCCAGTGAGAGCCAGTGTGGTGTAGTGGTCAAGAGCGGTAGATCCGTAATCTGGGGAACCGGGTTCGCGTCTCCGCTCCTCCACATGCAGCTGCTGGGTGACCTTGGGCTAGTCACACTTCTCTGAAGTCTCTCAGCCCCACTCACCTCACAGAGTGTTTGTTGTGGGGGAGGAAGGGAAAGGAGAATGTTAGCCGCTTTGAGACTCCTTAGGGTAGTGATAAAGCGGGATATCAAATCCAAACTACTACTCCTCTTCTTCTTCCTCTTCTTCTTTTTCTTCTTCTCTTCTTCTTCTTCTTCCTCTCCCCAGTCCATGTCCAATACTTCACAGAGTCTCCTTGTAATTGTTGTGATACAATTATAGTTTTATAGCTGTGTATGTGTGCACACACATGTTCACGTATGTGAGGGTGGCGCTGTGGTCTAAACCACTGAGTCTCTTGGGCTTGCTGATCAGAAGGTCGGTGGTTTGAATTCCCACAACAGAGTGAGCTCCTGTTGCTCTGTTCCAGTTCCTGCCAACCTAGCAGTTTGAAAGCACACCAGTGCAAGTAGATAAATAGGTACTGCTGTAGCAGGAAGGTAAATGGTGTTACCGTGCGCTCTGGTTTCCATCACGGTGTTCCGTTGCACTAGAAGCGGTTTAGACATGCTGGCGACATGACCTGGAAAGCTGCCTGTGGACAAATGCCGGCTCCCTCGGCCTGAAAGCGAGATGAGCTCAGAAACCCCATAGCTGCCTTTGACTGGGCTTAACCATCCAGGGGTCTTTTACCTTTACCTTACCTTACACTCAACCAATCAGTTTCATACAAATGTTACCCTTTCCCTCTTAGGGCTTTGTCCACAGCTCTGTTTACTACACCGCTTTCCCCAATCTTTAGTGCTGAATCAGAACAAACACCAATTAGGTTTTCCGCATATGGCCATTTGCTCTGATTTAGTGCTAAACAGAGGTGCTGAGTTCTGCCCTACATTGCAGGGGCTCATCGTGTGTGTGTGACATCACACATGCGACACACACATGCACCGTCATGTGCATCGTGAGGAGACTGTGAGGCCCAGTGGTGCCCGCCACCATCACAGGGAGGTCCAATGATGTCCAGCCCCGCAAGAGTTAGGGGGCTCAGCCCCATCCCCACATACGGGGGGGGGGGGGCTGAGATGTCCTCAGTTTCATTGAGTTGGTAACTATGGTACTAAAGAGCAGTTTTCTTGGGGTAATGTGTTAGGGCAAAGGCAAAACTGCTTGGACTTGGGTAGTGTTATTTTTCGAGGGAAAAAAAGTGCCGGAATTCACCATGAACACCTCCCTCCTTCTCTTAAAATGGTAATGGCACCCATCTGAAAGCTGCCAAAACTCACCAGAGAGGTCCTGGAATTGAGTTCTGGTGAGTTCCCCCTGAAAAAAGAAGCCCTGGACATGGATCTAGAAAACATGGGATGAGTGGAAAAACCATTCAGACCCGTGATTTCTAGGCATGGGGTAAGCAGAAGTATGGACAAGCCTTAGTCTCATTCTTTTTTTGTTTCATGTGTTGATTAGGAACAGTGCCTGGGAACCTCTGGTTTGTGGTTCTCATTAGGTCAGGTATTCACCTACCCGGTTAATTTTGGCTAACCACACTCACCATCCCTGGTCCTGTTGTGACAGATTCTATCAGATGTGAGGAATGTTTGAGCCAGTCAAAATGCACTCCCGAATCTTCCTTTGTAGCCAAACGCCAGCACTTTTTAAAAAGCTGCCTTTTCCATTCACCTTATATGGCCAATTTTTTTGCTTTAGACTTCTGCTTGCGCTAAAGACTTTAGGCTGCAGACAAAAAGAATTGGGAACACTCTCATTTTGCAGCACCAAGGATAACAACAACATAGGTTTCCAGGCACAGAGATCACAGAAAACATATGCTGGAGGGGGTGGGGAGGTAAGCACATTTCTAGCCCCTGTACAATTTTGTTATTCTTATCTAAAACTCTGTTCTTCTTGCTTGCTTTGAAATTCCTCAGATGTTTTGCTTGAGGAGGGACTTCCATATGTACTTTGAATGTAGCTCTAAGTGAAATCTGGTGGCAACCTAGGAAAATGTAGCTCTGCACACCCTCACCCAAGACTGAAACCCTTTTAGCTTGCATTTAAATTCTTTAGATGCTTCATTTCTGGGTGAACCTTCCAATTTGATTTCAGCGACGCAGGCTATGTATATATTAGCTTCTTGAAATGCAGCAAGATCATTTTCCTCTGCTACGTTTCAAGTCCCATTCTTAAATTGCTATTCAGACCAGAGAGTGGGTGGGGATGTCTTCATCCGATCCCCATTACCCGTTTTGTTTTCCCACGCCAAACTCCAGTCCACTGAAACTGGACTGCCACATGCCCATTGGCTGTCTGAAATGCACACATCTCAGGTCAACCATGACTTCGGTTTTCATATCCTATGGAAACTGATTTTTGAGGGAAAGTACACTAGGCAGGCTCCTGCCAACCTAGCAGTTCGAAAGCACGTCAAAGTGCAAGTAGATAAATAGGTACCATTCCAGCGGGAAGGTAAACGGCA
Organism: Podarcis filfolensis; assembly: GCF_964270895.1. Taxonomy (NCBI): domain Eukaryota; kingdom Metazoa; phylum Chordata; class Lepidosauria; order Squamata; family Lacertidae; genus Podarcis; species Podarcis filfolensis. The sequence goes on from NC_139610.1 coordinate 14,097,507, forward strand.
TTTCCGTGTGCTGCTCTGGTTCATCAGAAGCGGCTTAGTCATGCTGGCCACATGACCCAGAAGCTGTACGCCGGCTCCCTTGGCCAATAAAGTGAGATGAGCGCCGCAACCCCAGAGTCGGCCACGACTCGAACTAATGGTCAGGGGTTCCTTTACCTTTACGTTACACCAGGCAGGAGTGTTTCTCAAGAAGTTACAGAAGTCTTATGGTTTGCGGCTAACATCATACATACCCAGCTTGAAACACCAGCAGCGGGAACATGATGGAGACAAACTACCGTAAGCAGCAATGTGTACACATCCAGTGTTGTACAAAAACTCCTGCATGCAGACTTGGTTTGGGTTGAGCATTGCCAGTTTTATTTCTGTGAAAATGGTTTTTTTCTTGGTGCTCGTGATTTACAATTACGATGTATAGACTTGAGTGGGGTGGCTTCATCACTATGCCTCTAGGTCATAATGTAGGGTACAGGATGAAAGTAGACTGCAGACAGGGCTGAAAAGCTGCCCATGAAGGAACAGGGAGAATAAAACAGATGAGTAGCTCCAAAGCAAACTACCTTGGAGGCTAAGGAGGAGAAGGTCATAACACACCCAAATCCACCTTGCCTCTAGCTGATGCCTCATTAGGGAAGCAGTTGGGTGTGGACATGGCTTCCCTTCCCAGACACTGAAGGCAGACAAGGGAGTGCACAAAGTCCTAACTGGTTCGTTTACTCTCCCCAACTTCTACTCCTTCCACGCTCCATTATCTCAATGCCAGAGTTTTGCAGTTTATCTCACCACTGCTCCTGAGCCCCTTGCACCCTTCACTGGTAGTGCAGCAGTGGTTGGTTGCAATCTGTTTTTACAGAGATGTCAGTGGTGTGGGTGATAGTGGCCTCAGAAGCACTGTGAACCCACTCGAGTCTTCTCTGTGATGTGTCATCTGCCATGTTTGCTATGCTCCATGAGACTTCTCTGTATGGGTTGTATGTATGTTGGGGTTTTTTCTTGGCCCTGCTCTGCTGGTGCACTCCCTACTGAATCAGCCTTTGCAACAATGTATGTTCTGTGCTGTCTTGGCTTTCGGGTTTGGTTGTGCTGGCCATGGAATCGCTGCATTCTCCATCTGAAAAAAAGGCAACTGTTTTCTTTATATTTTCTTATTCCATTAACACTAAAACTATAATTTGTGGCTTGCCTCACATTCTTTATCTATTCATTCTGCATGCATTTTACATTACCGGCCATGAATTCATGGAGACAGCTCTCAGTCTTTCTATTTCCCATCTGTAAAATGGGTACATGTCATCCAGGAGGGCATGAGACTCTTAATCTAAATGCTTGTTTTTTAAAAAAACATGCACTGTATATGTGTGTGTTTGCAACTGGGCCTATTCTCTACCACTACCTGCTCTGCAAGTGCTTTCAGACATTACTACGTGCTTGCAATCCAGTTATATGGGTTTTATTGTATGGGTTTTATGATGAAAACAACACACACATTCAGTGAACTTGCAGGCAGGTGTGGAAAAGAGAATTAGATGGTGCTTGTCAGCCCTGCCCTGATTCTGATGCATAGGATTCTTTCAGACTAGTGTTGTATCTGAGATGGAGCTTGTAGGGGTAGAGAAAACATGAGCAGGGGCTTGTCAGAACAGCCCCATGACCTGGATTATTTTAGGATGATCTAATTGTTTTAGGCCTGACATATCATGTATGGGTGGCATTGCTTGATGATGGGATGTGTGTCAGCACACACTGGTCCTGTACAGCAATCAACAAAGCATTCCCCATGGACACATTGCCCACATTCTGTTAGTCTCTGCCTACTGAACAACTAATTTTTGACTGGCTATTGCTGACGGACTCTGGGACTCAAACCTGCCCCATAGTCCTGAGGACTGCCTGGTGCACACAGTTACTATCTGAAGAGAGTCCCAATGAAATGTGTTGGACAGTGTGCATATTCCATGCCCTCTTTCCCAGGTTACACTTACTCCCCCGCAGCTTTGATTACAACACAGTTAGCACCATTCCCCTAATATACAGTTATTGAGCAAATACCCATGGGGAGATGGAGACTAATTTCCACAACCTGTTATCTTAATTGGTATTTAGATATGCTCATGCAAGCAGGTTCTGAGGGAGGTTATGCAGCAACATTACTGTCGGGACACTTAGCCAGATTCCAGTAGGCCTAGTATCCCACGCAAAATGTTCTCATGTGCTGGCTCCATTTACGTGCACCATTAGCCCACCAATGATCTATGGCTTAGAATGGGAAGGCAAGGAGTTGTGCAAATACTGTACATGAAAGGGCAAGTGCATGGATCAAGACTCCTTGAGATGAGATGCTGAACCCTGTGGCAGGATCTGCATAGGCAAGGAATATTAATATGTTCCACATTTTATATTAAGTGACCCTAAGATCTATGATTTAGTGCTAAGCTGGGCATATAGGAAAGTGGTGCCCATAAAAAACAAACAAAAGAGATATTACCATGTAAGATGTTGGGCGGCATTATTTCATTCTGCCAGCTGAAGCTGACTCCACTGATGTCCCCAAACATCCATTTGGACACATTGGCATAACTTGGGGTAGGAATCAACTTGCAGGCCTTGAGATAGATGAATTTCTATAGTATTTGTGCAAGAGAGTGAGTGCGGGATCTTCTTCTTCGGCGATCACTCGTAGCCGAATAAGATTGTCTTCCATAAACACGGTTTTAACAATGAGTCCGTAAGTGACTGTGGAGGCCAATTCTGGATCCACACGTCCTTCCACAGTGGGGACATTGGTTTCTGGGTGGGAGTTGATCACAGTGTGGATTTACCATGCGTGCCTTCCTCTTAGCACGTTTCTCCCTTGCGTCCTGAGTTTGAGTGTCTTCAAAGCCCATGACATCTTTGGTAAAGGCTGTTCTCCAACTGGAGCGCTCACAGGCCAGTGTTTCCCAGTTGTCAGTGTTTATACTACATTTTTTTAGATTTGCCTTGAGAGAGTCTTTAAACCTCTTTTGTTGACCACCGGTAATACGATTTCCGTTTTTAAGTTTGGAATAGAGTAGTTGCTTTGGAAGACAATCATCAGGCATCCACACAACATGACCAGTCCAATGAAGTTGATGTAGAAGAATCTTTGCTTCAACACTGGTGATCTTTGCTTCTTCCACTACACTGATATAATACCTTCCTTGTTCTCTTATAATGGCAATGGCGCCTACCTGAGAGGTACCGGAACTGAGTTCTGGTGAGTTCTGCCTGGAAAATAAAAGCCTGGACACCCACTTTTATGGCAACCAATTTTGATCTGGCTGCAGCTGTTCTAAATGGAAGCACCCTCAGTTACACACATGCACCCGTTGTGATAGGAAGAGATAGCCCATGACTACAATGAAAGTAGGGTTCATGCTATTAAGCTGCTTCTATACATCACTGAGAAGACTGAGAACTCAAGGGTTCTATTTAAACTTTGAAACTAAGTCTCTTCACTTCAGTTGTTGGAAGGTTCAGCTTGGCTCAAGATGCCATTGGGTCCCGCCAATTGCCTAAAGTTGTTACTAAATAAAGTATCGCTCACTAGCTATCAGCAGGCACCGTCTGTGTTGGGTGAAGTTCAGGAAAAAAAGCTGGCATTATTAAACAAAAAAACCCTGAAAGGTTCTTGTTCACATCTTGAGGCTAGGGTTGAAATTCCCCCTTGCAGTAATCTAATAAAAATGCATTAAGTTTAGCGGTGGGAACTTTGGAAAGGTTTTTCTTAACCTCTTGATGTTAGGAATCCTCATTAAAATGTGCTAATGTAGATATGAAAGCTCGGAGGAGGCCCGTGTCAAGGGATAAAATACCACAGCTGTGAATAACACAGCTTGGTGCTTGTTCAAATCACAGAGAAAGTGGAGGTACTGTACATTCTTATATCTTTATAAGATATAAAGATCATCTGAAGGCTAGTTTGTGCAATGCTTGAATACCTCTGGTACAGCTGAAGGCAACAGGCTTAATGCTTCTTTTTTTTTAATGGCCAGTATATTTGGTCCAGTGAAGAACAAGATTATGGTGTGAAGGAAACCAAGGTTTGAAAGTGGAAGCTTCATTTTATTTTTGGTGGGTGGGCTTTATCCTCAATGGCTACCCAGAACTGTCCTCACTCAGATCCTTCTTCACATGCAGATGGGGGAAAGAGACAGGTAATGTCAGCTGTTGTGATTGACAGGCAGTTGAAGGTCACTGGATTGGCCAGGAAGGTGTAAAATCTAGCAGCTTGGCCTGAAACCTCATGTGATGAGGAACAGTATAAACTATTTGTAATAAAGCAAGCAACTATGGCTATTTCCAGTATTAACATTAATAATATTAATTCACTTTATTTGTTGCCTAAAAGAAAATGTCTCTGGGCAACTTACTGTACATACACAACTGAAAACAACCATCAAGTTTAACAACAAAATAACAATAACCCTAAAAATATATAGCACAGAAACGATGATAACCGTAGTGGCCATAATGCCATAATTCCCTCAAGCCCCTGGGAGAGAATGTGCATTCAGGACTCTTCCTGTTATCTCCACCTGACCTTGACATAACATTGTCAGCAGTGCTGTTGAATATCTAACTCTAATACTATTAGCCAGACCTATCTGAATGCTTAGAACTGATTCAAGAAGCTAGGATTGGTTTTTTTTTGTTGGGGTGGGGACCCTTTTCAAGTGTGCATTATGACATGTTCCATAAGAGAACGTACCCCAAAGAGTTCAGCTCCATGAAAGCTTTTGTGCATTCCTAAGCTGTCCATCAAGACTCTGAAGACAGCTCTAGCGGCCTGGCAATGGCAGTGATGTGTGTGGAAATGTATTACTTCATTTTGTTACCTGCATAGAAAACATGATGTATTGATTCATTCTAAATTGTTTTGGGTCCAAGGTGTTTGGAGCTTGTAAAAGTTATGAATTAAGGTCCCTAAAATATAAGCGCTTAATATGAAAGAAATTCTCAGACAATGTAGGGACTATTAGTCGGGAACAATAAATCTTGTCAAGCCCAAGGTATTTCCATGGCTGTAAAAAATGAAGGTCACATGATAGCACTGTTCAGGGAAAGATGTAAGACATTCACAAAGATTGATTAGGGTGTGAATTTTACACCAATATCGTTTTGAGAATCTTATGTACTTATGGAGCTTCCAGCCCTAACTCCATTTTGTCTGTAATGACACTAAATTACTTTGGTGCCATTTGATAATTACATTAATCTCTTCCTTTCTAAGGCTGTTTCCAGTTAGATAAATTCTCCATATAATTTGTGTGTGTGCACATGTGTGCGTGAGCAGGTGTCTGTATGGAAAATGCTTTCTAATCATGAAAGTGCTCCATAAAAAACTTACATTGCAATGTTTTGATTTCAGCTGATTTGTGGACTGAATTTGGATTTCCCCGTGTTAGTTAATACATTCTTGGGACATGCTGATCACATATCTAGTGCAATTAAACAAAACATCACAGAAAAATTGAGAGTATAATTTTTTTAAAAAACTGCTTTTGTAGGCAACAAAACTTTAAGTTGGTCAACCAGTAGAACCTATTACTCAATTTAATTGATTAATGAAATAAAGTTTTATCAGATTAACTGGTTGAAATGAACTAGAAGGACACACTCATTTATTATTTTGAATCTGTTCTGGGCATGGCATTAACTGTGTATTCAATGAAGTGCTTGCTAGGCAAACTCATTGGTGGCTGGCCATAGAATCATATAATCATAGAATTGAAAGGGCCCGTGTGGGTTATCCAGTCCAACCGCTTGCAGTGCAAGGGGGATTCCTGTCCTAACCTTTAGGCAGTGGGAGGCAGCTGTAGAGCTGGGTGTTGCTGCAGATAGCACAATGCCAGTGCATGGCCATTTAGTACTGGGGTATCCAAAGAGGTGGCAGATGTTATAGGCTCCAAATCCCATCAACTCCAGCCAGCATTGCCAATGGTCAAGGATGATGGGAGGTGTAGTCAGGGCCAGCCCGAAACATTTTGCCAGCAGAGGCGAACCACAAAGTGATGCTCTCTCCCCACCAGGGAACAAAGGGTAAGTGAAGATCTACAGTAGAATCTGCTGCCCCTGTGGATCCTGTCTCCTGAGGTGGTCACCTCACCTTGTGTCACGAGTGGGCTGTCCCTAGTTGTAGTCCAAGAATATTTGGAGGGTCCCATATTGGCTACCGTACCTTTGGTTTAGTGGACAATTGCTCCTGCTGACATCAGCAGCCCGTATTTCTGGAAGCACAAATATGAATTTGCCAGATTCTGGCTGGAGCAACCACAATCTCAGCTCAACCAATTATCCACCTAAAGCATTTCTTTAGTCACCCTACTAATAGTTGCTGACTGGAGCCTCATGGCATCCAAAAGTGAGGGCAGGCATTCCCTTTCCACCTTTATTGTCATTCAGCTGATGGCAGTGGTTTTGCCTGGCAAAACTACTGCTGGCTGCTAGTAGAACACAATAATTAAACTTTTTACCTTATGAAACTCTGTAGATACTGATTTGTCTGGTGAGGAACCATTACTCACCTGCTGCAGAAAACCTCTATGTTTTGGATGTTTTAGTGGTATATTGCAGTGTCCATTGGGTCTCTGTTGGGACTCACTATTAGGTCCTCTTTACTGAGTAAGCTCTAGAAAAAAAATCCAGGCTCATGATCTTTCGAAATCAGGGATTATTTTATGCAAAGAAATGTGATTTTCTTATAAGTTTGTATCATTATAAGAATTTTCTGCTAATGCCAGTGCAGATAAAGTCCATTATTATTATTATTATTATTATTATTATTATTATTATTATTATTATTATTCCCACATTGCAGAAAGCAAGTCTGCAGCTGAGGCAGTATGGGCTACACTACTGTACAACAACCCTGAAGTGTAGTTCAGTGTTGCTAACTTAGCATTAGATGGTTGGCGTTGATTTTTAGGGTAATGCAGTGAAGTTGATTACAGACACACTGCAATTAATTAAGGGCTTGGGGAGCTGAAGGGAAAGAAGTGAGGCTTTCATCATGGAGTACAAAGATGCTAGTTCCACCTGTAGATTTTGATTTGACTCATTATATGTCTATGCTACTTTTCATTCAAATGAAGTGACTTACAAACATAAATAGCAATAGCATGGTGAAACACAACAGAACATCACAAATACAGCACAAAACAAATAGAATAAGTAAGAAATCATCAGTAAAACAATTGCAATCTATAAAACACTGTTAACAAATCAGCAGCTAGAAAACAAGCTGTACATCACAATAAAAGCAAAAATGGTATTGTATGATAAACAAGTCAATACAGCATTTATAATCTATAAAACAGTATGAATGATATTAACAAAATAGCAAATGAAAGATAAACTAAGTGCTGTTAAGTTCACACACACACTCTCCACTCCCTCAAGACTCTTAAGCTTTCCTTGTTCAGATAAACAGCAGTTCTACCCACTGAGACCTATAGACTTGAAATGCAAGTTTCTCAAGACTCTACCCAGGCCTCATCACTGTTCAGTCACCAGATCTACCAGAAATAGTAGACTTGTTATCTGATGCCACTTATGTTTGTTTATTTGGAGTATTTACTTTGCCCTTCCACCCCAGAGAAATTCCAGGGAACGCCCATGAATACCAGTCCATACTGCTTTGCTGACAGGATCAAAACTATAACGAAGGTGGGTCTGTAGAATAATTACAACCCAAAGACTCCACCAGTGTGTGTTCATCTTAAATAATAACATTCCAGATCGCTGTGTGTAAGCGAGTCTGTTAGCTTGAATCACTTCCTTGGGGAGAGCATCAAAAAGCTGAGAGATACGTGAAGGTTTTGGGGAACGTATGACTTTTTCACCTAGGGCAGAGCCTTCTGAACACCCCACCCACCTGACAGCAGCAGTAAGGAAAATGCTCTTTTAGGGACAGAGATGCTTGAGATGTATAAATGCACTTATGGATCTTCACCCTTCCTAATAGCAGCTGCGGGGAGCTCTGGTTCAGATCACTCCTGCAAGGTGCTATTAACTATACAGGGGAAAGCATGCAGGCACTTTCGGTACCTGTATGTTTTCTTCGCTTTGATGATAGTAGCTGATCAGGAAGGTGTTTGTACTGGAGAACTGGGATGGGGAGGAGCAGCAGTTTAACTCCCCAGTGCTTCAGAGCTGAAGCTAACCTCCTTCCACTGCAGAAGAAGAAGAAAATGGAGATGCTTTTGTGCTTCTCTGATGTCACATCTAGTTTGGCCCTTAATGGAGAATGAAAGGCAGCTGTGACAATGAGCGTCCAGCAGACTAATCCTCTCGCTCTTCCCAGTGCCATGTTTGAAGATGCTGAGCACCGACTGCCAAAATGGCCCGTGTTGCAGGTCTCCAAACAGCTACAGCTGCTCCCTTGAAGGCTGACGGACAGCTGGAAAAGACCTTGGGCGCTCACAAGATAGAAAAGTGAGAACACAGAACACTGGGGGCAAGGAAGACAGATGAGAGGGGAAGAACACACCTAGTATCAACCCACATGCATAACATCTTTGTAGCCACATTTCCAAAGACACCTTGTGGGCATCTTGCTAGCAGATTTACTGCTTTGTACCTTTGAGAATTTATGTAAATATAGATAGAGTCAACCTAGCAGTTTGAAAGCAGGTCAAAAAAAAAGCCAACCTAGCAGTTCGAAAGCACGTCAAAGTGGAAGTAGATAGATAGGTACGGGTCCCACGGGAAGGTAAACGGCATTTCCGTGCGCTGCTCTGGTTCGCCAGAAGCGGCTTAGTCATGCTGGCCACATGACCAGGCAGCTGTACATCAGCTCCCTTGGCCAATAAAGCGAGATGAGCGCCGCAACCCCAGAGTTGGCCACGACTGGACCTAATGGTCAGGGGTCCCTTTACCTTTAGATAGAGTCAACCAACACAGTCCATCTATAGCAGCAAGTAAAGTCTCTTGGTAGATATGTGAAAACTGGACTATTAATAAAATTATCAGGTGTTTTAGCACTGAGAATAAAACCAAGCCCCATTCAGCAATTGATTGACACATCTGCTTGCAATTCTGCGCTGTTCACTTCCTGTATAGTTAATATTAGATTCAGTACCATCAGCCTCTGGAAAAACCTGAAGCTAGATAGAGCATGCCTGTTGATTTCTAACAATAACAGAGATTTTAGTAGATTATTTGCAGAAATAATGGGGAGTATTTTTGTGTGCAAGAAAACAAAACCTTTGTTGTTTCTTCAGGGAAAAATTGCTTGCAGCAGCAACTTATTTTCCTGAATCATTCTCATTATCAAATGTTATTTATACTTTTTGCCTTGCTGTGTGAGCTCATGATAGGACTATTTATATCGACCACATTTACTTTTATTCAAATTGATTGCACAGCCTTTTTCACTGTCTCACTTTCTTTTATTATAATAGAATATCTGCAAATCAATGGGAAGCTGTTAAATTAAAATGCTGTACCCCTAGAGGACATTTAGAGACCAAAGAAAATATTGCATTCAAAGGAAAATATTAGTCTTTGCTGTATTGCTAACGCTTGCAATCTTTAGTCTTCTGTTGGAGAGACAGCCTGAATAGTACCACTTGCTTCTGGAAATAAAAGCCACATGATGACATTAAGCATCACAGAAAGCCTGGGTTTTCTCATTTGCAAAACTCTATTTTTGCATGTTTGAACTCCTGGCAAATATAATATTAATCCACAAAAATGTGGGAGTTCATTGACATCGATGATTTCGAATGACAAACTAGGTATTGATGACAAATTGGGTTCCTTGTTATAGTTTAGGCCTCTGCAGAATATAATGAACAAATCTGAAAGAAGTCCATTAGCTATGAATGGCACCTTGCCAGGGATTCATTGAACTCTCTGCTTTTACTGCTTGGCTGGGAGTGCAAAAATGAGCAATGGGAGTGAAGCAACTGGTAAAACAACATTGCCACATCCCAGTTAAGGCTGTAACCCTGTGCACGCTTACTTGAGAGCCAGTTGGTTGAATCCAATAGGACTTACTTTAGCATGGCCATAGAATCATAGAATTGTTAGAGCTGGAAGGGACCCTGAAGATCATCAAATCCAACCCTCTGCAGTGCAGGAATCTGCAGCTGCCCCATACAGGGATCTAACCTGCAACCTTGTCATTATCAGCACCATGCTCTAACAAACTGAGCTATTGGTGGCCATGTATAGGATTGTGCTCTAACATGAATTGGTTGGATTTAAGGAAATTCATCCCTGTGGTGGTGGTGATTCATCTGCCCGAACATTGTAATATGAATAGCTTACGTTGTAATGGGTGGAATGGCTCTCACCTACAGGACTGTAAAATCTCACAATTGTTCCAAGAAATCCACACAGTTATGCCACACCTAGGGCTATCTTGGACTTGGTTTTGTAAATGGTTTAACACAGGGGAAGCCAGCTGATGTATTCTTGTGGGGAGCACCTTGTTCTCCATATTAGAAAAGCATTTTGCCACACTCAGGAGTGGCTGGTGGGGAACTGCTGCAGTATTCACCTTGCCTTCTGGCAGAGATTCCACTGGAAGTAAGTGGGTGAGAGATGAGTGAGGCGGCAGGCAGGTGTGTGCTTTGAAGATGCACCAATGGAGCCCAATCTATTGCTTCCACTAATGCATCTACACAGTGACAACCACCTCCCGTCTCCCTTCTGGTAAGCCAATGTCAGTGCACCAGATATGTGCTGTTGCCCCTCCCTGCTGGCTTCTTAATAAGTAATCATAAATTAAACCAGTGCACTCTAAACTGATGGACTTCTCCGTGACAGAGCATCTCAGGTTTAGCTGTGCCATTTCATGCAAAATTAAAACAGAGGTGTGAATGAATCAAAAGAGAGAAAGGGTGAAGGACAATTTCGGAACGCACATTCAAGCAAACTTGAATATTTTGCAGGCTGAATGTGCTGCACAGACCACTGGTTGGCTTACCCCTTCTTTGGCAGAAAAAACTCTCGTTGACTTCAGGTTAAAGCATTAGCTGGGAACAGAATGTTAATTAAAAACGTTGTATAATTCTAATTGGCAATAAAAGTCATAAGTCTCACGAGTCTTAGATCAGAGACAAACTACGTCTGCTAGGAGACACTGGTGGTTTGAGAAGATACGTCATAGGAAATGTTGGAACGTCTTGGGAGAAAGAACAGTAACCAATACCACATGAGCTGAATGCTGTTGAGAGGGGTAAACGACGTGGATCCCAGCATTCTCAGGAGCCCTTATATATTATGTACGTAGTAATGATTCCATTTCCTTAATTTTGTTACTTAACATTTGGCTCATCTATAGCTTTGTTTTTTTAAATGACAACATATCTTCTTTTAAATGTTTTTACGGGTAGCCTTGATGCGATGGAAAAGAGAATTGACACATGAAAAGTACATGGAGAGCTCTATAGCATTCTTGTTCCTCTAGAAGACTTTGAGGTAATCACTGTCTCTCTCAAACCTAAATTACTTCACAGAATAGATAGGCTAAGCCTATGTTTAGTTCACAATTCCACTGAGTTCCTTGGAGGAAGGTTGGGGCACCATAGGTAAATCTAGATCAGAGCTGAAGTGTCTGAGAATACATTTAAATTACTGAGATTTCCATTTTTGTCACCCCGTTTTGAATTCCGCTTTGGAGAATTATCTCCAAGTACAGTAAAGGTAAAGGTAAAGGGACCCCTGACCATTAGGTCCAGTCGTGGCCAACTCTGGGGTTGCAGCGCTGATCTCGCTTTATTGGCCAAGGGAGCCGGCGTACAGCTTCCAGGTCATGTGGCTTCTGCGAACCAGAGCAGTGCACGGAAACGCCGTTTACCTTCCGCCAGAGGAAGTATTTATCTACTTGCACTTTGATGTGCGTTCGAACTGCTAGGCTGGCAGGAGCAGGGACCAAGCAACGGGACCTCACCCCGTCGTGGGGATTCGAAACCGCCGACCTTCTGATTGGCAAGTCCTAGGCTCTGTGGTTTAACCCACAGCGCCACCCGCGTCCCCCAAGTACAGTGCTCTCCACTATTTCTGTGGGCATGTGGTGATTCTGGAATAATGCTAGGTCCTGGGTGTTGTGGAGTATGCAAAATGGTGACCTGGCTGCTCCCATAGTTGCTGCTGCTGCTACTTTAATCAAAACCAACAAACATTAGAAACTCAGAAATAAACTGCACTATTGCCACTATTAATGGTTAGCCTCACTTCTGATAAATTGTTGGTGAAGTTCTCATGCCTCCGGAGAAATTCAGTCAAATGGTCTCCTCCCACCGCACCCCATATCTTGGCTCACAAATAGGACAGAGGGTTTTGACAGGCTACCAGTGGCTCTACACAAACTCCTTTTTGAGGAGGATACATTAATTTTGTTCAGCAATCAAACCACTGTGTCACTTATCTGTTTTGCTATTGCTATTCCTGAATGTTTTAATGGAAATCCACTCAATTTAGGAAGTGATGACAGAAACAAAGCTAATGTTTCATTGCTGCTACTGCTCGTATCAGAATATGGTAATATAATATATTAATGGATTCCATTAAATTCAGGTATAGAGTTGGCACAGAAGAATTGAAAACATGGCAAAGTCTTTTGCATGCATATTTAAATAATGATTTATAAAGATTTGTGTTGGTTCAGAAGCAAATTGTATAGCTGCACCTATTATATGGTGTTACGTGTTTCTGTCTGATAAATTTTGTTCATTCACACTGCTTGTTTGGGGAGCAGGAAGTCCTTGGGCGAAAGCCAGTGTTACTCATACCAAGAGAAGACCAAATGAAATCAATAAATTTAAGTAATATAAGTTCATTGATTTTAATGGGTCTACTCTGAGTATGACTAATGGTGGCTATCACCCTTAGAGTGCAAAAATGCATCTCAGCATTCTTGAATTGATTTTTAAATGGAATATTAGAAAGCTCGTTGAAGAAATTGCTTACAGAAAATACAAAATTATACTGGGGAAATTACTCTTTTGGCATTAGCTTTTTTATTAATAAGAGTAATGGATATTCTCAATTGCTCAGTTTCAGGATGTTTGGTTGGTTATGATTCCATTTTAACTGAATTAATTTGGATACCATTAACCAGCTATTGAAAAGTTCACACTGTCCATACCTTGCCTATGGCCCTTGCAAGTATAGCCTAAGAGAGGGCTGTGAACCAGGAAATCCCTAAACCAAATGGCTTTGAACAAATAATAATGATAATCTCAGCTTCACATATAATCAGTGCTCAGAATGAAACAGTTTGGTTTGACAAAGTTCACTGAATTAGTTTGAAAATCCCTGAACTGCACCTGAAAGTAGTTCTCATAATTGCCAAGTTCATTTTTGATAGAACAGGGGTTTCCAAACTGAGCTTCATTCAGCTAATGGGCTTTATTCAAGCATGTGGCTGGCCATGGTGGAGCTTCATGCTCTGGCACCGGGGGGCGGAGAGCAGGCGGGGGTGGGGCTGGCATGCGTCCCGGGGGTGTGGTGTACATCCCGGGGGCGTGGCACACTGCCTATGGGGGCATGGCACCCAGTGCGGGCGGGGAGGCAGCCGCCATGGCACCCCACCAGGATTGTGCTGCTGGGGGCAATGCACTCCCCCCACACTCCTCTTCCTCCGCCAGTGGTGACTGGCCCTGTTGGAAATGGGATACTAGAATACATGAACCTTTCGGTCTCATCCATCTCTTTTTATCTTTGCCTGAGCCTCAGCCTGCCATATGCAACACGGAGACAATAATAACTTGTGTGGGGAATACTGAGCTAATGCATGCAAAATGCTATACAAATGCTAAGTATCATTGTTCATTAACATTGTTCATTAGTTAGACTTGATGGAAATATTTTGGACTTCTGCCTAACGTTTCAACATCTAATCTTATAATGTTTGTGTGCCCTCGAGGTATGCTGGAACAAAGGGGGGTGGGGGACGACAAGTAGCGAAAGCTGAAGTCTCTAAATGTCACCTCATCTAAGGGGAGATTTTAAATCAGCTTTCATGTCAGCCATATATATATATATATATATATATATATATATATATATATATGGCAAAATCCAACACAGAGTTAGCTGTTCTTAAATTATATTGAGGAAATGTTTACAAATACACACACAGAGAGAGAGAGAGAGAGAGAGAGAGAGAGAGAGAGAGAGAGATTAGTACTGTGACATGAAGAAATAAAACGAAATTTAAAGGAAATGTGATGGAGACCTGGTCCAAAGTCCCATGTGTTCAAGTGTCCACAGCACTTGAATAATTAAATGGCTTACAAATGGCATGTGTTTGTTTCTTACTTCAGAAGCCTATAGGGTAGAGTCCCAAGGCTGCCAAATGGGGGATAAATGAGGTGCTACTGTACTAAGCCCAGAAGCAACAAAGGTGTGTGTGTGTGTGTGTGTGTGTGTGTGTGTGTGCAGACTGTGATATTTATTTTTTAAAGGAAGTTCCTTAACAAAAATACAGGCTCCGTTTGAAACCATTGTTTTGTGCGTTATAAGCCTGCTCTCACCTTCCAGGCCCAATCCAAATGGTTGTTCTACAGGTGTATTCTGCAACAGGTAAAGTTGCTACTTTTGATCAGGCAAAATAAAGGACAGGTTGGGCAAAATATAGGACAGGTCGGGGGGGGGGCAGGGAATTGCAGGGCTAAAAAATCACTTTACCTGGTGCACTTCCGGGTTGCCTCCTCATGGACCCACCCTCTGCCTACACAGTTTTTAGGAGGAGGAGGATGAGCTCAAATATATGAAGAAAGGCGTCCAGTTTGAAGTTCAAACAGGGTAGGTGACACGTTTCACAAAAATAAATAAATAATTTCCCCCCAGGGACAGGTGGCAAGCCTAGCAACAGGTCACTGATGCAATAATAGTGCATTAGCAATGGATAGAAGGATATCTTGAGGGGCCCTCATAATTGTGATTGATGAGTATTAGAGAGATATTCAGAGTCATAGAAGGATAATGGACTAGGTGGTGTGTGTGTGTGTGTGTTTTTGTGTTGGTGGAGAAGTGATAGTGTCCCAAAGAAAATGGAAAAATTCAAGTTTTTAGTGTAGCTGTGACTGGGCGGCAGCTTGTTGTTTTTAGTTGTTTAGTCATGTCTGACTCTTTGTGACCCCATGGACCAGAGCACTCCAGGCACTCCTGTCTTCCACTGCCTCCCACAGTTTGGTCAAACTCCTGTTGGTAACTTTGAGAACACTGTCCAACCATCTCGTGCTCTGCCTTCTCCTTCAATCCTTCAAAAGCCTAGCAACAGGTCACTGATGCAATAATAGTGCATTAGCAATGGATAGAAGGATATCTTGAGGGGCCCTCAATCTTTCCCAACATCAGGGTTTTCTCCAGGGAGTCTTCTCTTCTCATGAGGTGGCCAAAGTATTGGAGCCTCAGCTTCACGATCTGTCCTTCCAGTGAGCACTCAGGGCTGATTTCCTTCAGAATGGATAGGCTTGATCTTCTTTCAGTCCCTGGGACTCTCAAGAGTCTCCTGCAGCACCTTGATTCAAAAGCACCAATTCTTTGGCGATCAACCTTCTTTATGGTCCATCTCTCACTTCCATATATCACTACTGGGAATACCATAGCTTTTACTATACGGACCTTTGTTGGCAATGTGATGTCTCTGCTTTTTAAGATGATGTCTAGGTTTGTCATCGTCCACCGCCAAAGGATAAGATAGCAGCAAAGACAATAGTTAATGCTCTTTCTAGATTACTTTCATATGAATATTTGTTGTTGTTTGTATGCAAAATTTAAAAATCAGTTACCCTAATACCCTGCTGATGCAAATGCAAATAAAACCCATTATTAGTATATCCATATTGCAGCCCAAAGAAATGAGTATTGTGATTGAGAAAGCATGGATTTCATCAGTTTTGCAAAGTGGTCCAGTACTAACATTGCTGGTATGTGGGGGTAGACTAAGATAAAGTAGTTTTGCAGCATAGTCCAGCAGTTGTCCAGGCCTTTGGTGTGCTGACGGATTTTTTTGATGGGAGCAATGCATTTGGGAGTTGTTAAATTAATTGCCGCAGTGACATGGGGGTGATTAACTGCTTTCCTAGCCATGGGTGTGTGTGGCGGAAATAGGAATGAGTCGATGCTTGTATAAACACTTGAATGCATATAGTCATGTCAAAATCACAAATCCGAGAGAGAGAGAGAGAGAGAGAGAGAGAGAGAGAGAGAGAGAGAGAGGAGAGAGGGATGGTCATTTGGCCTGTGCTGATAACATTGCTGTAGTTATAATGAGTTATAAATAAGAAATAACCACAACAAATGCTCTTAGAATACACTATACACTACTTGCTTTTAAACAATTTAATCTTGAAATTCATCTGGCTGTCTGAACCTTGGTTCCTGTAAATCTAAATCTCTTGATTCCAGCAGCACTATCTGAAATACCATGTCTGATTTCGCACCGAATATAGTATTGTCAGCCTAAGATTGGTCGATGAAAGCCCTACAATAACGTAATTGGTTTACAACTCATGAAACCTGAGCGCCCCGCTCCCCAGTTTAGTCTTGGCATCAGCTTTTGCGATTTTAACAGCTTATGTGACTAGCAGAAACACAAAAGGTGAAGCCTTTTTTGGTATGGAAATACAACTACAGTATTGGAAAGCTTTACCTTTATGTGTGTCAGGCATCTTATTGTGTGTGTGTGGCCCCTGATTTATGTTTTATTTCTACCCCACTTGCAAAAGAAGATAGAAATTTGCACATGACACAAACATATAAAATTTTGTGCATTTTTGGGGTGAGATTGGGCCACGAAAATCCTGTAGAGAATGCTGATGATCTGTTTATATGTTTTTGTATGTTGATCTGGTTGAAAGGCAGAAGATTATGCTACAGTCAAATACTCCTGCTTTCAAAAGCCTTGAATTGCTGGAAACGTGTTGCACAATTTCTTTATGAGAGTTGTTTTTCCTCACATTTCTGGTATTTCCCAACTAATTATACTATGGGGAGTCTACCAATTGTCATTCCCAAAAGAATGATCCTGACGTAGATGGACTTAATTTCTTAGTGTTTCTCTCCCCCCCCCCATTATTTTTTTATTTGATTTTAAAAAGTGTAAACATACAACAAAAAACAATTCAAAATCCAAATATTGAGATTACTCTGAATCTTCTGACTTCCCCCATCCCTTCCATGGGTCCTGATGATAATATTTACAACTGCATATCAATACAACTTTTAAATTATCCATACTTTCTGTTACTTTACAAGTGTGGTTAAAATCCCGCCAATGTTTTAACCTGCTTGCAGTGGTCTCGTAAATAAATAATAAACTTTCCCCATTCTTTTAAAAAGTTATTCTCTTCCCGATTTCTGAGCTTCCCAGTTAATTTTGCCATGCCGAATTTCTTGTTGTTTCTAATAATCAGTGCAGAACCCTGCAAAACCAGGTTTCTAAACCACATGGGGAGTCTTCACGGGTAGAGGATGTTTCACATTTCAAACATCACCCTCCGAATCTGGGAGAGCGACAGGCATAGTGAAATGGCAATGGAGCTTGACACACTTCTCCCCACTTGTGTGTAATGTTTGCAGAAGAGCATGCCTGAAAAGGTATTTAATCAGCTTAGAATCAGTTAGAAGATACTGCTTATTTTTTATGCAGCCTGTTATTTATCTCATTCGAGTAGAGAAGGCTTCCTACTTCAGACTTCACCTTCCAACTCATGAAGAATGGCACACATAGCAATGCAGAGAGGTGGAGTTCAGTGTGCTTATTCCACCAATGCTGTCTTTACATGAAATCAGAACACCTGAATAAAGACTGAGTAGCATAGAGGCAGAATCCCATTAGCTCTTGTGTACCTGGCATGGGACTCCAACACAGACTCAGAGCAAGTCGACATGCTCAAAATCCAAAGCCACCCTATTTTTATGTTGTATTCCAGTGTGGAGACATGCACAATCAAAAGGCAGTAAAAGCGTATGTGCACTGTCTGCAAGGATGCTTAGAACTTCACGGGAAAGGGAAGAGAGGCCTAGAATCCAGGTGTGGAGTCTCTTTTCCAGAGCTAGACAACTTTAGCACCTCTGCTTCCTCTTGTGTACTAAGCCAAAGTACATGCATGCTTCACTCCTTTCTACCGAATGGAGAAAAAAACTTGAAGGGTGAGAGATTTGGGGCTTTGGTGTTCATTGCAGTGACATTGGATGACAGCAGTCCTCATGAATGTCCACAACCATCTTAAGTTGTCCTACTGTGCTGCTTCTCAGGGTGGGTGAGAAGGTAGAATTAGGAACCTGATTGCTCAGAGAAAGGACAATTTAAGGCACTGGAAAATCTGGGGTGTCTTACTCTCCCTCCCCCATATAAAGAATTCGAGCAACTTTTAACCCCCTTTGTATTGGTCCTTATATTAGTTGCCAACTTGAATGGAGCCTTGCTATTTTTCCAGGGCGATTTCCTGCCTAGGAAATGACTTGGAATTGATTTTTCTTTTTTTTATCTTGATACGCTTCGACTCTGAAGTAATATAAAATCTTTGTCTAATAAATGTGTAGCAAGGCTTTTGTGAGCCATCAGAGTGCCGTGACATTCTAGTGTATTGATTTTTGCACAGCCGAGGTGTGACGGAGTTAGGGGTAATGGGACAGCAGAGAATTGGGATCTGAATTGTGCACCAGGACTAGCAACTGGCTTGACGGGCATTTCAAAGCAACAGTGGTAACTGTATTCTCTCGTTTCTCTTGCATAAACTTGAGATGACTAGATGAAATTCTGTATTACATTTCTTGATACAGGTCCACACCAAACCCTTTTGTAGCCCTAAGGGAGAATTAACTTTACTGTCTTACTGCATTTTCTCACAAGCTAACAGAGATGTATAGGACCAGTTGTGAATAGTCCTCAAAGCCTTCATTAATTTCAGCTCTACTTTCCCACTTGAAGTATGTTATCTTGCATGAAGGGAGGGGAAAGGGGCTGCATTCAGTTCCTGCTTGTGGACTTCCCATAGGAATCTGATTGGCCACTGTAAGAACAGGGTGATGGACTAGATAGGCCATTGGCTTAGTCCAATAGGATGTTCTTATGTTTGTGTGTGCATGAAAAAATTGGGAGACGATTGGTCACCATTTTGTTCCATCTACTTTTTCAGCTGAACAAGTCTTACTGAGTTTCATGGTTTCCCACACAAAAGAAAATCTTGATTATATGATTATTATGTGAGCAGTGGGGGGACCCGTTGGATTTCAGCCAAACTATACCTTTGCAAACTAATCATAGGTGTAGAGGATTTATGGACGTGAACCAATCTGTCTTTGTCAGCTTTCAATTTATTGTAGTATGTTCCTGACATTTTGCATGCTTGGATGCTACCCTGACCTACAAATGAAAAAAGAAGGGAAAAAAAAGAAATGCTTTCTATAATATAGGGTTTTCCTCCCTGTTTTCTAACAGCATAAGTATTTTGCTTAAGCAGATTTGCTAGGAAATGACAGTTTTGAAAAATTGGACACGGTGGCTTCTGGAAGCATTTCAGTTCCAGGCAATCTAAATAGTGTAGAGGGGATGAAATATCACTGTGTTTTAAAGATGACAGTTTTGTCAAAGATTCTTTTTCACTCTTTGGCTTAAAACAAATTGAGTGAATCAAGTACATCTATTTAAACCATGTGTGCACTCATCAGGGAAAGCACCACCTTGCATAAGCCTTTCTGCTCAGCACCTCAGTGATGAAGCTGACTTAATAATTGTAAGACAGAAGACCAAAGAATATACGTTTCGGTTTTTTTTGTAATTGTTGGTTCAACACAGCTCAAATCACAACAAACTTCTGAGGGACATAGTTATGCCCTGCCTACCTGTGTAGAATATACTAAGTTTAGACTGTGTCTGCGCTACAGACTTATAAATGGAACCTGGAAAAATAAAATGTTGCAGCGCATCATGCCAGCCATGCTGCTTTCTAGAATGTGATGAGCTGTAAGGTATTCAAACAGGAAGACACTCCAGTTCTTTGAGTGCCCATGTCTCAGGCACCCCAGATTCAGCTACTAAGCATGTTTGGAGAAGGGGTACTTGGTTAATAAAGCACTAAACACTAAACACTCCTGCAAACCTCAGGAGTTGCCCTCTTTTCCTATTTCCCTCTTGTTTCTCAGTGCCTTATTGCTGTCAGTACTCACCGCCTGTGTTTGCAATTAGAAGAAGCGAAACTAGTTTTACAATCATCCCATCTCCCACAGGGAACCTGAAAGACAGTATAGCTTTGTGGATTTCTAACAGAGAGATCTCAGCACCCAAAGCACAGTTCCCAGGATCTGAAGGTGGAGTAAGCCATGACAGTCTAACTCAAAAGTGGCTCAGCATGTGGGAAGGAGCTCCTGCACTACCTTTGTGATGGTCTGGGAATCTGATTCAGAGGCTGAACTGGAGGAATCCCAGCCTGCACAGGAGTCCCCCTCCTCCAGGGCCGGCTGAGCCAGGGCAGGGGCTTGAATCTGAAGGGCCCTCACGTGGGCTGGATCCTCAAGAGCAGACACCAGCTGAATCTGCTCTGGCTCCGGAGGTGATCGAGGACCCATTGCCTGCAGGTGCTCCTTTCCCAGCCCTGTCAGGGGAAGGTGAGGTTGCCTCTGGGTCCAGTAACCCTCCAGCCTCTCCTAAGCTGCAGAGGCTCAGGGCAGAGAGGCGGAGGGAACTAAGTTCTCTCAGGAGGAGTGCTCGCCTTAAGGCCAGGGGAGGTGAGTCACCTGTGGGCGGGGGCCACCCTAGGCCTCAGAGATGATAAAGGCCAGTCAGCCCAGTCCCAGGATGCGGGAGCAACATCGTTGGTTACCTGTTCCTGCCGGCACCCTGTCCTGATTTCTGCCAGAGTTCCTGACCACGCCTGACTCCCTGCCTTGGACCCCGCTTCAGCCTCAGACCACGCCGCACGGTCCCCCCCTGGGACCAGCACAACCTTCCTGGCAGGTGGGTTGCAGTTGCTTACCTGGAAGGTGGTGATGCTCAAGGTAGCAGGGAGGTTGGTGCGGTACAAATGAGCCAGCATGAGTGCCATATTGGCTCTTCTGGTGCGCTTGCTGCTGCCATGCCTTCCCAGTAAGCAACAGTGACCTGCAAGGAAGCTGGCAGCTCCATCCCACCTAGTGAGCTGCTCCTAGATTAATTCAGGGATGCTCAATGGTCCAGCAACATATGGAGAGACACAGGTCTCTCACCCCTTGTTTAACTGACCTGGATAAGTCTGCAGTGTAGACTGAACACTCAGGACCTTTTGCCCACAGGTTTGTTTCTGCCACCATTTGAAAACAGTGGGCATGATCACACAATATTGCCCATTAGCAGAGGCCAGGCTCCAATAATAATAATAATAATAGCCCACCCATCTGGCTGGGTTTCCCCAGCCACTCTGGGTGGCTCCCAACAGAATATTAATCAGAATAAAACTTCAAACATAAGCAACTTCCCTAAACAGGGCTGCCTTCAGATGTCTTCTAAGCCAACATTTTTTCGTTCATATCAGGGATGGGTAATCTTTTCCAGCCTGAGGACCAGGGGCAGTGGTGGGCGAGTGGGGCCGGAAACAAAAGTGGGAAGAGCAATGGATGGAAATTTTACTTTTGTGCAGTACACAAGTTTCTACACATGTTCACATATCCCTCCTATAGCTTCCATTAATGGAAGCAAGAAGCTTCGACAGAGTTCAAAACCACATTCCAGGCAAGCAAAAACACCCTAAGGAGGTTTAAAAGAGGACGTGTAATGGATGTGGCTTGGGAGGAGAGAAAGTCCTGAGGGCCAGATACAGCAGCCTGGAAGACTGCATTTGGCCTCTGAGTCAGAAGTTACCCATCCCTGGTTTGCATGCCACCTCTCTGCTAGTTTACAATTTTAAAATGCTAAAAGCAAACACACAACACAAAATATAGAATAGCAGAGTCCTCTCAGGTTTGTGTCTATAGTTGCTATTTACATGACCTTCCTGGCACGGGATTGTCTTTTGCTTTCCCTTGGGGCACCGACATATATTCAGGTTGTTTGGGAGAAAGTATGGGAAGCACAAGGAGAAGGGGACTTGAGGATGAGAAGGTTGGACAGTGTTCTCGAAGCTACTAACATGAGTTTGACCAAACTGCGGGAGGCAGTGGAAGACAGGAGTGCCTGGCATGCTCTGGTCCATGGGGTCACAAAGAGTCGGACATGACTAAACGACTAAACAACAATGGGAAGGACTGCCAGTTAGTGGTGCATTATCATCCCCAACAAAGTGGCATGCTCTTGACAAATGTTAGGACTTCTTCATAGGTGCACTCACTCAACATTTGTAGTGGTCCTCACCAATGGTTTTTGACCCAGTTGAACATTCTTAATTGAGAATTGATAACAGTGTGAGATGTGGTGATGATTTGAAAGCTGTGGTCCTACACACAATGACCCTTAAATGAAATGACACTTAAATAAAATCAATTGGCCTGAGAAACCCTTTTATTAAAATGCTCTAGGACTTGTGCCACTGACTTCAGTAGGGGCTGGATTGTGTTCTGTACTGTATCAAGCTCCCTTGTGATTTTGACTCTAAAATAAGCAAGGATCCCGTAACTACATCCATATATTTTCCCTGCCTCAGTGTATTTCAACATTTAAAATAAATTGACATTTATAGGCATGCAATTAAAGCACTATGCACAGTTTGGCCCAGTGCCATCATTTCAGAGTGAACAATGTCTGTTGAAAACATGGCATTTCTGTAATCATTCTTAGAATTAATTTAAAAGTAATTCTAGGTATCCAAAGTTAAAATAATTAAGACTTCTCTTTTCCTTTCTTTTTTAAATCTCACATTAAGGATCATAAAATCCATTTCCATAAACAAAATGTTTGTAGAGAATAAAAAGGCAATTATTTGCCTGCACATAAAATTCATATGATAATTCAGCAGAGTTTAATTAAACCAGTACATCACGCTATATTTATAAGACAAAGGAATATCAAATAAGTCCCCCCCCCCTTGTTAGGGACCGTTGCATTTCTCTTTGATTAAAGACCTGAAAATGTGTGGAAGAAACTTCAGCATACTTTTCCCTCCAAGGGGGGAAAAAAGCCACCACTAAAATTGTATATCTATATTCTTTAATTAATATATTCTGTGTTACTCTTATTCTACGGTCTCCCACAAGTCATTTCCCTTGTCTGTCTTAATGGAGTACAACTGCTCCACTGGATTCTATAAAAATAGGGGGGAAAATAGGAAATCCTTCATTCACCCAAACCACTGTTTTCCATGTTCTACACATAATAGTCACCGACTGGATTGTATGGTGTACTGCACGAATAGCCAACTTGGTGCTCTCAAGATATTGCTTGATTCAACTCCCATAAGCCCCCACCAGCATGACCAGTAGTGAGGAATTATGGGAATTGTCACCCAACCACTTCTGGAAGGCTCGAGCCATGCCCACAAAGGGGCATTTCACAGCAATCAAATTCACTTATTAATTGACAGGTGAGTGGCCCTGCCTTTCTTCCAATATGGCCTGCAATTGGCGGGGGAACTGTCAAAATGGGTTCTCAGCTGGGAAAGGGGCCTTGCCCATGAAGTAGCCTGTCCTAGAGATGGCATGTGCAGAGAAGGGGAAAGGGAAATAGTGCAGTGGGAATTCAAATCTAGAGGGATTTCAAACCTAGAGGGAGACACCTTTTCTTCCTTATGATCTGTCCAAGCACAGAGGCAAGATTTTTTTTTACCAGGTGGATCTCTCTGAAAGTGGGAGTGTAGAAAATAAGCACTCAAAGCTGAGGAGCCAGTCCTCTTTTATCACAGCAATACCCTTGTCTGGAATCTCCTGAAGTTCCAGTTTCTCTGCGGTTCAAAAACGGGCACATAGCCAGGAGTGCCAAACACATAATTAGGCCAAGTCTCTGCCAGTGAAGCTAATGGCAATTGTACAGACGAAGCTCAGGAACAGAGAATTGTGGAGGATACCGGTTGAGCTCAGGGGTTCCTAGAACAGCCTCACTCTCTGATTACAAAGGTTTACAAAAGAATAGGGCATGCTCAGATGATGATTTCCAGGTTCCTTCTTAAAAAAACAACAACTGTGGATGGGGTGTGTCTAGGTTTAGGTGGCATTCAAAAGTACGTCTTATAAAAGACCCTCAGAATCTCTCAGAGCTCTTGATACCCAATCAATAGATGATACAGTGTTGCTTTTAGATTAGGAATCAGAGGATGTTTGGACATTAACAATTTCAAAATCCTATGCCCATGAGGTGGTAGGTAATACTTTACAGTGTCTGGAAGCGATAAATGCATCATCTCCATCTTCTTGCTGCTACTGCTACTGCTGCTTCCTAGCGTGTTTTTAAATACATTTACAAATCATTTAGTTCCATGAATAATGCACTTCTCTGAAAAATCACTTCCCTGGCAATCTCCTGTGACCTTGAGTGTGTGCAATGAAGACCTTACATAGCAACAAATTACAGTGGCAGATACAATTCCGGGCTGGTTATAAGTTAGCCACTTAGGCTCCTTGATAAAATAGGTAAGAAAATTGACACAGCACTTCTTTATGCAATTGCATTTCAAAAAATATATACATTTGTGTCACTTTCCATTTGGCAATCTTGGCCTGTAACATCAGCTTTCTTGTTTTCACTTCAGTGGGGGCTAGGTGACGGCTTTGTATAAATCACTGTCATTTTAAGGAAACATTTAGAGTTCCAGATCATAGCAGAAAAGCAGCCGGGAATGTTTTCCGAGCACAGAAAATAGCTAGCTAGCATGCTTTTAAAGGGAGCATTGTGGGTGATGCTGGCTGCAATGGCATTTAAGGACATTGCGGCTTACTGTGGACTCCCAGCTTCTCATTAGTATGGAGCAAATGTAGTTGTGCTTGCCTCCAGCACCTCACTTTCCTTTGGGATATGGTGGCAAAGTTTCGTTTCCAAGCAATCCAGAGAATGCTTGCAGCGCAGTCCTCTATTGGGCTGTGCCTTGAAGACAGTTTGGAAGCTGCAGCTTTGACAGAATGTAGCATCCCCTAAAGAGAAACTGGGAGGAGGTAGCATACGGCTTCAATGTTTGGGCCAGCTGCACTGGCTACCAGCTGAGCGGTAGGCCTATTTCATAGTGTTGGTGCTCACCTCAGAGGCCTCTGTCAAGCATGGAGAACGCTTTCCAGACTGAGACCCACAATGCCTTCTGGGCAACATTCTAGGAGCCATGTTGATTGATTGATTGATTGATTGAATGATATATTGCCCTACATCATAATATCTCTTAGGGTGGTTCACAGAATAAAATGCAGGATAAAAACAAGTAAGTAAGTAAAACCAAACAGCAAAGCAGTAATCCCCCCTCCCACAGACACATTTAAAAGGCTGTGGAATATTAATCAGCCAAAGGTGTGGTTGAAGAGGAATATTTCCACCTGGTGCCCAGTGTGTGTGTGTGTGTGTGTGTGTGTGTGTGTGTGTGTGTATAATGAAGGCACGAAGTGAACCTCCCTGAGGAGGTAAAGGTAAAGGGACCCCTGACCAATAGGTCTAGTCATGGCCGACTCTGGGGTTGCAGCACTCATCTCGCTTTACTGGCCAAGGGAGCCAGCGTATAGCTTCCGGGTCATGTGGCCAGCATGACTAAGCGGCTTCTGGTGAACCAGAGCAGTGCACAGAAATGCCGTTTACTTTCCCGCCAGAGCGGTACCTGTTTATCTACTTTCACTTTGACATGCTTTCAAAGTGCTAGGTTGGCAGGAGCAGGGACCGAGCAACGGGAGCTCACTCCGTCGCGGGGATTCCAACCGCCGACCTTCTGATTGGCAAGTCTTAGGCTCTGTAGCCCATAACGCCACCTGCAACCCTGAGGAGAGCTTTCCACAAATGGGGAGCCACTGCAGAAAAGGCCCATTCTTTCGTTGGTGCCCTCCAGATGTCATGAGGCACATGAAAAGGGCCCCACATGATAAACGCAAAGTCCAGGACAGTTTATATGGGGAGAGGCAGTCCTTCAAGTTTTGCGGTCCTGAGCCATTTAAGACTTTGTAGGTCAAAACCAGCACTTACAGGTCAAAACCAACCAATTGTGAGTGGGGCCAGGATATATATATATATATTCTAGGCAGGCAAAGGCATTCAAGGTGTGTGAGAAACAAAGCCAGTGAGGGGCATAGCCTATAGAGAGGGTGGATGGCTGAGGAGGAACTTCTAGACTGATGAGAGCTCTGAAGAGAAAACAGAGAGGCTTGGCCCCTGGGCCTGAGGTTCCCCAGCGTAGGTCATCTAAGCACTAGTGAAAGTATGAGATATAAATTTCCTTAAATAGAAAGATGATTAGTTCTCTATACCATATGGAATGTTTTCTTCAAAATATACATAACCATGTGCTGAGATCTTTTAGAGACACCTTGCTGTGTGTTTGTTCTCTCTCTGTGACATTGAATTGTTGAATCATTGACTTGTAGAGTGGGAAGGGACCCTGAGGATCATCTAGTCCAACCCCCTGCAATGCAGGAATATGTGGCTGTCCCATAAAGGGATCAAACCTGCAACCTTGGTGCTCTCAGCACCCACTCAAACCAACTGAGCTATTCATGAACCACAGAGGTGTGCCATTTTAGTTGTGGCAGCTTTCCATCTGCTCTCTCTCCCCCCCCCTTCTGACATTTACTTTTCCTTGCCAGCTTAACAGTGCAATACTATGTGTCTTTACTCAAAAGTAGGCCCTGTTTAGGACAATGACAGTTTCTCTCATATAGGTGCATATAGCATTGCAGCCTTTAAAAAAAATATGTTCACAAAAGTGACAGCTAATTATCATGATCAGTTTTATGCTGCTTTATTGATATACTTTTTAAAAAAATTAATTAATTTTTTAAAAATGTTTTTAATTCCTTCCTTCTGTCTTTGATCTGTTTTTGCATATACAACCGTAACTTTGAGCACTGTAGGTTGTAAAGAAAGCAACTGATGCAGAAAGAAACTGATACAGAGCTAGCAATAAATGAAACAGAACTAGCTGGAAACATGAAATGTGTGTGCTCTACTACTGTAGTATGTGATCCTAAGCATATTGAACATGTAAGAAGTCCCACTAAATTCAGAGCAGCATTAAGAGCTAGTGTAATATTGATGAAAGTTGCCTGTTCAAATCCAGTTTCGTTGTAAACTCTTTGAATTGCCTTAAGCAAGCTGCTCCCTTCATCAACTTTCTCCTCCCACCCAGTAATATGAAAGATAATAAGGAAAGAATAATTTTAGGCCGCCATACAGAGTGGTTATTGTAAACATGTACTTTATAAGCTGAACACTTGAACACTGAGCACTTGAAACGTACCATATAAATGCTCAGCATTGTGTCTAGCAATGCCATTAAGAACCTGCAGCGTAGCAGTCTAGGTTTGTGA
Organism: Podarcis filfolensis; assembly: GCF_964270895.1. Taxonomy (NCBI): domain Eukaryota; kingdom Metazoa; phylum Chordata; class Lepidosauria; order Squamata; family Lacertidae; genus Podarcis; species Podarcis filfolensis. The sequence continues at coordinate 14,124,882 of NC_139610.1, forward strand.
CCTTGAACCGTAAATAATAGTACTAAAGTGGGCTGGTTCGTGCATCCTAATAATTCTCCATGGGAAGCTACTCCATGGAAGAAGCGGTGCATAAGGTGGCACAGCAACTTGGATCAGGCCTGGCTTCCTTGTGTGAAATCTCAGCTTTCAAGGATGAGACAAAGCAGCTGATACGTTGCTTCCTCAATGCAGCTGCAGCTGCATCTGTTTGTGTTTTTGTTTTTTTCTGAGAATGGGCTGGAGAGGAGGATTTTAGAATGTAGGGACTAGTAATACAGTGGTACCTCGGGTTAAGTACTTAATTCGTTTTGGAGGTCTGTTCTTAACCTGAAACTGTTCTTAACCTGAAGCACCACTTTAGCTAATGGGGCTTTCTGCTGCCACTGTGCCGCCGGAGCACGATTTCTGTTCTCATCCTGAAGCAAAGTTCTTAACCTGAAGCACTATTTCTGGGTTAGCGGAGTCTGTAACCTGAAGCGTATGTAACCTGAGGTACCACTGTACTCCTGTATTACTTTTCTTGCTTATGCATGACTTTATGGACACTCTATATGAAGGATTTTAGAGAGGTTGGGGACGACGACACAAAGAGGGTGTAGATAGATAGATAGATGATAGATGATAGATAGATAGATAGATAGATAGATAGATAGAGATAGATAGATAGATAGATAGATAGATAGATAGATGATAGATAGATATAGAATGAGGGGGCATTACTGGCAAGCCAAATGTCATTTCAGCTGAAGCAACACAAGCAACCTCTGCCACTGCCATTTTAGGAGGCCCTTGGGAAAACTGACTTGGCATTATATGGTGTCAAGGTATGACTCCTAAGTATGTCCAGAGCAGATGGGCATGGTGCATGGAAATCTCCCCTCCCCATGGACAATTCCTGACCTCTAGCCTCTCTTCTCTTTGAATGCAAAACTGGCGGACTAAAATTCGAGCTGTTCCTGGCATAATCCGAAGCAGTGGAAAAACGCATCAAAACACAGGCAGCAATCCTGTTTCACAGCATACAGGAAATGCCCTTAAAACGTTTGTCATATTATCTGCATTAAGTAATGTGGAAGGTCCAGAGAGCATGGATGAGATCATAGCACTGCTACCCACACAGGAAGGTAACATTCGAGACAGATGCATTCCAGAATTAAAAACAAGCACATAGGTTTAGACTTGAGTGAGGAAATGTGGTTGAGAACATGTTCCACCTTCCACATAGGCCAAGCTGTGAAGCATTCTTAAATAGACACAAAGGCATCGTTTAGCTGGAAACAAGAGCTCACTGCACCTGTGAAATAACTGTGCTGAATGCCAGGGCATCAGATTTATATATATATATGGAGTTCTGCTATGGCCACCATAGCGACAGAGAAGGGCAGATTCTCTCCCTCCACCCTTACACACCTGTGTGTCAGAGCCCATATGCTTATAGCTCAAGAGTGCCTAACCAACTCACTGATTCATCATTAAACAAAATCTCTTGTTTGCAAGGTTTATGATCTAACTGCGAAAGTATTTATGGAAATGTATTGCCAAATATCATGTGATATAAAATCTGTTGGAGGCAGGCGGAGCCTGTGGCCCGCCAGATGCTGTTTCACTATCCCCTGCCATCATGGTCAGTGGCCAAGAAGGATGGGATCTGAAGTCCAACAACATCTGGAATGCTACTGGGTCTCCATCCCTGGTATAAATATTCAGTTCTTATATAGATTGTGGTCTTCTCTCTTCACAAGGTCAGACTTGAAAGCCTGGATTTGCTATAGTCATTTCCATCTACTTTAGTAGGATTGAGAAGAGACCCTACTGAACTGTTTCCCCTTAGGAATGTGTTCTTTAAGCCTGTTCCCATGTTGAATGTCTGGGCCTAAGAGATCTGCTGTTCCTGCAAATATTGATTCTTTCCCTCCCTTTCCTTACTTTTTGCTGACTGCAAGAATTTTAGCATGGTGTAATGCCCTCCCTCTCTCTCTCTCTCTCTCTCTCTCTCTCTCTCTCTCTCTCTCTCTCTCACACACACACACACACTTTTATATGCATTGTGTCATCATTCTGCAGTCAAAATTTTGAGCATTTTTAATAACCTGAATGAAGAAAAAAGTCAATGACATAGTCATCAATTGCTCATTGACTACATACAAGGGCATCTATCATTACTACATGGCGAAGTAATCCTTTGCTTTCCAGCATAGCTTCAGCCTAGATTAATTAACATTCAATCATTATACCACCATTACCTTGTAGCTGATTGTTGTATTAATTAAAGTATTTGCTTTGAAACCTTTTGGCTGGTTCATACACACATACATAGCACCTGGTTACTCGAAACTTGATGAGTATATGAATTGACTGTTGAAAAGCACTGGGTCACAGGATGGACTGTCAACAGATTAAATAATGTTTAGTTGATTAAACATATGCATTTTGGTGCACGAAGCATGCTTTCAAGATGGTAGATGAAAACCCAGCTGTCAGCTTGTTCAGAGACTTAGTAAGGGCAACAGGTCAGGCACCAGTGCAGCTTTCCATGAGTTCTGTGCCTGAAGCCTAACACAGAAAAGTGCATTTAGTCATTGCTTACTGATGTGGTAGAGAAGATTTTTGGCACAACAGCTGTGCAGAAGCAGTCTATATGAACAATAGAATTTTTGAATTTGATCATGCCTTTGAAAGTCCACAAACATTAACTTCTTTTTTGCCAGTGTGAGGAGGGAGTTGTGTACTGTTTTGTATCTTCCTGAGCGTTAGAGATATTATTTATGCCAAAATTGTATGGCAATATTTTGTATCTGGTTTTTTTCTTGCCCCTAGAGAATCAAAATTTGTTGATGATTTTGCTGAGAAAAGTTCCTATAAGCTACCTGAACTTGCTTATTTTCAAAAGTCGTTTATTTTAATCAAAGTTGATTCACATTTATTGATGGCTGTTGGTTCCTGTTTTCAGTTTGGGTCCATCTTTGCCTTATTCATGGGTTTGTTTCTTCCTTGGACACTGTCTGTCCTCAATTTAGCATTTGGCTAGTAGATTTCTAATAAGCCCTTCAAAGTTCCCCTTTTTAATCTCATGCTAAATTAAAATTGGATGATTTTCCAACTGAAAATCATGGTTGCAATAAAATCCATCTGTTGCCCGTTAACAAGAAACCCTCTTTGTGGAGGAGTCTAGCTCATTTATTTTATGGCTTTCCTGTTCTCTTGAGAATGTTAAAAAATATGCACGTTGCTCAGGTTTATTGCCTTTGATATAAGCAAAGGATGCTTAACACCACAAGTGGGCAAACAGATTGATCTATTCTTGTTGCTGAACACATGAACTTATGAAACACCTTCAGATGCATTACAGAAATCTAGCCTACTGAGGTCTATTCCTGAAACTCTCCACAGCTTCAAATCAAGGCAAAGCCCTACTGCTGTCCATTTCCACTACCGTGAGATGTGGAGGAATTTGCAAAAAGTACCAGCACATTGTCTTAGACCTAGGGTCAGGACTTTCAAGAGAGTTTGATCTGTATCCACAAGGGACAACCTTATGGAGCTGTTGTACCTGCACTGCGTAGGTAGAGACAGGTGGACTTTATTGAGTCCCTTGATGGCCCTTTCCTCTTACATGACCCAGCTCTGGAGCACCTCTGGGAGTTACCTTCTTATTCTGGGTAGGCCATAATGCATGGGAGGCCTTGAACTGCTTAAAGAGTCCTGTGTTGCTAGATGTGAGCTTCAAGCCAACCCTGGGTCACTAACCAGTGCCCCTGGTCTCTGTTGCTCCTGAGGACCTGGGGGTGTTGTGGGATGGTCCAGAGCTCTAATGGCATTCTGACAAGGCACTGAGGACCCTAGGAGTGGAGCCGTGCTCCACTCAAGAAGTATCTCATCCTAGAAAACATTTTCTGGTTGTGCTTCAGGGGCTGTTGATGCCTGAGGTACCCATCTGTGCTAGGAACCACCATTGGATTCTACTCCTATTCCACTTTAAGGAAAGTTTCATTTGGTCTGACTGTTTTAACTAGAAACTTTAGGAACTGAACCACGGGCCTACATGCAAATCATGGTCTCAGCTGCTGTGCTTCTCCTCTCATTATGCCTTACTCACACAGTAACAGGCAGATACTCTGTGCACCTGAACATCATTTCACAGAGACTTCATACAAACAATGTGATGCTTATGTTCAAGCAAGAAGCCATAGGATCAGGTTGTATATATCTTTTCTCATCAGCTATGGTGCTGTGATCTCAAGCACATATATGTTTGTGGTATGTTTGGGGTAGGAATTCCTATTTTTGTAGGCACTCTTAATGTTTTATTTTCTAGAAGAGACACACAATCTTGTTTGTGCATTAGCGTGAATGTGTAGTGTGGGGTTGGAATCAGATCTGTCATCCTGCTCCCCATGCATTCAATTGCTTGCCAGAACAGGACTTGGTAGGCATGTCTCTCTCTCCTCAATGTTGGGAATTATGGGAAAGTAAAGAAGAAAGACTCCCTACACATAAAGAGCTATCTGCACAGGTTCTTCTGTGTGGTCAAGTTGAATGCAGGGAAAGGAAGAAAGTATCAGGAATAGGTTCATGCCTGCCATCTCGCTCCCCTCCTCCAGGTTTGATAAAACACGTGAAATAAGCTATGATTATATTACCGGATGGGCTGTGTGGGTAGAGCAAATCTCAGATGACTTGATGCAGGGTGTAATCAATGCACAATCAATGCAAACTGTACATCTGTGCAACCCGTTTTTGTTGTTGTTGTTTGCAAATTCATGGAGACAAATGCAGTAAAATTGAGCCCCCAGTTTCAGAGATAGCATGCCACTTGGTGCAGCCAAGACCCTCCCTCAGAACCCTTAGTAGCATCTGGAGGAGTGGCTGTGTTCCACAACTAAAGTAGCACAGTGTGTAGGCTTCCAGATGGCTTTCCTCTGAGAACATTGCATTTCGATTAGGGAACAGACACGACTTATTTGAGGACATTTGGACAGTTTATTGAAGACATTTGGAAAACTTTTATTGATGATGATCTCTCTCTCTCCCCCCATCTCTGTCTCACTCATATATACTATCATACAGGTTGCTTCTTCTTAGGGATTATTTACACCTTAAATACCCTTTTAACTTAATTCATAGGTCACTTCCCAGACTGTCAGTATTTTTCAGGAGGGATTCAAGCACATACTGGAAATTTAGGCATGCACAGTTACAATGAATTAACATTGCACCAATGGGGGTTGGGGAGAGAATCCAGTTGTTGTTTCTGCAGTTAGGAAAGTGACAGGGAAATGCATCAAAGAATGTGGGATGCATGAATGATTAATGGGAAGACATATAAACACCATACAAGCAAATCAGAATGAATTTTCATTGTTGTTTAGCCTCTAAGCAAGCAAATCAGAATGAATAATCAGTATGACTGGGCATCATCTAACCACCGCACAAGCTTTGTGGAAGCAAATCATGATGGATGTTCAATAAACAAGGTTGTCTGGAGAAGCCCATAGTTATTTCCTGAGAACTGCTCCTCTGTGAAGAGGCTGGGAGTGTATCCAACTGAGGAGTCCCCGCACTTCACCTAGCTACAATTCACAGGATTCTTTGGGGAGCGCATGGCACTTAAGTGGGCATAAAGCCCATCTTAGTGTAGATAAGTGAGCTGCTTTACAGTTTCTCTTGGGATGGGAGTAAATTGTGTGGATATTTTAAGGATTAGAGAACTCTACGGCATGATTGTGGACAACCTGGGAGTTGCAGCCATTTGCACAGAACAAGTGCTAGCAATTAGTAAAATACACATTCGGAAACTCTGTAACAAAACCCAGCCGTGTGTCTTGCTTGCAGGAGGCAACCTGTAATGTTCATGTTTCCAAGGGGTTGAACTGTTGTTTTGTATTTTAAGCCATGCAATCAGGCAAAATAACAACAATCTGCTGTTCTGGTGAAGGTCAATAGATAATGGAGAGGTGCCTCTCAAGGACCCAGCTTCTCAAGGACAGCTGTGGTGCTTGGCTTGATATGCGTTGTGGGGCAGAATTTAGCTGTGGTATTATGGGAGCCTTGGGGGCAAACCACATCCATTGGGTCACCTTAGCTTAGAAGAGGGGTGGGGAGGCATGCAAACTGAAAATTCTCATTCCTTTGGAGCTCTGACCTTGTTGGTATTCTTTGCAAAGCAAGAACAGTGGCACTATTGAAACGGGGACCCTTTGATAATTTGCTCCCAGAATGCCTGATCCTCCTCCTCCGCCTCCTCCTCCTCCTCCTCCTCCTCTTCTGCTGAAAATAAGTTTATTCTTTTACATTGATTTGCATTAAGATCATACAACAATTTACATTAAAATCTATTCAATTTCCTTTCAACCTGACCTTGATATTGAGGATGGTATTTAAGAACACATTATCTTTCACTAGGATGCAAAACTTTCTATTTGCTTTCCATTAGTATTTTTGTAACATTTTAAAACGAACCATTAGAGGTGTTTAAAGGGAATATTCTTCTTGCTCCAGCTTCCTCTTATTGCATGAAAGAGGCTGCTTCATATGTTGTGCCAAGGCGGAACCCTACAGCATGTCTTTGCTCAGCCGATCCTGGGTCAATTGGTCTCTTGAGAAGTTATATCTAGCATTTCACTGTTCAGCTCTGTGATGCTTTAAGTAGGGACTGTATTTGCTTCCCTAAGGGCACCCCACCCCATGCCACATAGCAAAATGCTTTTGAATCTCCCTGGTGTATAAAACCCATTTTATTATGATGCAGGATGTGTGGGCAGGAAGAGAGGAGTTGCTGTCAGGAAGAGAAAAAATCAAAGCCCTTCTGCATCCCTGGCGCTAACCATGCACATCTCCAGATAGAGGCCAGTATACTAGAAGCATTCTATTCTGTTTCGCTGAGCTTTGGCTCATCATGTCTTTTCTATGAGGGATCAGTAATTCCATTATAAGGTTTGTGTGCACACGGATCACATTTGTTCTGGCAAAGTGTTTCCCAAACTTGGACTACAATTCCCATCATCCCTGACCACTGGTCTTGCTAGGGATGATGGGAGTTGTAGTCCAAAAGCAGCTGGAGACCCAAGTTTGGGGAATGCTGCTCTAGCAGCTCCATGCATTCACCTCGGGGATCACTGGCACTAATAATAATAATAATAATTTATTATTATAATAATAAATAATTTATTTATACCCCGCCCATCTGGCTGGGTTTCCCCAGCCACTCTGGGCGGCTTCCAGCAAACGCTAAAACATAGTGACATTAAGAGCCTCCCTAAACAGGGCTGCCTTCAGATGTCTTCTAAAAGTTTGGTAGTTATTTTTCTCTTTGACATCTGGTGGGAGGGTGTTCCACAGGGTGGGTGCCACTACCAAGAAGGTCCTCTGCCTGGTTCCCTGTAACTTGGCTTCTCGCAGCGAGGGAACCGCCAGAAGGCCCTCGGCACTGGACCTCAGTGTCCAGGCAGAACGATGGAAGTAGAGACGCTCCTCCAGAAGCAACCACCCAACCGGATTTCAAAACCCAAAGCAACTTGCCACTCCTGGGATGTAAGTAGAGACTCGGAGTGAGCACTCACATTGTGGACTGGAGCCAGCCACAGGCCAGATGTTGAGAATGGAAGCCGGTGCTACAGAGGACACATGCAGAGGCTGAAAGCAGCTGCCTCATGTCTCCTCTTCCACACCCTTCCCACAGTATCAAGGCTATACATGTCTACTCAGAAGCAAAACCCATTGAATTCAATGGGATTTACAGTTTAGCATGTATAAGACTGTAGCCTCTGGAACAGCGAGTAAAGCAAATTGGATATAATTGCAGTGCAGGTTTTTTAGGTGCCCAAACACTTCAGTTGTTGAACACTTGCTAGGAGGGTGGGAGAGCACTGCAACACAAGTCTTTCATATTTCACATTTTGATTTGTCAGGGACAACATATGGGTTCTTGGCTTTGCCTTACATCATCCGTAGTGTCTAGTTCTACCATAAAATGCATTGATACTTACGATGAATTTCATTTGGCCTCTTTATTCCCATGCTAGATCTCACTTACTTAGACAACTAATAATTTAGTAATCTACTGCAACATGATTTTTTCCCCTTTCAGGACAAAAATGCTACATTTTTAAGGACTGGCTGGAAAAAAAAAATCAGACGAAACCCAAGTAATGTTAAAACAGCCCAAGAAAAAAAGAGAGACAAAACTTAGTACGTTTTTAATTAAATAAACCTGGACCAGAATTCTGTTTTCTGTTTTAAAGTGGCATCCTCAAGAAGAATTCTATGCAATGTTATGGTTATGTACAATCTAAATCTAATGGAATCTAATGATTGGATTTAAGGGGGTGGAGATGTGAATCTCTCCTAAGAAGTGAAATCCATTGTGGTAGGAATAGGTTAGCTAAACCCTGCTCACATCCCGGTAAGCAGACATATATTTTTGTATTTTTTATAGGTGGATACAGTGCAGACTACGCAATCCCCTGGCCACATTGAGGAATCGTGTAAAATGAATGTATGTGCTCGTAAGTGAAATATTTATGAATGGAGCTCCAACTCTTAGTGTATGTTGGATCATAAAAAAGACACATGACCCCTGTTTGACAATATCACCCTAAATTCGATTCCCAAGAGGAGGGGTCGCTGCAGAGCTCAAAAGACATTTAAAGCAAAAAAACTCATTATTTTTTAAACTGACTTCTGATTCATTCTTATTTTTTAAAATAATAAAATATATATGTGCAAATGATAAAATAAATTACCTCTTGGGATTGTGGTGTTTTGGGAAGAACATTCAACCAATTCAAGAGCTCCAAAGGGATGTGAGAAAGGTTTTTGTAAGATGGAGTGACCAGCCGTGGACAAACTGCATCCCATACCATCTTATGTAGAACTATGAATTGGAGAGCAAGGCATCTCTCCCCCTTCATTCTGCCTCCAAGAACACTGGAATGCTGTCAAAGAATCTCATACAATTAGTGCTTTAGTTAGTAACTGGGGAGGATGGAGGTGAGTTTAAAATGTGTGAAAGTAAGAAACAGCTGTGCTACATAGGTAAACAAAAAAATTCCTCAAGCATGTGCTAGATCAACAAAGAAAATGGTATCTATACCTCAGAACAGATTCTGAGAAATCAGAATAAAACCCGTCATTTAGAAATGTTGGTTGAGAAAGTATGGATTGGACCCTCTGGGTTTGCTGAGGAAGATATTCAAAGGCAATGTATGGGTGTGTGTGGGGGGAGAGACAAAACAATAACCCTGTTAATTTCCCTGTCAGTAAAATGGAAAATCAAGTATTTGTCTGCCAAAATATATGTATTTAAAAATGTGTGATTGAGAAGTCATGACTTATTTATGAAGTTAGGAAGGTTATAGCTATTGAATAATAAAAAAAAGCCTTTCCCCAATTGCAAAAGGAGAGGGTTTCGGTTTAATTAAAAGGGGATATGCATGATGTGGGCACCCTCTTTGCATTCCTGGTCCTTGTTAAGCTTAATATGTCATAAAAATTCAAAGACTATATATATATATTTTGTAGCCAAAAGATTAAAGATTATATTTGAACATATATGAAAGTTAGAACTATTGGTTTGTGAGATGATGAGGGGGAGGCTGATTATCCTGTATTCTAATTGTCTCATTCAAATCAAACATTTCCATCATCCATGGGAGAAGCAGAGGTATTTTAAAGTATTAACTACCGTTTTGGGGGTTTTATTTTCTGGCCTTTACTCGTTGGTTACCCATAAGTCATAAATTTACCTTATTCAGATTGCTGGTTTATATCTGATATATTTATATGAGGTTATTACATTGCATTCATTTTTTTAAAAAATTGTATATGTATACAATTACTTGACTTCACAATATGCCTTTTCTGATATTCAAAACCCAGTGTTAAAGATCACTCTTTTGGAGAAACCATCTTGCCAAAGTTAAGGACTTTTAAGTCCTCTTGATTTCAGTGAGAATAATTAAAAACATGCACTTAACTTTCCCACTGAAAGCTGTGAAACTTAAACGTACTTAACTTTGACTTGATTGTACCTGATTGATTGATATGCATTTTTCTTCCTTTTGTATTAAGTCACACATGTTCTTTGCTATTTTTTTTAAAAAAGCTGGTGGTCTGTCCACTTATGGTAATCATTCTCAGGTGGTGGAATCTATGATACGGTAGAAGTTTTGACCTCTTTATTGTATTGAGAATATATTATCAAACTTCAAAGTCTGTACACTTCTACTGTATTGATTTTTCTGTCAGCAAAATCAATAAGTAAAATTAAAATTTTTGAAAATCTATTTCTTCCTTATTATTTTTTGATTTGCTTCACAGTCCTATGTACATATTTGGGTGGCTTAACCTTGAAGTCTAATTTGAGGATGCACTGATACGGAAACACATCAAGAGCTTCAGTAGCGCTGAATAAAATATACCACAGAATGTTTATACAATACAAAAGGAAAGAGAAGTGAAAGAAAAAGTCAGCTCTCTACTTCAGTGTCACATTTTGAGATCATTTCAGAATGGAGCTCCCATTAGGGATGTATATTTATTTTGGAACAAAGTGAAAAATCGAACCTAAAAATGTACATTCGGTTTAATTTTATTTTGCTCTAAATTAACAAATAGTAACAATGGGTTGTGAATGAGACTCCTACTTGTGACTCCCATTCATACCAATTAGGTAAAGGTTAAGGGACCCCTGACCATTAGGTTCAGTCGTGACCGACTCTGGGGTTGCAGCGCTCATCTCGCTTTATTGGCCAAGGGAGCCAGCGTACAGCTTCCAGGTCATGTGGCCAGCATGACTAAGCCGCTTCTGGCAAAGCAGAGCAGCGCATAGAAACAGCGTTTACCTTCCCACCAGAGCGGTACCTATTTATCTACTTGCACTTTGATGTGCTTTTGAACTGCTAGGTTGGCAGGAGCAGGGACCGAGCAACGGGAGCTCACCCCGTCGTGGGGATTCAAACCTCCAACCTTCTGATCAGCAAGTCCTAGGCTCTGTGGTTTAACCCACAGCGCCACCCGCGTCCCTTCATACCAATTAGTTACCCATTTAATTACCACATGAAGTTGGTGCAGCAGCCAGAGGCGGAGCAGTGCACATGCTGTGCACCTGGTGGCAGGGCCATGGGGCAGGGCGAGCGTCCCAGGGGGCGAGGCACTCGGGGGGGGGGCAGAGCGAGCTGCCCATGGGGGACGGAGCTGTCAAAATGAAGGGGGAAGGGGGGAAGGCCTCCGGCAAGGCAGCACAGCTCCTCCCCTTCCCCTGATGGCTCGGGGTAGGCTTGGGAGTCATGGGCAGGTGGTGCGCCAAATGTCACCCCCTCAGTGATGACATCCAGGGCGGTCTGCCCTCACCACCCCCTTTCTCTGCCCTGGGTAGCAGCAGGAGCTGAGTTTCAGGGTTTCTCCCTCCAATGACATATATTGCACTTGAGTGCCATTAGATGACTTGAATGTTCTATTTGAACATCCATTGGCTGATTGGAAGGCATTTGAACAATGATAGCACATTCACACATTACTCAGTAGTAGAGCACATGGTTTGCATGTTGAAGGTGTGAGATTCACTCCCTAGGATCTCCAGTTAAATAGGTGTCAGGTACACAAGCTGGTGTGTGTGTGTGTGTGTGTGTGTGTGTGTGTGGCATATAAGACTGCTAATACTACATGGACCAATGCTTTGACATTCATAGGTGAACCGGCCCTTAACCTCATAAAAAAATCCAGAACTGCAGTATTAATCCAAGGTGAACATTCATGCTTCTAATCATCCTTTGGTTAATTCAGTGCTTCTTTCTTTTCTGTTATCAATTATCTGTGCAGAAACAATTTCCAGCAATGGAATCTCGAGGAACCCATTGAGTGAGTGTGACTTTGCACATTCTCAGTGTTTAGCAGCTAAGTGTCTTACGAGGAATAAAACAACCTCCTTTTTGCCTCCTGCTACCACTCTAATATGGAAAGGTCAGAGAAACAGTGGGGAACCAAATGAGGGAAGATATATTTTCCACACTGTAAGGCATCAACTTTCAGGCCACTGTGATTTTTACAATTTACAACAGAGAGTTCCCTTTCCCTTTAAACTGAGCTCCTTTCCTTCATGTCTCCTGCTGCTGGTTGATTGTTGGATAATGTCTGTTTCCCCCCCTGTCTGATGTGAACAAGGAAAAGCTTGTTTGTAGCTAAGAAATTTCTATTTTGCTTTGATTTTGTTGGCCAGAAAAAGATCATAGGTTGAGCATTCTGTTCCTTACTTATCTCAGATTCTGCCAGTTGGTGGAAGACACTTGATTCAACACACAAGCACTTCTGACTGTCTCCAGAAATCCATTTGTTTGGATAATATCACTTGAACCAAATGTTCCCAGAACCATGCAGGTAACCCAAGCAACCCTCTCACTCCAGGGTGGACTGTCATCTGTATCCTATTTGCAAGTGGCAAGGAAAATGGGGGGAAATAGTATAAAGTGAGAAGCTTTTCATGTATTGATGTTTAATACTGTTTGAATTTTATTTTTATTTTAATGGCATTCTTTGTAAGCCAACTTGGAAAGATGTGTGTCTCTAAAGAAAGACAATAAATGATAATATGCTAAAAAAAGTTTGAAATAACTAAAATGGCACCACTGGAGAGAGGGTGCCATAAACAAGGGAGGTCTGCAGCCCCAAATCCCTTTGCCAACTGTTTTAACTTCAGAATGAGGCGGTACTTAAACAGGCAAATACATGTGGGCAAATGCCCTAAGCTGTAAAGGACCTAAAAGGAAGGCACCAGTATAGAGATGGCTTACTTCTGGCACTTGGGTGTGGCTGGACTCAAGTCCCATCAGCCCCTGCCAACATCATCAATGGGGACGATGGGAGTTGTAATCTGCAATATCTAGAAGGCCATAGGATAGCCACCCCCTGTGCTAGCACTTTGAACTAGAAACAGACAGGGGCGTGTCGCCCCAGGTGCCATCATGGAGGGGGGTGACAAATTATCAAGGAACAATTACTGCCCTACTAGGGCGGTTCATAAAAAAAACTTTGTTTTGAAAATGAATGGTCCGAAGGTCTTATCTTACTGCACTAGGGATTATATAGTTATATCTGAAATTTCATGCATATCAGTTAATATCTTGACCCTTGTTCACGAAAATAGCTGTTTACCGAAATTTCAATTCAGTGGAGCAGGGTCAAGATATTAACTGATATGCATGAAATTTCAGTTTTTCTTGATTTTACTGCTGTGGGGTTTTTTTTTGTTTTTGTTTTTGTTTTGGTAAACCACTTTGCAGGTTTTTTAAAATAAATTTTATTAAATAAATAAGCAACAAATATAAATAAAACAACACAAGCCAAAACACAATCCATCCTGTAGTTTTAAGTATCTGTCCATAGTCGCCTACTTGTTATCAGAGGCCCAGAATCCGCACTCCTTTGTAAGAAAATATGAAATAACGTAAAACCATTTTTGCAGGCAAAAAATAAAAATAAAAATTCAATGTGTGTGTGTATGGGGGGGGGTGACAAGAAATTTTCTGCACTGGGTACCACCTGACCTTCCTACGCCTCTGGAAACAGAGCAGTAGTGAAACGGTTTCAGAACTCATACCAAATGTTCTTTAGAGCTGGTCCAGTTAGCAACCTAGCCAGGAGCTCTGTTCTGAAGTAAATGAAGTTTAGTTGAGCGTTCAAAGACTGCTTCATGTGAAAGGCACTGCAGTACTTAAGAGCTCGAAATCAGAAGAAATTGAGTCACTGTTACCACGCTTTCACTGCTCAGCAATGGCTGAAGTTGGTGTACCAGGCCTAAACAGATGGAGACATCTATGTACCATGGATGACACCTCTCCAGAGATGGAGGTAGATGAAGTTGGACCTCCCACCCCAGGCTGTAGCTTGATCCTTTAGAGAGACTGCAGTTCCTCCCGAGAAAGGTGAACACCACATCCATGATCAGCTGGAACATCTACCAATGCTACATTCTGTCTGCACAGGATTCAGCTTGAGTTTCTTTGCCCTTCTTCAGCCCATCATCAATCCCAGGCACTTCACTGATGGAAGCAAGACACAGAGCTGGGTGTCATCAGCATGAACTTTTTCACTAGTTTCATGTAGAAGCAGGCGAAATAAGATGGAAGTACACCAGGGCTCCATAGGGTCAAATAGTGGTCTCCACATGCACACACAATTCTTCTTATGCATGTTGTCTTGGAAGTAAGTCCCTCATAAGTATGTGTGTGATTGAAATAAATAAAGAGGCAGGACCATAACCGTAGGCTGGTTCTTCTCCAACCCCATCCTACCCAATAAGACCCTGTTTCAGGTTTTATGATTCCCACTGCCAATGGAAATTATTGTTTCTATTGGGTGGGAACAGTGGAAGTCTCCATGTTGGCAGAGTTCCCTGGGTGGTGGAATGCAGCAGAGTCAATTGGAGGAGGACCTCTGCCAAACCCTAACCCATGCCAGCAGAAGAGATACAGGATCAAGATTCTTCTGACTTTATTTATTAATTTTAAAATCACTAACTCACAATAGTTTACATCAACTTGAGATTGGGGCCACCTGCTGATTTATTTTCTGAGATAATGAAAAGGATTTTTAATGTCTCAACTTGCTTTGTGAATCTTTAGCTACACAATTGTGAAACTTCCTCCTTTGCAGGAAATAAATGTAAACTAGCTTGCTGCAGACGCAGACATAATTTTATGATATAACATTCAAACGTCTCCCTTCTATTTCTTAGGGGATAATTATTTCCAAGGTCTATGAAAAGCTGAATGCCAAAGATAGCCTGGAAAATATTAAAAAGCCCGTAAACATGACTACACTCATACTACAGGATATGATGAATGAATCAAATAAGCGTATGACATTTGCAGCTTGCCTGTGCTATTCCAGGGCTTAAAATTAAGTCATTTATTTTTGTTAGAACATATCAGAAAACATCTGAAAACCTTAATCATATTACTCCTTGACTTGCCATAGAGAGAGAGAGCCATAGCTCACTGGCTGAGGACATGCTTTGCATGCAAAAGGAAGCAGGTTTGGTCCTTGGTCTTTTGGGTAGCAGGGTTCAGCCTAAAACCTCAGCGCATCATCACCAGCCAGGGTTGACAATATAAGTTAGCCTCAGTGAAAGGCAACTTCATATGTCCATGTGCCCTGCCAGAGCCAGTGTGATGTATAGGGTTAGGAACAGCTTTATATCAAGTCACATATTTTATCCATCTAGCTCCCTATTGTCCAGACTGACCAGCACGCTTTCCAGGATTTCAGAAAGCTGGCTTTCCCAGTTCTACTTGGACCCGCCAGGTACACCTGGGAGCATGCAAAACAGACCAGAGGTTGCCAAAACTTTGGAGTCCATGGGCACATTTGCAAATGTGGGACACTGTTGTGAGCACTATGCACACTGCAACCAAGCACACTCCGCAACCTATCCCATTGACTACAACAGAATGCTTCTTTCAAGCTTAATTACAAGCTTAATTACTGAGGTGACCCTGGGTACCAGGCAATACCTTTGTGGGTGCATGTAGGAATTAGAGCCTGGAAAACTGGTTTTAAAATCCTAACTTGGCTATGAAACTCACTGGTTGAGCTCAGCACTTGGAATTATCTAATTCAGTTTAACACAGCATTAGTTCAAAAATATCCAAATGACATTTGAAAGTAGTTCCTATAATTGCCAGGTGAACTGTGAATTAAGTTCATTTGGAGGCAGAACTTTGAACAATTTCTAGTTCATCTTCACATTTAATCTCTTACTTTAAAAAAACCCTCTTTAGACACTTTTGTTCTTTAATCTTAGATAGCATAATTATCAGGGGAAAACAAACAATTCACATTCCTGTGTGTTTGTATGTATAAGTCCTCTTAAATTTATATATTACTTCTGTGCAGCAACTTACAACATTCTGAATGCTTACAAAAAATTATTGCCCAACAATCCTTTGGATTAATTTGAACTGAACTGTTAACTGAACATAAACCAAACTAATTCATTTTGTAATGGAACAAACTGCAATTAATCTCTTTTTGGACATATTGAACTAGAATGATTGCCTTTTTAAAATGAACTTTTAAAGCTGCAGGTGACCTTGGCCCAGTTATGAATGCTCACCCCCCACCCCCGTGATGCTAAAGTGTGGGATGGTACCATAAATTCTAGCCTGAACACTAGGAGAAACACTGAGATCAAAACGTAATGTTGGTCATAGTAGTGAGCAACCAGTGACACATACCAATGGATGGCCATCAGAAGATGTCACGAAGTGGTCAGTAAGACTTGAATGAACATTGATTTGGTTGTGCATATAGATGATTTATCATGTGCATGTAGCTTTTCTGCTGCAATAGGGTGGTGTGTGTTTGTACGTATGTGTCCGTGTCCTAGAAGGAACTAACATTGAGAAACAATTCTGTCTTTTCTCTTCCTGGGCCCTCAGATGTTGTTTTGACTACAAACCCCATGACTAATGATATGAAATGATAGGGGCTGTCATTCAAGAACATATGGGGACCTGAGGTTGAGGAATGCTGAATCAAACAAATGAAACTGATCCTTCTCTTACAGCTGTAAATATGTTCCATGAAGCTCATGAGTTGGGCTGGAGCCAAAAAATGCTGCTACAGCTGCCCCTACTTTTTCTGCTGCCACACAAAGGCATGGGTCTTCCCAGTCCCTTGGTAGCCATTCAATAGCAGTGGTGGTCTCTTACTGCCTTCTGCCTCCCCCCACTCATGTGTCCTGCCCTATTCTCCATTTCAGCCATGCACAAGCTTCACACCAGTGTATATAATGGTTTGCACTGTGTATAACGCCAACCTATGTTCTGCGAGAGCTAGCATGCTCATGGATTGTCTTTGAAAAGCCTAACATTAAAAAAAAAACCCACAGTGTATATGATCCAATGATTTGGTTGTCAGTTCATTTCCACATGATAACATAATGCAAGATATTCCAACGTAATACATTCAAACAGTTGAACAGCCTGTGTTAAGTTACACCTCAGACATTATGAAACAGAAGAAATATAGCATAAGTTGAAACCTAACAGTTCCAGCTTTTCAGAACACTTCTGTTTGGCATACTTAGCATATAGCATATTTCTAATTTAGTATAACACATTTTAGGCTTATTTTTCTTCTTCAGGTAGGGTATGATGGCGCTGTGGGGGAAATGAAGCTTTATTTAGCATGAAGCTGCACAAGAGCTGTTGAGAGTTTGACAGAGAGCAAACTTCCCCACTGGAATACTCTGTGGACAACTTAGACTAGATTTTTGCATTAGTCACTTATCTGAGCGAGAAATGTGTGGCGTTTATTTGTACAAGACAAAACCCTTTCCCCCTGCCCTAAGGTGCCTTCTGAAGACATGTTTTGTTTACTTCAGGGTAAATTTCCCCTCTATGGATCAATGGTAAACTCTGACTATAAAGGAGATATAAGATTATATTGGCGTGAAAGAGCCCTGTGGGTTACTCATGCAAACATGTGTCATTTGCCATCTTCCCCAATGGGTTTCTCTTTACTACGGGAAGCCAATGAATATAAACCGTAACTCATAAATCACCAAACTAAGCACACTTCACCAGCCATATATTATGGCATATATAGGACCTATGCACTATGCATTTAAATCAGCATTGTACCTCTTTAAAACACTCTTGCCTTCCCCCAAAGGATCCTGGAAACTGTAGTCCATTAATGGTGGGGAGAGTTGTTAAAGGTAAAGGTAAAGGGACCCCTGACCATTAGGTCCAGTCGTGACCGACTCTGGGGTTGCGGCGCTCATCTCGCTCTATTGGCCGAGGGAGCCGGCATACAGCTTCCGGGTCATGTGGCCAGTATGACTAAGCCGCTTCTGGCGAACCAGAGCAGTGCACGGAAATGCCATTTTCCTTCCTGCCGGAGCGGTACCTATTTATCTACTTGTACTTTGACGTCCTTTCAAACTGCTAGGTGGGCAGGAGCAGGGACCGAGCAATGGGAGCTCACCCCGTTGTGGGGATTCGAACCTTCTGATTGGCAAGCCCTAGGCTCTGTGGTTTAACCCACAGCGCCACCTGCGTCCCTTATGTTAAGGGTGGGGAGAGTTGTTAGGAGACCCCTTATTCCCTTCCCAGAGCTACAATTCCCAGAGTTTCCTGAGAAGAGAGATTGATTGTTAAACCTCTCTGGGAACAGAGGTCTCCTAACAACTGTCAGCATACTTAAGAAACTAGAGTTCCCAGGATTCTTTGGATGGGAAGCCATGACTGTTTAAAGTGAGATGATACTGCTTTAAAAGTATAATGCAGATAGATAATAAACATCTTCTTGGTTTTCCCACCTTGGGACTACAAACACACAGACTATCTTGGGCCTTCTGTATCACAAGACATAGCTAGTGGACCGTGTTGAAGCTATTGCTGGTACAGCCCAAGAGGTGTCTCTTTCTGTGTGTAAACTGATAAAAGGGTTTCGTTTGTAAGTTGGTTTACAAAGCACTTATGAACATCAACTGGTGTCTTGTTTCCCCCTCCCTGTATGGAGAAACAATCCTTAGAATGCGCCTCAGAATCTATTGCAACGAGCAAAGACCACATGGATAGCAAGTCTGGACACAGACTAACCACAGTCAGAAAAAAAGTAACACCTTAGGGAACCTGGTACATCTGCCATATTTAACAAGCTGGTCTACTTTGCATGTGCATGTAATAATGTGCTTGAATTTAGTCTCATTCTGAGGCCAAATGCTTCCATGTCCTGTTGCCATCAGTTCATGTGTCCATGTGCTTTTGCAAAACCATTTCACAAGAGCTGAAATCCAAACCCTTCAGATGAAAGAACAATTACTTCTTCTTCTTCTTAAAAAAAACCCCTTTATTTATTGATGCATGTGTGTGTAGAGTAGCAGTAGATGGTGGGGTGTCAGTGCTCATGTGACCCCCCCAAAAAAGCAGCTGAGTTGCTGGGAAGAAAAGAGGAGGGATGAGGCAATTGGGACCTCTGTGCAGTGTAAATGCACTGGCATAGGAACTCTGCCACTCCTTCCAGCGCATTGGCAATGTACTGATCTCCCCGCTGCCTCCCATTCTCCTTTCTGGTATGCAGCAGTCGACTGGGCTTTTCACCATGGTTTGAATGCAGCCATGGTAAATGCGCACCGGAGATTGCCTGATTTTGGATGTCACAACAAGCACTGGTTGTGCGCAGCAGCAAACGGAGGAGAGGAACCTATACACAAAGGGAGAGAAGGAAGGAGTAAGGAGGGAGCACGGAAGCTTTCTGCAGACATCTAACTTTCCAAACCAAGAAGAAAGGGAGGAGGAGGAAGCTCCCGAGCCTTTGCACTTTCCTAGCAGAGGTGATGTTTGAACTGAGCTACTGAAATAGAACAAAGATAGGTTAATTTTGAACACACGAGGCTGCTCTCTGCTGAGTCAGTTCACTGAATGCTCTATTGTCTGTTCTGGTGGCAGCAGGTTTTCCAACTTTGCTACCTGAAATCTCTTTTTTAAACCAGAGCTGCTGTGCACTGAGCCTTTCTGCATGCAAGGCAGATGCTGTACCACTGAGCACTGGCTCTCTCTTATAGCAAACCGGGACAACAGTTACAAATCAAAATGAGAAACACTTCTGAAGTTTAATTTATTTGATGACACAGCAAGGCACACACTAGTAGCTTCCAGGAAATCTGAAATTATTAATTAGTCATCAGATTTGAATATCGATTGCTGCTATGTTTCTTTATGCCAAATGAACTTGTATTACTGAGGACGGAATGAATTGGTTTAGGATGCAGCTGAATATTTTATTTATGGAGTTATGCATCATGCATTGAAATCTGCAATGCGTCCCTTTGTTTACTTCATTCTTGTACAGCTATTGATGTATAGAAATATCCGGCTTACTGATTTGCAAAGCTGAGCCTAGGCTGCGATACTTCAGATAAGTTTGCCTGGTTTCTATATGGCTGACTGTTGCAATTATCACATGAAATGGCTCCTGAGTGTTCGTGACATTGAATGTTTCTCTGCAATTACAACATTGACATCTTTGGTAAGAAGACATTGCTCTCTAAAAATAAGACTTCCAAGTCTGAGAGGTTAAGCATTAATGTCCAGTTTTATGGAATGCATTACCTTAAGTGGTGCATTAGTAAGGTTGAAAATAAAATTGATAACTTTTTAAAATTGACAGAGAGTCTTATAATTGCCAACAGCTTCTTCAGCTGCTGCAAAATTGTAGCCTGGAAACATCGTCAAGTGTTACAACAGGCTTGGCTGAATTCTGCCACTAAGCTGAATGAGACCCACCAAAATACAGAAAGATATTCTGTTTTGCTTCCTGCTAAAGGTAGCAAATGTGGAAGCAGGTCACAGGCTGGTGGACTGCATTTGGACTGGGACGTCACAAGCTATGCAAACCAGGAATTCAGCAATCACAGCAGTAAGAATGTGGTCCTACCCTGAGATTGTGGGGCCACTGAGAATGACCATCTCCTGTATTTCTGCAGGAAATCAGCAATCTGTAAGAGCTGGCCCTACCATTGGGCAGGTTCCCTTATTCAGCAGACATGGAATAGTATAGAGGGGACAGTGGTGGCAACTGAATGGTCATTCCCCCTCTGCTAGAGGTCAAAGCTGAGTTCCCTGCACTTCCTAAGGTAGCTTGCTGTTCTCAGGTGAGATTGAGGGGGTGGGGTTTGATTCAGTTCACATTTAAAGGCAAGTGTGCTGTAGTCACACTTTCTGAAACAAAGCGGAAGTGAAACACAGCCATACTTTGAAATTTGCGCTTTTCCAGATTTTGTGACGCAGGTCTCTAATTGACCATCATTTACAAAAAATGCATATTTTATGGAAGAGCGTGCATAAAACTGAATATATTGGTGGAAAATGACCTACAAAATGCATTACAATAGAGGATTCCTTCCTAAATGTGCACGTCAGTCACAACAGCACACAAAAATGTGTTTTTTTTCAGAGAATTTTGCGCTAAAATGCTGGTGAGTTTTCAAGAGGTTTCCCCCTCCCCTCCATTTTGAAAAGTTGCAAATGAATGCAGAAATGGGGAGAACTGAATTTAAGATGGGGAAAATGAGAAGCTGAGAGAACCAAAACCGACAAATCCTTACACCAGAATTGAAGCAGGTTTGAACTGGGAGTCCAATCACTTTCTGTGGGGAATGGAGGGGGCAATATGTTTTTTCACCTTATGTCTCCTGATGGAAAGAGGGAAGCCAAAATCACTATCATTATCATTTAAAGACACAACAGGTCCCCATCCTGCTGTTTGAAGGCATTGGGACTGATTGACTGAATCAATTGTGTGTGATGCATCAGAATGACCGGGGGGGCGGGGGGCGGGAGGCACAAACCCTAGGGCAGTGAATCATGCACAGGTGAATGGACAGCCTTTTCTGTGGGCTGGGCTCATAGGACCTTCAATTATTTGATTCATGTATTTCTTATGGAATGCTCTCTAAGGATTTTTATGATGATTAATGGAAATAGTAAAGGACAGGAAAATCCACTTCACTTCAGTTGCTGACCCGCTTGGCTGTTCTTTAAAAGCAAATTCTTCTTTCGTTGACTCTTTCTTTTTATCAAAAAGGAAAGAAAAGAATGCTTTTTAGAGTCTCATTATTAGAACATCTATACATCACATGTCTAAAATATGTACCTTAAAACAATGGGATAAAGAAACTGAATATTGATATTATGAGCCTCATGCTTTGAACAACAGATCAATTTATAATGGGTTTTTTTCCTATAGGCAATCACTTTGAGACTCAGTTATAGCATTTGGAATTCTTTCAAGCAGATTTGGAACTGATGCAATTGGGCTTCTTGCCAGTTCCTTCACTCAGCTATGATTTTATTCAAATGAGTTGTGTCGAGCTTGCAATATCCTAAGTAACTTTAGCCTATCATAATCTATTCTTAATAGGAGAAAGAAATGCCGTCCCTATGGTAACCTTCACCATCGGTCTTGGGATGTTATTACGAGACCAAGATGAAACACATACCTGAGGTTTAGCCACTGCCTCATTCATGATCTGTTTTGATCTTGGCTTAATAATACCTGATTGTTTGCAGCCATCTGTTGGCATTGCAAATCCTGTACAACCTGTGACTGTGCTAAGCCAGTTCAACAGTGGGCACCTGAATGAAGGCTGTTTTATTCCATTTTGTGCCCTTGAAAAAAGGGATTAGGCAATCTGATCTCTGTGCGGATTAGAGCGAAGGGATGAAAGTATGCCCAACTTTTGAGAGAATTGCCATAGATTATGATAAAAGAGATCAGAGTGCTAGTGAAACGCAGGACATGGAATGCTGGAGCAAAGGTTCATCATATTTCACTGTGAAGTATCAGATCCAATTTATACATCATTGTAGGGCATGTATGAGCTAGCTATGTCCTTGTTCTGGGTTATGTATATTTAGGGTAATGTATATATAATGTAATGGACGCGGGTTGCGCTGTGGGTTTAACCACAGAGCCTAGGACTTGCCGATCAGAAGGTTGGTGGTTCGAATCCCCATGACGGGGTGAGCTCCCGTTGTTCGGTCCCTGCTCCTGCCAACCTAGCAGTTCGAAAGCACATCAAAATGCAAGTAGATAAATAGGTACCGCTCCGGCGGGAAGGTAAATGGCATTTCCGTGCGCTGCGCTGGTTCACCAGAAGTGGCTTAGTCATGCTGGCCACATAACCTGGAAGCTGTACGCCGGCTCCCTCGGCCAATAAAGCGAGATGACCCAGAGTCGGTCACAACTGGACCTAATGGTCAGGGGTCCCCTTTACCCTTTTTATATATAATGTATATCACATGGCAAGATATCAAATTAGTGTTTCTCCACACCTTGCATCTTTATGCCCATGGGGGCATGGACAATAAAACACTAAAATGATGATGCCACATCATGCTATTCAGCTACACAATACTGGGGAGATTGAAGAGGCAACGTGGGTTAGAAATACCCATGTCTATCCTGAATCATAGACATTAGGACTTGTGCCAGGAACACAAGGGGCTGAGCTGGAATCTAATCTTGTGTAATGCCTCCAAATGAAGCACCAGATAGGTCTCCAACACTGAAAGAAGCCATCTGATTCAAGAGGACCGGCAATTGAAGCTGCAGAGATGCTGAATCTAGACTCAGTCCCTCAGGCTGACCATAAATTCATTAAACTGGATCCCCAGAGTCAACACCCTCTGAGCCAGATTTTCCCAATGGACTGTCTAGCTGTCCCATTCCCTACTGCCTGCTCACCAATAACCTACAAGACAGGGCCTGAGAGATTCCAGACCAGGGAACTGCCTTTTCAAGGCTCTCCTTTTGATGAAGGATTGATGACCCTGAGAAGAGCAGTTTGGCCCAACAAGAATATTGAAAGGTTTCTAGATCTCATCAGAGCAGCTGTCTGCTTGGAGCTACGCAAGGTCCTGGAACTCCACCCTGACTTTATTTGCTATCCACTGAGTCACCCTCAGCCAAAGCTCAGCAGGAGAATTCGTAAGAGCTGAACCTGAATATTGCTTCAGCACCAGTGAACCTCAGACTGAGCTTTAAAAAACAAGTCACAGCTCTCACTGAGTAGTTATCTCCACTGTCAGTGAGAGGACTCTCCTTATTTAAAGGAGAGCAGCTTGCTTTAGTCAGAATGGTGGAGAGTGCGGTGACAGTAGGGCTTTGAAGCTGTAACTCTTGGTATCAGAAGAGGACAACACAGCCCTCAAGCCAGAATGCTACTGCCACAAAGGTACTGTGAAATACCTTTGCTAGATGACACCAACTTTATTTTGAAGCCTCACTTGTTTTAAGGCAGTCCTTTTCTGTGATAAAGTAAGATTGTTCTCCACTGTCTGGAGGACAGAGTGACCCTTGAGAAGGAAGAAGCTGGTCATTCATGTTCTAAATTAGCTGACGTGTTTAAACAGTAACAACAACAACAAAAAAACCCAAACTTGTAACTACATTATTTTTGCTCTGAATATTAGCATGAGAGTACTAGGCAATAGTTTGTTCTCAAACTGTGGGGCATCCCCTCTTGGGACATGGGTAAGATTTAAAGGTGTGTGTGTGTGTGTGTGTGTGTGTGTGAGAGAGAGAGAGAGAGAGAGAGAGAGAGAGAGAGAGAGAGGGAGATCCAGGAAAAGATAAGATCCTGAAGATGATGGTGTATTTCTTCCCCAGCATCAGCCGAGATGTTGTTTGGCTAAATGCTTCCTATCATTGAGCCCATAATGAGTTCCTACTTTGGTTTAATTGTGGTCTTTGTATGTGGATTTAGGAGGGTGTCAAAATATCATGTTCTATTTATTGTCTAAAGCCCACGTTGGGTATATACCCAACATACAGATTATCATATTCAGCAGCTGGCTATATGGAACTGCCTAGGTTAATCTGATACATAGACCCCATTTATGATGTTGGGTTGGGTGGCAGAAGGTAGTCCGTTTAGAAGAATGGAAAAGTTCACAAAAACCATGAAATACCAGTTACAGATAGGTAGCCGTGTTGGTCTGCCATAGTCAAAAAAAAAAAAAAAAAAAAATTCCTTCCAGTAGCACCTTAAAGACCAACTAAGTTAGTTCTTGGTATGAGCTTTCGTGTGCATGCACACTTCTTCAGATACGAAGAAGTGTTTTGACTATGGCAGACCAACACGGCTACCTATCTGTAACTGGAACTATGGAAGGCACCACATTGAGCCGCATGAAATGGAAGTCCATCAACCTCACCAAGAAACTTGCACAGGTACATGAAATACCAGTTATTCTGATGACATCCACTGTGGAAAATTTCAAATATAGGCCTGATCCATTATCGTTAGGAAGCATGTTGTTAACACTGAAGCCAGCCACAATGATACCAACAGGTAGTACAAGAAAAGAAAATTCTTAAAATTTGCCTACCCGCCAAAGAGTTAACCAATCTTGACATGCACTAATATCAAGCCTTTTATTTCAAGTTTTATCTTCCAGCCTTGGGACCACACCATTAGTCTTTAGATGCTGACACCAGGTGTAAAATAGTGTATGTGCCTGTGAAGCACTTTGGCATTTTCTTTATGAATTAACATTTTATAAGTATATTAATTAATTAATTAATTAAAACTGCTTGACGACCTTGATTGAATTACTGGGGTTTTCTGCTAATTAAAAATGGAGCTGGTTTTGGAGAGCAAAATGAAACACAGAAGATGATTTAAAAGGTTGGGGACTTCAGGGTGACACACACGCACAAATCTTCTACTATCACCGAACTACTCATAAGGGTAATGTGAATTAGGGTAATCATAATTTTGAATTCACTTTATGGCTATTGATCTGTCACTATATTACACTGTCAAGGGACTGCAGTAGCTGCTTGCAAAGGACTGTCTCTTAAGCTGCAACAAAAGGAGAAAGAATTACTGGCAGGACTAATGACAGCATTGCAGATTTTCTAATCATTTATTGCCAAGGCCAACTGATGGGGTCTTCTGTAGCACAGAATCCAAATGAGGCAGCATTCAACTTTTCTTATTATCAAGAGTAGATGGCATTGCTTGTTAGAAACTGTTGCCTGCCAGTAAGTTGACTCTACTCTTAACTTACTGTCAAGAAATAGTGACATGGCCATGAAAATATGGGACAGGAGTAATATTACATCTGCTGCTACAATTTTTTTTCCCAAATAAAAATGAAGGAGGAAAAAAATGTTTTGTTTTTTACTCCCAATGAAGGTGAATTTTCCCTGTTTCCCCTAAAGCAGATTTAGGTCCCTCACAGGAAACAAGAAGAAATACAAGCTATGTCATTAATTTCAGACTCAGAATATGCATTCTGGCAGCTCGTATCATTCAGAGATAGGTGAAGAGATCTCTGCTTGCCCTGGAAATAAATCGGACCCTTTGAAGCTTCCCTTTGAATGCTCAAATCTCCTCAAGGGGGAGAGGGGTTGACCATTTAGGTAGAAGGAAACCACTCCAAGAATCTGCTTCTCCCAGGGTAAACACACTTCAGGGCCAAGTCAGGAGAGCAGAGCATCTCCCTCAAAGAAAGAAGAGGCCTTCAAGGCTCCCTGCTCCCCCTCCCCAGCTGTGTGAGAAGTGAAGATGCTTCTCTTTCTGTAGAAGATCCTGTATCCATGATCTGCAGTAGCTGCTGGCATTTTCCACTGAAAATCACAGGGGCTGTAGTTCAATTTCTGTGGTTCCTGATGGGGGAAAAAGAATCTACCAATACGACTTTGCTTTGCAATCAGTCAGCCAGCGGAAGGAAGAGAAACCCAGGGGACCTGTCCCAGGGACTCCTCCATGAACTGCTGAGCTGCCTAGTCTCCAAGGCCAGTTTGCTGTTTGCAGGAGAGGGATGGGCTAGCTCATGGGTAGGCAAACCAAGGCCCGGGGGCCGGATCTGGCCCAATCGCCTTCTAAATCCGGCCTGTGGATGGTCCAGGAATCAGCATGTTTTTACATGAGTAGAATGTGCCCTTTTATTTAAATGCATCTCTGGGTTATTTGTGGGGCCTGCCTGGTGTTTTTACATGAGTAGAATGTGTGCTTTTATTTAAAACGCATCTCTGGGTTATTTGTGGGACATAGGAATTCCTCCTCCTCCTCCTTCTTCTTTCTTCTTCAAAATATAGTCCGGCCCCCCACCAGGTCTGGGGGACAGTGGACTGGCCCCCTGCTGAAAAAGTTTGCTGACCCATGGGCTAGCTGGCAAAAACAGAAGAGTGAAGGGCTTGAACGAACAAAATCAAGGAAGCTGTCTACTTCTTGTGGAATGTGCTCATCATGTTTCTGTTCTTTTTGATTAAAATGGGCACTTGCATTATGAGCACCAATAACATTTATGATGCTCACTCCATACAAAGTGAGGGTGAGCATCATGGTGCCTGAGTTTCTCTTCAGCTCAGATTTTTAACACCTCCTTCTACCCACGCTCATTTTGCATTGCTGTCTTGGCTGCTGCTATTCACATGGTGACTCCAATTGACTATCTTGCTGAGCATTCATTTTGATTCATTGGTGAGGAAGTTGTTGCTTCCAGCAATTGCTATCCCATCCTTTCCAGTGCATTTTCCTGCCACTTTCCCTTTCCCCAAAAATTACCATGGGAGGGTAGTTGCAAAGGAGATCACAACTTTAGTTGTGCGATCTGAATTTGCTGGTGTGTGATTGAATCCCATCTGAAAATAGCAACAGTTGCTCCTACTGCCCACTTAGAGATGTCTTTTAATAGGATTCAAACATCGGCCTTGTTAACAATGTAAGTGATCCCACCTATCACAGTGGATATGCTGATTGCTTACAATCTCTTCACTTAATGGGTTAATTTCTGTTCATTTTTTATAATGCCATATTGAAGCAACCATTGAATGGAATTGCTTCATAGCCGTTGTTAGAAAGCATAATGAACTTCCAGAGACCTCTCAGAACAAGAATTATTAATCACAACAGTATCATTATCATCTTCTACTTGTATTCAATAAGTACCAGTCTGTTTATGGAGGTTAAAGCATGCATACATTTTAAAACTTACTTAAGTGTCATTATGTCATTCACAGATATTTTATTCTTCTTGGCATTGTGCATTCATCGCTCTCTGCAGTCACTGTTGTGAAAGATTGGGGGAGGGGATGTAAAAGGCACAAAATCTGTGTAGGACTTTCAGTAAACCCAAGTGATGAACATGGAATATGTTTGCTGAATATTTCATTTTTTGACAGGCGAAGGGAAGGGGAAGAGAAAAACCAATTTCAACAAACATATCATTAGAGTATAATTGGATACATTACGCTGCTTCTCAGTAGTCAATGAACTACAACAAATTTTGATTTTTCCAGAGCTTGTTAAGGGCTCCTCCACCCCAGAATATAGCCTAGCAGATAGAATGTTCATTTAAATTTCCATGTGTGAATTTTATGTCTATTATAAATCCACCGAGTAACCGCTAAGTTAAAAATGAAATTTTATTTTGTTTAGGGGCTTCCCATGACCCTCCTCATATACTGAAAGTGTATGTGATGGTGGGGTCACAGAGCTGGTGTTGCCTCTCTGTGTGCTGCCTGCCATATTTTTGGTGACCATGTTGAAGGGTAAAAGTATGTGCCATCATTTGTGTGTAAGATTCTTCCAGCATGCAAGAATCCTTACCCTCACAGATTGATTTGTGTGTAGAGCCTCTTCAGACATCTCACCAGACAAGCATGCATGATATTGTCAGGAAGAATGATTATGTATATCAATATTTATTAAAGTCTAGGACTGCTTGTCAAACAGCACTTTTGGATGTGTGAGCCTGCTAATGCAGGGCCATGAGGAGGTAGTGTTTGAAGTTGTCGTTTAAGCAATACAAAAGCACTCCTGAATTTTGTGTTTTCGCACCTCAGCTAGAAGCGTGACTCTGTTTCATTTGTTTATACCACCATCTGTAATATGTTTTGAATTATCTGTCTTGATTTAAAGCACATACACCTCAGAGTTAAAAATGAGATAAGAACATAATGTGTTCACCTGAACTACACAGTTGGAACCAGGAATATAGACAATGCAGCCAACTGAACAGTGCAAGACTGAATAAAATTAGGATATAGAGCAAAGAAATATCTAAATATGTCTTTGCTGAGACTGAAGTATGTTCATGTAAACAAGTGTAAATTGGTTTGGGGAAAATAGGAAAAAAATGCATATACAGTATATTGCCATAAACATAGCCTCCACCTCCTTTCCCCTAATATTCACCTTATCCCAATTGCGATGTTACAGTTTGCATAGGTAGATCAGAACAAAGCTCTCATGAATCTAGCATTCTGTTTCCATTGGCAAACTGCAGGCAAGAAACAACAGTGGTGGCCTTCCATGCTTGCCCTCTGCTTTTTAAATATGGAGGAAATGTACCTTTCTCCTTCATAGAGGTTTATCTGCCACCAGGGATAGCATGGGGTTGATTGCGTCTCCAAAGCCTTTTTCTAAAGCCATCTTAGTGACTGTCACCTTGCTGCATCCTAATGCATGTGAAAAAGCACTTCCTTTCCTGCCAATCCGCTTCTTTGGGGAACTATCAAACAAGTAAAGGTAAAGGGACCCCTGACCATTAGGTCCAGTCGTGACCGACTCTGGGGTTGTGGCACTCATCTCGCTTTATTGGCCGAGGGAGCCGGCGTACAGCTTCTGGGTCATGTGGCCAGCATGACTAAGCCACTTCTAGCGAACCAGAGCAGTGCACGGAAACACCGTTTACCTTCCCGCCGGAGCGGTACCTATTTATCTACTTGCACTTTGACTTGCTTTTGAACTGCTAGGTTGGCAGGAATCAAACAAGTACCGGGGAGCAAGACCACGCTTATTGTGCCCCTCGAAACATCCACACATTGGCAGTTCTTTCTAACAGGTGGACATCTAGAGTCAAGGCCAGGCAGCATCTCATGGACCTGCTCCCTAGTCCTCACATCATTTCCAGTTCACAGGGAGAGGGTGTAGAAGTGAATGAGGCTCCTGATTCCTTTCAAGAGAGGAAGGAAAACGTGCCTCTCTCCTCACCTTTTGTAATTTTATAAACTTTCATCATGCCCCCTCCTCAAATTAGTCTACAATGATAGAGCATTTGAATTATGAATAACTCAAAACGAAGGAATGTGATTCTTTTAGAGTTGTTTTTTTCCCCCACGGTGTCCTTTAAAAGAAGAATAAACAGAACATCCTTACACTCCTTATGATGAAGAAACATTTCTCGCTTGCAACCAACATGACAGCTCTGGCAACATAATAAATCTTTCTAACCTTCTCCTCCCCATTTAGCTATACTTGTGAGGATATTTATTTGTTCAGGGCATCTTAAGTGTAAAGTATAAACAAAAATACCAAGCAATAAAACAAGTCTGACACTTTGTGTTTTAAAATACGTGGATGTGGAAAGGATTTATGTTCTGTATCAAAGGGCTGGCCCCCTATGCCACTCTGCTTTTCCAAGAGGTCATCTTGCTCTTTCTTTCTTCAGAAGGCCAGAAATATTCACCCATTTCTAACAAAGAAGGTTGTCTGGAAAGGTGCACAGTGCGGATCTTGAATAGGAATGAGATGAGTGTCCACAATTTCCTACACTCAAAGCAGAAATCCCATTGTCAGTGGTGTGTGTTTAGCTTGCAGGCCCCATCTGTTCTACACATTTAAAGCAGTATCACAACTCTTTAAATAGTCATGGTCCAGTCCCCACCCCCAAAAGTCCTGGGAGCTGTAGTTTGCTAAGGGTGCTTCGAGTTATTAACAGACCCAGTGCTATTTTTATAGAAGAAGAGGTGCCTGAACTTACCATGAACGCCTCCTTTGTTCTGTTATAATGGCAACGGTGCCCACCTGAGAAGTGCCAGAACTGAGTTCCGGCAAGTTCCGGCTGAGAAAAAGCCCTGACTCCTATTCCCATCAGAGAACTACAAGTTCTAGTTCCCTGGTAAACCACTCTGAGAATTGTAGCTCTCTGAGGGAAGTTGTTGTTGTTTAGTTGTTTAGTCGTGTCCGACTCTTCATGACCCCATGGACCAGAGCACGCCAGGCACTCCTGTCTTCCACTGCCTCCAGCAGTTTGGTCAAACTCATGCTGGTAGCTTCGAGAACACTGTCCAACCATCTCGTCCTCTATTGTCCCCTTCTCCTTGTGCCCTCAATCTTTCCCAACATCAAGGTCTTTTCCAGGGAGTCTTCTCTTCTCATGAGGTGGCCAAAGTATTGGAGCCTCAGCTTCACGATCTGTCCTTCCAGTGAGCACTCAGGGCTGGTTTCCTTAAGAATGGATTGGTTTGATCTTCTTGCAGTCCATGGGAATCTCAAGAGTCTTCCCCAACACCATAATTCAAAAGCATCAATTCTTTGGCGATCAGCCTTCTTTATGGTCCAGCTCTCACTTCCATACATCACTAAGGCTCCCCTAACAATTCACAGCACACATAGCAAAATGTACTTTTAAATGTTTTTGGGAAGAAACCATTGGTGTTTCAATTTGTGTGATGCCACAATGCAGATGGGGCCTATCACAGATGCTGAGGGGTATTTTTCCAACTTTCTGTAGGTAGGAACAGTAGTGGTTGGCTTGGCATGGTGGGGATGCTCACCTAATCTCCCAACAGCTGACCTGCTGCTGCTTACTGGGGAAGGAGGGCAGGACAGCATGGTGCAAAGGCACCAGCAGAACCAATTTGATACTCCTGCCAGCGTGTTTCCACTGTGCCAACCTCCCTGCTGCTTCACCCCTCTCTTTCACAGTAAACAGCAGCAAATCAACTGTCAGGGGTCAGGTGAGTGCTGTTGCTCCACCATGCAGCCAGGTAGGAAGACAAGTGTCTAATATGTGCCAATGTGGTGTAGTGGTTAAGAGTGGTAGACTCATAATCTGGTGAACCGGGTTCGCTTCTCCGCTCCTCCACATGCAGCTGCTGGGTGACCTTGGGCTAGTCACACTTCTCTGAAATCTCTCAGCCTCACTCACCTCACAGAGTGTTGTGGGGGAGGAAGGGAAAGGAGAATGTTAGCCTCTTTGAGACTCCTTAGGGTAGTGATAAAGCAGGATATCAAATCCAAACTCCTTCTCCATGGCTGCCCATCCCTTTCTACAAATTCCCACACCCAAGGCTGCATTTAATTCATTTCCTTACACCCAGACAGGAAGTATACTTGGCAGAGGTGGGAAATGGCCTCTGGGAGAGGAGAAAAAATTGTTGAAGAAAATTAATGGTCTGACAAAGTTTTAAGTTCTATCTCTCCCCACCTGCCATTTCCCCCCCCCCCACACGTCTATGTTATCTCAGGAAATACAAGTTTGGAAATAAGTGTTTAGTCTAGTTGTGCCCCTGGTGTTTGAGGGCAGAGGAAGAGAAAACGAAGCTTGTGTGATTTTTGAGTAGCAATGGTTGGAAGAAGGAAACAAAAATGCAGAGACAAAAGGAGAATTTCCTTCTAATACAGCCAGAAAAAAGAGAGAGAAGTGTTCATGAATGGGAATAGACGACTGAGAAGATGAGGAGTTTGTTTCTCACTCTTTACACTGTCATTCCCTGCCTTTGCACCATGAAAGAAGAAAAAAAGTCTCATTAACATCTAAATTGATGGTGAATGGAAGGAACCCACTTTCTTCTTTTCACATTTCATTCTCCCCTACCTTTGTTGTTGTTGTTTCGTAATGGGGTGGGTGGGAGCATAGCATTGCTATTCATCCCTTTGTTTATCTTGAAAGGTAAAGAAAGACCCCAGGCCTTTAAAAGATATTTAAAAAATAATTAAATGGGCATTCATGTACGGTCTGCAAGCAAGCAAACCCAAGGCAGATTGTCATCTCTTGGCATGGCAGGGAGAGAAGAGAAACTGGCTGCGAAGGCTCGCTTCCCTTGGATGAGGCAAAGTGGCAGTTTTTTTGTGACATGTGTCTCCGAGGTTTACAGTGGCCCTCTGTTTGAACACCTTACAATCAAACTCCATGTGCCCGGGAGGAGAGTGTTCAGTGCAAGAGAGCAACTCTCTGTACAGTGCGCTACCCTGGCAACCTGATAGATTTCCAGCAGACATCTGTGTGGGAGCTAATACTGTTCTTATGCAGCACTAACTCTTTTCTGGAGAGAGTGGATTGTGTTGAGCTATTTGACAATAGACTTGTGGCTTGCAGCTGGCTCCGCGGCAGCAGGAGGAAGATGGGGACTGAGACTCTTCCGGCAAGATTCTTTTCTTCTTCTTTTTTTCTGATGTAGAGGTCTGCAGGCGCAGATATGGTTGGTTAGGTTCAAATTCTCATGTGAAATCCAGGGGCCTCACCCTTAGGGATAGCCCAACATATTTCACTACGCAAGGCAGAAAATCCTTGTGCTCCCTGCTGTATATATATCAGAAAAACTGTGAAACAGAAGTCATAGCGGGTGGTGCAAGCAAGGCCAGTCCTGCTGTTAGGGTGACAGATGTGGGCACCATGAAAAGGCAACAAATGGAGAGCAATTAGCAGTTTGTTTATATATATATATATATATATATATATATATATATATATATATGACTTCTGTTTCACAGTTTTTCTGAACTTTAAATTGTTGCGGAATACTCTGGGACCTGTTGGTGAAGGGTGGGTCGTTAATAATAATAATTAATAATGCCAAAATATGAAACACAAAATGATTCAGCAAATGCAACCATAAAATAAACACCCTATTGCTGCAGTAAAGTTAAGATTCCTGTACGCTGTACTTTACCAAATACCACATTTTAATAACCGGCAATAGATTACATGCTGTGTGGCTGTGTGCCCCCCCCCCCAGTTGTTTGTTTTCTTTTTATGAATCAAGGAAGGTGTTCCTTGTTACATTATAGGTTAGGAACAGTGTCGCAACCATATTATTCCTTCACTTTTTTTTTTAGGGGGACAGGGAGAAACAAATATTGTAGAGCTGCAATTTCTATCCCATTCCATTGCTGTTCAGTGCCATAGCTTCTGAAGAGAATTCTTAGCAACAGGCTATAAATAGATTATTATTTTTTTAAAAAAATGTGAGAGCCATGTGTATATAAAAACAGATCAAGTGAGCCAGCAAAAGGGACACAGCCTTGTCCTGTTGTCTGAGGTGTTCCAAAAATTGGCTTGCCAACTTTTGAGCCAGCCTCTGTAGCTTCTCCTTGGGCAGCGGCAATTGCTCTGTAGTAACTAGCAAGTGATAATGTTTAATGCAGGCTTCCTCAATATGATGCCCTCTATATGTTGTTGGTCTTCAACTCCTATCATCCCTGACCATTGGTCATGTTTTCTGGAGCTGGTGGGAGTTTTAGTCCAACAATATCTGAAGGGCACCAGATTGGGGAAGGCTGATTTAGCTCTATAGCATGAAATTTGTTGTTGACTCATTTCTGCAGATCAAATGCCTAATACATGCTTGGGACTGGCTGGCCTCTTCTTCTGTTTTCCTGGCCTTTTGGGAACGACATATATGCCTGGTTTTCCTATCAGCTGTGACATTAAACCAGACTCTTCAGCAATTGAAAAAAAGATGAGACTATTTCTCTGTATGTACCTAAGTGATTGCAGAGTACTGGCCCTGCAATATTCAGTGGGCCTATATGACACACTGCTGGGAAGTTGCTATAGAAACTGATAAGCCCACTTCACATTAGACAAGGACTATAGCAGGAGCAGAAGATGTGTTTAATGGAGTTTCTGTGGGAATAATGA
Organism: Podarcis filfolensis; assembly: GCF_964270895.1. Lineage (NCBI taxonomy): Eukaryota > Metazoa > Chordata > Lepidosauria > Squamata > Lacertidae > Podarcis > Podarcis filfolensis. Next base: position 14,159,048 of record NC_139610.1, read on the forward strand.
GTATCAGAATAGCAACTGGTTATGTGTGAAGTTGGAGCACTGGATCTTACCGGAGAACTTGGCTAAACTGAGACTTCAAAGAAAACTTGAAGCTGTTGCTGGTTATAGGAGGCTTTTGGGGGAAAAGGGGTGGGTAGCAGTGACTGAATTATGATTCTCCTTCTCCAGTTTTAACCAAATTGTGGCCTGTAGGCTTTCTAGAAGCAGAAGCAGAAATCTAAGGTGGAATCTAAACAAGTAACAACTTCTTCTTCTTCTTCTTCTTCTTCTTCTTCTTCTTCTTCTTCTTCTTCTTCTTCTGTGATCACTTGTAGCCAAGTAAGATTGTCTTCCATGAATATAGCCTTAACTGTGTGTCCATAGGTGACTGTGGAGGCTAATTCTGGATCCACACGTCCTTCCACAGTGGAGACATGGAATTCTGGGTGGGAATTGATCACAGTGAGGATTTGCCAAATGTAGTCCCTTGTAATTCCAACTCTGATGGGTGCTTTAAGGCAATGGGAACTTCTTTGGAGTGTACAAGATGGAATCTGTTGGGATGATTCATGGATTTTTTGCCAACTGCCCCCCCCCCAAGCAGGGATCTTCTATCCTTTGCCAACTGCATGAGTAATTTAGCTACTGAACATCTTCCTTATCATTCCTTGATTCGTCAAATTGTAATTGGGGGAGAAGTTACATGCAAGAAAAGGATACATTTCCTCAGCACAGTCTTAATCCAACCATTTCTCTATACTGCAGCTGATTTTTAACTTTGATTAAAAAGTGAGGGAGAGAGAAAGGGGAAATCTAGATTAGCACTGCCAACACTGACTGGCAGCTGCTCTCCAGGATTTCAGGTAGGTGTGTCTGCCAACCCTACTTGGAGATGCTGAGTTTTGAAACTGGGCCTTCTGATTTCCAGGCAGACACATTACCACTGAGTTATGGCCTGTCCCACAGAGTGGCTGGCAAAACTGGCACCTGGTTAGCATCATGAATACACTTTAAAAGTAAGTTTGGAGGATGGGAGAAGAGGAAGAGTAGTGGAAAACAGGGGGAAGGAGAAGCAACAGCAGTGGCAACAGAGCCACCCACCTCAGGTGGTGAAATGTCCAGCGTTGGACTCAACACAGTTTGCTTATCAGAAAGGTTTGCCATTTTTAACGAGAAAGGGTGGTCGTCCCTGTTTCTGTGGAAACATGGAAGCAATTGGATCTTCTTCCCAAAAAGGACATGTTAAGCTGGAACAGGCTTTCTCAAATTTGGGTCTCGAGGTTTTTATCAGACTACAACTTCCAGAATCCCTAGCTAGCAGGACCAGTGGTCAGGGATGATGGGAACTGTAGTCCGAGGGCCTTCTGGCTGTTCCCTTACTGCGAGAAGTGAAACTACAGGGAACCAGACAGAGGGCCTTCTCAGTAGTGGCACCCGCCCTGTGGAATGCCTTCCCATCAGATGTCAAGGAAATGAACAACTATCTGACTTTAAGAAGACATCTGAAGGCAGCCTTGTTTAGGGAAGTTTTTAAAAAAATTTTTTTTTTTTGCTTCCTTAAGAATGGCTTTCTCGGAGACCCTACCTTTAGGCATAGGCAACCTTCGGCCCCCCAGATGTTTTGAGACTACAATTCCCATCATCCCTGACCACTGGTCCTGCTAGCCAGGGATCATGGGAGTTGTAGGCCAAAAACATCTGGAGGGCTGAGTTTGAGGAAGCCTGATCTAGTCCAACCTCCTACAATGCAGGAAGATGCAGCTGTCCCAAATTGAACCTGTGACCTTGGTGTTTTCAGCACCCGCTCTAACCAACTGATCTATCCAGGAATGAAGCTTATGATATACCTAATACACGTGTGTGAGTTGGTGAGCCATAACTCAACCAAAACAACTCATTCAAAAACCCCAAGGCAGTACAACAGAATCTCAGGAAGAGTTTACCCCATTCTTTTCTTCTTTGTGACCAGCTTGCATAATCCCAAGCAGAGAGCGGCTTCTGTTGGCGGAAGAATCCCCAACGCGATGTTTCTGTACTTGAAATTAACTTTGTAAGTGGGAAAGGTGCCGGCATCTGTCCGAGAAGCGTTATCTCTTTCTTTGTGGAGCCAGCGGAGCTTTGACAGTGTGCCCAGTCAGAACCTCTTTTCAGAGAGCTCTCTCCCCTGGCTTCACCAAGGGACAGATCTTTAAAGGAATCTGGCTGGCTTCCACTTGGCTCATCTCCTCTGTTATTTTCAATGAATGGAAAGTGCAGAACCCAGTCTTCAGCGGTACTTGCTGCATAAATTAAGCTTGTTTAGAGTTCGTCCCCCTTCCTCCCTTTTCAGACAATGGCTGAGTACAGGGAATAATTACCAGGCTTGAAGGGGATTGCCTCAATTGAGCAATAGAAAAGGCAGGGTCATTGGTGGGGTGGAGGTTTGCGGGTTTTGGGGGGAAAGGCAGGGTCAGTGGTAAGGTTCTGGCTTGCAGGTTTGGGAGCACTGTACGGATACAAAGAAGCAGAGGAGGGGATCCAAAAAGATCTGAATGTTTCTCTTGTCGCTGCTGCACTCTCCTGCTACTCTGCCGGGAAGAAAACGTTGAAAGGCAGAACTTGGGACTCTCATGGCTCCTCTCCCGGGGCAGGCCTTGGAGTCCAATTGCTCCCAAATGAATCAAGAGGCTTTTGCTTGGTTAAGAGAGTCTCCCAAGCTACAGATTCCGATCCCAAGGGTGTTTTTTTAAACAAACAAACAAACAAACCTGCATTGCCTGAATGTTAAAAATAAAAATAAAAATACATGGAGGCTTCCATCTGCTTCGCTAATGATACATTTTTAAAAACAGGATGGTTTACAGCAGGGCTGGGGAACTTGCTTTCTGCCTGAGGGCTACAATCCCTTCTGGGCAATTATCTAAGGGTTACGCGCTCGAGGCAAAAGTGGATGAAACAACAAATGTAAATTTTGCCTTTGAACAGGGGGCTGGTTTCTAACAACACACATACACACACATGAGAGAGAGAGAGAGAGAGAGAGAGAGAGAGAGAGAGAGAGAGAGCACTATGCATCCGTCATGCAGGCAAGCCTTATCAAAGTTCAAGGGCACATTCACGCCAATGGAAAATGAATGTGGCGTAAATTGGGGGCAGTGAAGGGTGTGGCCTTGGGGCAGTTGTGAGGGGCAGGCAGAGAAGACTGGATGGGCACATTTGGGCCCCGTGCCTGAGGTTCTCTGTGCCTGACTTAGAGGGTGTCTAGATGGCTAAGAATTCATTTTCAAACGTTCTTCCAAGAATTTTAGATACACAGGCTCATCATCATCATCATCAACTGTCATAAATACATACAATCTTTTGCTGCTTGTTCATGTGATGGGGACATCAGGGAAATGGATGTAGGGAAATTGACAAGTGTCATGCAATCATAATTATATATTCTCAAAAGAACTGAATGCTAATCAGATAGTGTTTGTGTGAGAGAGTAATCTGACTGAAACAAACAAACCAAAGTATTATTTAATGTTCTTTCTGGGAATTCAGTGTCTAAATCAGGGCTTGTCAAACTGGTCCCTACCGCCCACTAGTGGGCGTTTCAGGATTCTTGGTGGGCGGTAGGGGGTTCTTCGTCACAAGCTGAATCCTCCTTCCATCGAGCACTGGTGGGCGGTAAGGAAATTTTACCATCAAGAAAGATGCATTAGTGGGCGGTATAAAAAAGTTGACTACCCCTGGTCTAAATTAATGATCAAAGGACATGAGCAAAGTATTTTCTCTTGCTGCCTCCCTCTTATAGCACTACAAAATAGTTATATTCATAAAACTTATGCAGCAAAATATTTTGCGGTGTTTGCTTCAGAGATAAATGCAGCCACTCAATAGCAAATGAAAGGCTGCTACATTTTTAAGTCAGAAAATCAACTCGTTCATCATGGGTGCAGTTCACTGTGATAAACCAATTTCATCATTTTGCTTTCATATTCTCTTCTGGTATTTAATGATGCCTTACAGCTTTTCTGCTTTGATATACAATGCTAATATTCTGTACCCCAAAACACAAAAACACGTCCTACTGAAAACAATGGATTTGTTTCCAAGGGAATTTGATTAGCTTGGCCCTGGCAGAGTTAAGCATATTATAGTTACTATTTTATCTATTTACCAAATTTTATATACTATTTGATTGCAGTAAAACTTCCAAGTAGTTTTCCAGAAATGTTAAAATTATTAATGGGAAAAAGCTGAAACAATTGAAAGCACGCAAAGGAAATTAAAATTAACAATAAAGCAAAGCATTTGTTAAAAATAGGGTTAGTGCCACTTTTTAAAGCCAAACTTGGGCCATTTTAAGGATAGAACAGGGTCGTCTGAGCTGTTTGAAGGAAGGTGTGCATGCGAAACAATATTTCTTCAGCGTTATGCTTAGCGTTGAAATGAAATAAATAGACATAGAAAGAGCTTAACTTTGTTGGGGCATCAACAATCACGGGGCACAGGAACTATTAACTTTTATGAATAACTAAAATACATGAAAGCCTGGATAGCTCCGTTGGTTCGAGCGTGGTGCTGATAACACCAAGGTTGCAGGTTCGATCCCCGTATGGGACAGCTGCATATTCTTGCATTTTAGGGGGTTGGGCTAGATGATCCTCAGGGCCCCTTCCAGCTATGCTAGCGTTTTAGTGGGAAAATGCATTTAGGCTGGATATGGAGGGTGTGCATTGGATGCTGTAGATGCCAATCCTGCGTCTTGATTTTTCTCCCTCCCCCTGCACTTATCCCTGGTGATTTCTAGTAGTACAGAGTGTGTGGTGTGGCAGGATCATGCTCATTGTGCTTCCATCCTTGTAGCAGGTAAAGAGGAGCAGGGTGGATAAACTTGGAGGGAGATAACCATTGCATATACGGCTCATGTAAGCCTGACTGAAGATAATGTATGCTAAGCACTTGCGACGCTCTATGCAAGTCAATTGTTGCATGACCTCTTCAATCTGTAGCAAGGACTTGCATAAGATAGTTTTTTGCTCATTTGCTTGCCACTCTGCCCTTTCTGTGTTTTCCCATAGATCTTCCACTTAACGTGTAACAATTCAGCATTTTATGTGAATCAGCTGCCTTTCCCAATCTCTTAATCAAAACAGCCCTTTTAGAAACTGGAAGCAAATAGTTCCTCTTTCCTTATGGATTTCCAGTTGACATTCTTATTTCTCTACACTCTGGTATCCGGAAGCTTAACTTGTCCCAATTGTTTCCTCCATTTCATACCATATCATATAATATCCAGAACCGTCTGAAATTTACCTTGTTTCTTAGTTCCACTTTGTCACTGCACACCATGGCCTTGCACTGCTGATCTGCAGTTTGCCTTGAAAGAGCTACTTGGGCAAAAATAAAATACCACTCCATTTGGGATCACGAAAGGGGGAAATTTGGGATATTTGGTAGTATGAATTTCATACTGAGAAGGGCATAAATCTCACTCCCCCAGATCTTCCTCTCTTTTTTTGCTGACTGCCACCCACAATTTTCCACAATGCTTCTGGAACAATGCCGCACCATGGTGCCATGCTCTTCTAAGGGAAACCCTGGGGTAGAAGTGTGATGGGGAATCAGAGCTTATAGGGTTAACAGCTCAGAATCCATCGCCCTGCCTGCTGGGTGGACTCCATCACAAGAAGTGGCAGTGGAGAATTGCTGGGGGGGGGGGACGACAGTGAATTTTGCACCCCATCCTTGAAACATGTTTCACCGCCCTTTCAGAAGAGTGAAAATGGGAGGGGGCACTTTATCCATCATCTTTTGTTGCGGGCCTCCTAAAGAAATCAGGACTGAACTTTCGTGCTTCTCTGAATTTTGCAACTCAGGTCTCCCCCACAAGCAATGGCTACAGATCTGGAAGCTCTAGGTGGCGCAGAATGCAGTGGCTAGATGGTTGATGGGGCAGGTAGCCCACAACACATAATGTGTTTCCATTTTCCATGTCCTTGTATGAATACAAAGCCTTGAACAACTTGGGTCCAAGGTACCTTAGGGACCATCTGAGTCTTTAGCCTGATTACTGAGATCACCCAGAGGAGCACTGCTAGTTGTTCTTAGTGCTACAGAGGCCTGACTGGGCTCCCCTAAGAGTGAGGCATTTAGTGCTGCTACTCCCATGTTGTGGAACACTTGTCCAGCAATGATCAGAAAGCACCCTCACTTCTGATTTCCAGGCATCTCTTGAAGATCTTTTATGTTAGAGAGCCTATGTAAGTATTTTATTTTATCTGATTAGCCAGTCACTTGAATGTTTTACTGTTTTTATGGTGTTTTATATTTCTTTGTAGACATTGTTATACATTGCCATGTTATATTTTATGCAGGGGCAGTATATAAATGCATTTTAAACCAATGCAAAAGTGCGTAAAGGTGCGTGGATTTGTGAAAATAACATACAAAATTCCTTGCACAAGTGTGTATATTAGTTTAAATTGCACACACAAATTGTGCATATTAGGAAAAACTCGGACTAAAAGCTTTTGGATTTTCATGAGGCCCTTTTAAAGATAATAATAATAATGTCATTATTATTATTATTGCATTGATTGATTACAAGGCATGATCAAAAGTGACTTAAAAAATAGAACAAACATTAGAACTAGTATAAAACTAGTATAATAACCAAAAATACATTCATATAAAAGTCAGGTATAACGATCACAACCATTGAAAGAGGTCACAAATATCTAAAACCCTCCAAATTAAGAGTCAAAGACCTGGATAAGGATAAATCTTTTTCCTGTTGCCTAAAAGAGATGGTGGTAAGTGTACCTCCCTGGGGAGAACATTCCAAAAGTAGGGAGCCACCACCGAAAAGACCCTTTCTTGTGTTGTTAGCTCCGTACCTCTCTTGAAGGTGGGGAAACGGAGAAGGATCTTGGATGTCCAATGCAGGTTTGGGCTTCATAGGTGAAAAGCAGCACTTTGGATTGAACCTGGAAACTAAGTGGTAGCAAGCACAGCCATGCCAAAATTGGTTTTGTATGCTTGGACCATCTTGGCCCAGTCAGCAATCTGGCTGCTGAATTCTGCACCAGTTTCAGTTGTTGCCCCATGTATAATGTGTTACAGTCAGATGGCTCTCAAATGGCTCCATTTTTGAACATTTTGGCTCCCGAATGCCAAAAACCCAGAAATAAATGCTCCGATTTTCCAACGTTTTTCGGAAATTGAACGTCCGATGTGGCTTTCGCTTGAGTGCAAGTAGCTCTCGCAACTAATCGGAAGCCGCTCCTCGGTTGTCAAATGTTTTGGAAGTCAAACAGTCTTCCAGAAAGGATTATGTTCGACAACTGAGATTTGACTGTACAGTAATTCAGATTAGAGGTTACCAGAGCTGAGACAACAGAAGCTAGGCTTATCACAAGATACCGCAGAAATGTGTGGAACTGCATTTAAGATTGGAAAAATGAGAAGCTGAGATTGACAGATTCATCCATCCCTAGTAATTTCTGCATGAGGCATAATTTGCCAGGGGTGTGATTGTATACATATATGCGGGGGTGGGGGTGGGGAAGCAAGTCACATACTTCTAGGGGCAGGTAATTTTCTTTGTGCACTTGTATTGAATTTGTATTTTATGCCAACAGGCTGTGTATAAAAGGCTGCCAATACAGTGCTCTCCAGATGTTAATGGACTTCAGCTCGCATCAGGCCCAGCTAGCATACATAATGATCAGGGATGATGGGAGCTGTAGTCCGTCCTTATCTGAAGGACACAAGTGCTGCATATGCTGTCCGTGAGGAAGTAGGCACCATACTTAGAGATACAGAACCTACTAACGTTAAAGAGGCATATAGCATAATAGTACAGGCCGATGGCATCAAGGAATGAAATTTTGGGGGAGAGAAGAGACAAGCTCAGAAAAGCTTCAATCGCAGCGCTGCCAATGCACAGACTCTGAAAGAAGAAAAAAGGGAGAAGCATTGCACTGATTCTTATCTGTTGCACAGCTCACATTGGCAGGGACTCTTTAATGGATCTATATTTGCACCAGATGCCTGCCTGCGGAGCTGATTAATGGTCAGGTTTCTTTCTATTGTCTGACTCTTTAGACTAAAGTCCTTTTATGGCAAGAACATGCAAGGCAGAAGCCTGTTAAAATAGCACCGGTTGGGCTAATATTATTAGAAGTCTGACTACATGTGTTTCGCTGCCATAAAAGAATGAGACTGGTTTTGGTGGGAGCTTCTTGGCAGGTCTGAACAGAGAATGCCTCATTCTTTTTGCAACCAAAGATAGCAAAGTCTTAAATGACTTAGTGGCACTAGATCCTATCTTAGACTCTGCCTTCCTTGTGGTTATTTTATTCCAGTCCATAACTTCTCCCCTGCACTGAATAAAGGACAAAGAGGATAGCAGCCCCAGTGTGTGGATATTGTAGGTTTTATTATTAGGAGTTAGGAGGCATTTGCAGTCAAAGAGCAATAGGGTGTTTAACTCTTTCCCTGACTATCATTTCCTCACATCGAATACCCCCTAAGAGAAAGGGTGCTGCTGGCTGCATAAGGAGCTTACAGATGAGCTGAGATTTAAGAAAGGTATATATAAGAAATGGAAGAAATGGGAAATCAGAAGGGAAGAGTATACACGAGAAGACAACAGTTGCAGGGAGAAGGTCAGGTGGTGGGCCAAAGCTCAGAATGCAGCTTGCAAGACAGGTTAAAAATAATGGGAAAGGTTTCTTTGGCTATGTTTGAAGCAAGAGAAAGAAGCAGCAAGTAGTAGGTCCTTTGCATGGAAAAGATGGAGGAATGCTATTGGGTGACAGAGAGACGGCAAAACTGCTCAACACCTGCTTGGCCTCTGTCTTCACCCAAAGGTAAAGCAGTACTTAACCTGGTGATAACAGAATAAACAATATAAGGAAGGAGCTGCCACCCAAGATAGGGAAAGAGGTGGGAAGGAAACACTTAGCTACTTTAAATGAACAAACATGCACCCAAGAGTGCTAAAGGAGCATGTGGATGTAATCTCAGAGCCCTGCCTATAATCTTTGAGAAATCTTGGAGAATAGGTGATGCCCCTGCAGACTGGAGGTGGGCAAATGTTGTCCCTATCTTCAAAAGTGTGTGTGTGGTGGGGGGTGAAGACCCAGGTACCTACCAGCTGGTCAGCTTGACATCAATACCAGGAAATATCCTAGAACTGTGTCCAGTTCTGGGCTTCACAATTTAATAAGGTTATGATGAGCTGGAAGGTGTGCAGAGGAGGGCCTTGATAAAGGAGATTCCAACATCAGGAATAACTATCTTATAGTAAGAGCTGTTAAACAGTAGAGTGGACACCAGTGTGGTGTAGTGGTTAGGAGCGATAGACTCATAATCTGGGGAACTGGGTTCGCGTCTCCTTTCCTCCACATGCAGCTGCTGGGTGACCTTGGGCTAGTTACATTTCTTTGAAGTCTCTCAGCCCCACTCACCTCACAGAGTGTTTGTTGTGGGGGACGAAGGGAAAGGAGAATGTTAGCCGCTTTGAGACTCCTTTGGGTAGTGATAAAGCGGGATATCAAATCCAAACTCTTCTTCTTCTTCTTCCCTTGGAACGTTGTAGACTCTTCTTCCTTGGAGGTTTTTAAGCAGAGGTTGGATGCCATGAGTCATGAATACGTTAGTTGAGATACCTGTATTCCAGGTGGTTGGACCAGAATGCCCTAGAGATCCCTTCCAACTCTACAATTACATGATTCTCGGGTTGTATAAACCAGTTGATTATGCTGGACCAGAACGTCCCGAGGCAGTGTTAGATTATGGAATATGCCGAAGATATTACCTGAGTTTCACTACAATTTATTTTCCTTGGTTGTTAACTGACAGTAAGCCAGAGTCCCCTGGTTCAGATGTCAGGGAGATCAGAGGTTTGATACAATCTAGATTCTTCATGCCAAAGTTTGTATGCAACAGAAGGGAGGAGATGAATGGTTGAAAGGATAAGTGCTCAGTTCTGACACTCAAGACCTTTTTGCACTTACCACTATGCCATAGTAGTATAGTTTCTGTATTGTTTTTCAGTTTTTGTGTGTCAAGCTGACACATGGTGTCATTATTCAGCTAACAATCTGAAATATTGTACAAAAAAAACCCAAACGGATTTTTATTCTACTGCCAGAAAAAAATCCAACTTTATGAGAAAAAAACAACTGGAACGGATCCTCAATATTTTTATTTGTGTGTCATGTGTACAAACATTATCCTGGTTTCTTTGTGAAGGTGGTTGGGGTTAAGGGGCTTGGTTTGGGAGATGATTCTTTCATATCACTTCTGTCTGATTTGTGCAAGCTGTCAATGTGTGAGCTCCGTTCAGAGGAGAAATATGGCAGAATAGAGTAAATGGCACTGAGTCAAAGCACTGCCCATGGCAGCGATCATTAGCTGCAGACAAAAATTCATTGCAATAGCCAGGTTTGCCATAGCTCAGGCAGATCAGTAGTTCTAATCTCCTACACTCAAACGAGATTAGAATTCCAAAATACTAGGCATTAAATACCAAAAAGAAAAGAAAAAAAGAATGAAAGAAACCCAAGAAAGGCTACCACTCTGTGCATGCTCATATTTATTGGCTGGAGTCAAACACGACTCTCACCCTCTGTTTCTGCCTGCTTCCATCCCAGCTCTCACACACTCCACTAGGCCGTTGTCTTGCCCACCCATTTCCCCTCTGGCACAACCCAATTCCTTTGTTATACTAAGGTAGAGGTAAAAGGTAAAGGACCCCTAGACGGTTAAGTCTAGTTAAAGTCGACTATGGGGTTGCAGCGCTCATCTCGCTTTCAGGCCAAGGGAGCTGGCGTTTGTCCACAGACAGTTTCCAGGTCATGTGGCCAGCATGACTAAACTGCTTCTGGTGCAACGGGACACCGTGATGGAAACCAGAGCATATGGAAACACCGTTTACCTTCCCAACGCAGCGGTACCTATTTATCTACTTGCACTGCTGTGCTTTCATACTGCTAGGTTGGCAGGAGATGTGGTCTAAACCACTAAGCCTCTTGGGCTTGCCAATCAGAAGGTCAGCGATTTGAATCTCCCATTATACTAAGGACTATGCTTAGGTCCATGTAACTTAGCAAGAAGCTGGCCTGGCTCCTTCAAGCAACTGAATCATCCACTGGATTTTAACCATTGCTGGATCCAGGACCGCAAGAATTACAAGGGACTTGAACATCATGTAGGCTAACCCACCACACTCAAGACGTTGTAATAGGAATGGATGAAAACTATGTATATGGGTGAAAGGAAAGGGGTACATTTAGGGACACCAGCAAAATCTATACCTGCACTTAGCCGGTGTGTTACATCCTCCATTGTGATCCTGGATAGCATTTCTTGATGAAGCTAGATCTAGAGTGAAGTGTGATGTACAAAGAAAGAATGGCAGTGATTAAAGCATGGTTAGAAGCTGATTTATATAGAGGGAGAGCCTATCCCATCATGCAGGAACTTTTTGGGGACTTTAGTGCTGCATTTTGATAAACTCTAGCACCAGCTTAATAGCAAGAACATTTTCTAATGTCTTAAGTAGAGAAAATGCACATAATAATTCTCTAATTGTCCTAAGTTTAATTAAACCTTTGGAAGAAAAGAAAAAAACAAGCCCCCACAGAAAATGCATTAATGAAACATAAAGGTTAATACAGCGCAAATGGTGCAGGCAAGCTGTAAGTGTTGTGAAAAACCACTTGGCATTCATAAATCTCCCCTCCATTTCAAGTAACGAAAAGTAAACATTTAAAATGGCTGGGGTGGGATTACTTTCTGGTTTGCCCTCAGGGTGCAGAGCGCTGAAGTGTGAACAGGGAAAGGCACCCCATAGCAAAGTCCTTGGTCTATTAAACAGAATTTGATAACGAAAGATAAAGAAGGAATCTTTGACCCAGATGAGGAATATAAAATGCTTCATGTTTAAGGAAGGAGAGGAACTTCGAATATGATTTTGAGGATTTGTGAACTGCAATAATGGATATGCAGATTGAGAACAAAAGAGCCATAAGCTACAATGCTAATGGGGTAGTTCTTGGTTTTGAGGAAATCATGATCCAGTCGAATTACCAAGAGGGATTCAGCAAGGAGAAAATGGAATACTTAATTTTAACATGTGCAGGGAGAGGAAAAAATACCCAGTACTTTGTCAAGCCTACATTAATTTTCCAGTGGTTTTGCTTGCCTATGAATATGAGAGGGGGGCAATCTTCCTACTGCACAAATTCCTCTTTGCTCTTCATTCAGTTACCATCTTCTGTGGCTCATTTTACCCTGCACCGCATGTGGGATCATGCACACGTGTGAGGCTGGGACACAATGAAACACAATGGTCTTTTATCTGCTCTACATTTCTCCTAAAAGGAAATAGAAAAGATGCTGTTTTCTGATTTATTGTATCCTTCGGCTGATCAAGTAACACTCACAAGATTGTCACCTGAGTACAGAAATCTTTCCGACCCCCCCCCCCCGCCATCTTCATAACAGTAGAGTTGATTTGTCCCTCACTTTTGAGTTCATGAAACCATGTGAAGGTGGATTCATAATCTCCAACAAGTACAGATGAGGCATTTTCTTGTTACAGTGTGCAACAAAGGGGCAAACTACACATTCTGAAGAGTTCCATATAATTTCCTCCCTTTGTTCATGTGTGGGGATGAAAAACAGATGCTGGCGGCTCCAAGTGAGAATGACGTTTTCTCTCTCTGTGAATTACCTGCCTTAAACAGCTTTCCTCTCTCATACATGGGAGGCATGCAGACTTCTACAGCTTTTATGCCAGCACATGGCTTCCCTCAAAGAATCTCGAGAACTGTGGTTTTCTGGTCACAGAGCTACAATTCCCATCACTCTTAACAAACTACTGTACAGTTCCCAGGTTTGTTTGAGGGAAGTTACGTACTTTGAATGTGCTCTAAATGCATGATGTGAATGGGACCACAGAGAGAGAATTAGAGAGAGCTTTGTGTTTAACCTGTTTCCTTGTAAATTTGTGTATTTTCTTTATGGATACTGAATAGCCTCAGAGATGAGTTTATTCACCCCTGTTTGGAGGAACAAAAGCACTCCTGTTGTAGGAACAGAATAGTAAACTGTGGTTTTTCTTTCTCTTAGTTCATGGCTAAATGCCATTGGGTCATGTTTAAGAGGGAGACGGAACATTTCAGTCATGGCTTTGCTTCTGCTGCATTGTGCAGGAACTAAGAAGACAAATCACAGAAGCACATGAATTGGAAACAAAGCAAACACTTACCTGAATGAATCTACTCTTAGCTTCTTTCTTGGCCTTCTATTGTGACTCCTTTTGAACCTCCAATTGTATGCCACCCAACACTTGTACCCAGAGCATTGTGGTGGAGGACAGCCCTCACCCCATAGCAAACAAAGAAGGAACAGGGTCAGGGACCTGCCCTGTTCTTTCAGAGGGCTTTCTTGAGATACAAAGAAAAAATGGAGTTTCATATTTTTAAGCCATATTCCACGTTGCTTCCCAAGATGACAGATACTGAATTGCAACTGGAAGAATCTTCTGTAACTCTAACCCTATTAGCAAGGTCTACGGGTAACATTTGTTAATATTGTCAGGTGAATCTAAGGTGTCTTGAATTTGAAGTAAGTCTCATTGATTTCATTTGCAACTGACAGCACAATCCTATCATTCCTATGCATGTATACACCCATGTAAAGCCCATTTTGTTCAGTGGGGTTTTCTGCTAGGTAGTTGCAGCTAGGATTGCAGCTAAGTAAGCTTAGGGACGCGGGTGGCGCTGTGGGTAAAACCTCAGTGCCTAGGACTTGCTGATCGTAAGGTTGGCGGTTCGAATCCCCGCAGCGGGGTGAGCTCCCGTTGTTCAGTCCCAGCTCCTGCCCACCTAGCAGTTCGAAAGCACCCCTAAGTGCAAGTAGATAAATAGGTACCGCTTTATAGCGGGAAGGTAAACGGCGTTTCCATGCACTGTGCTGGTGCTGGCTCACCAGTTGCAGCTTCGTCACGCTGGCCACGTGACCTGGAAGTGTCTTCGGACGGCGCCGGCTCCCGGCCTCTTGAGCAAGATGAGCGCGCAACCCTAGAGTCGGTCACGACTGGCCCGTACGGGCAGGGGTACCTTTACCTTTAAGCTTAGGGTTGTACACTGTATCTCTCTTAATGGCTTCCTGCTTCTTTGTTCTGAAAAATTCCAGGCATAGATAGGAAAACACTAGCTTTAGAGCATCATTTTTTGCACGCTGCTAAGATCTAAGTGCGAAGGGTAGGGGAAGAATTGTGCATAGACACAAAGCATTCGAAACCCTACTTGGTTCAAATGAAGCTTTTTCTTCTTTTGAAGAATCTCTGCATTCTGTGTCCTCTGGGATCAATGTGACAGCTTCTTCATTCCAACGTACAAATTCTGTAAAGCAGCTTGCGGATGCTGCTTGATTGCTTCTTTACCTCTCCATGTGTGGAAAGCTAATAATATTAAAAAACTATTAATATTGTGATATTTGGGTATTACTATTGATCCAATCCTTTGCATAGTTGGAAGCAAATTGTGTTGTTGGCCTATTTTCAAGGAAGAGTGTAGTGTGTGTGTGTGTGTGAGAGAGAGAGAGAGAGAGAGAGAGAGAGAACGTCACCTTTCAATTCTATTATTCTCACAAAACTAGGGGGATAAAGCTCTTGTAGAAGTGACTCGAAATATGTTTGATAGCAAGTGTGGTGTTACTGGAAGGAATGCTTCACATTCAACCTTGAAGCTCATTAGGTGATCATGGATCTAACCTATTTAATGAGGTAGCCCAATTGCATAATATCATCAGGAAAAGGTGATCAAAATAGGTTTCTAGCCACTAACATGCTGGCAGGGAGGAAAGGAATAACCTTCTTGGGTTAGCACTACATGTTGCTTTAGTGTGTGTGTGTGTTTTCCAGTAGTGCAAAGGGATCTTTGCATGGGAGACTTGGTGGATAGAAGGGAAGTACTGAATCCTTGCCTTGCCTTCTCCCTCAGTTGAGGGCTGACAGGCCATAGTGCCCCCTAGCTGTGACCAGATAAGGTCCACCAGAAGCAGTCCTTCCTGCCTAATATTTGGCCAACCCCACCTGTCATTTGAAAGTTTATGAACTAGTAGATGGGCTGGTTGATCAGTGGATACATGCCCAGTGCCTACGTCAAAACTATTGTCTATCATCAAAGAAGTTGCAGCCTAATTTAATCCAAAACTTGACTCCCTGGTCTTTATTCTCCGCCTGCTCCCCACCCACAGATTCACTGTGCCTTGGGTCTGCAGTTCTTCCCTGCAATTTCCCCTTCATTTTCATTATAATGCAAGCATGGATTTGAAAAACTATAGTTCTGCACTTAGTGCCGTTGAATACTTTGGTTTCATCAGCAAAGTGAGATAATGAGACTAAACCTGAGAGCACTGGAAGGTTTCAGATTATTTTAACTTCGTTTTACCTTTTTGAAAAAGAATTGTTCATGTCTATTGCACAATTCTAACCTTCATTCAGCAACTAGACACACATTTTATAGGATTAAAAATAAACAACCAGCAGTTAAACACACATACACACACACAAATCTATACAGTATTAATCTAATTATACCCTAAATTATCATAACACAACACCCTCAGCTCCTTAATGACAGGAGCACATGATCTGCAGATGAATCATTTAATTTATGCCTAGTTTTTTTTAAAAAATGACAAAGAATTCTATTTTTACTTTTGTCTATTTCAATTTCCCTTTAACAATGTGATGCAATGTGTATAACCTTAGAACCATCTGTGCTTAATTAATCATCTACTCCACCCCAACACTATCATAATTGTTTGAGACAGTTCCCAAAATAAATTGCCGAATTAATTCTTCAGCTAATATATTTTACATCAAAATTGCTAATAGCGTCAAAAACCCTCAGCTATGATGTGCCATGTAGATTTGGAGATCTGGGCTGTTCCTCTTGCTGCACGTATCTTTCATTAAGACACATTTAAGGTCACCATTTTAGAGTTGGGCTTTGTTGAGCAGAACTGTGCTGCTCAGAATTTTAATGACTTGGGTGACAAATGTATTTTAATCGTGCTTCTACCACCTGAAGACTGAGAATATGGATTATTTGCATATCCTTGTCGTCTCTTCCTTATCCCTACCCAACATTCTGCCTTTTTGGCCGCACTTGGGTAGAAAATGAAGGCAAACCAGGGTGGGGTGATGCAGTTAGTAAAAGGGGTCTGTTGAGTTTTCTGTATTAATAGCTAAAATGATGTTCTCCATAAATTTCATCCAAGTGCCTACCACGCCTACTCTTCTGCCAGCTAGATCACTAAGGCAAATACAGAATAAAGCAACATCAGTGTCTGAGGGACTAATCTTACATATCACAGCATAGTGACAGTAGAGAGGTTCATGGATTTTGTTTGGTTAGCATTATTAAGTGAAACAACCTGCTTGGCACTTCCTACGTGAATTAGAACACTGTTATCTTTTGGGTTTTGTATGTGCGCAAAAAGGGGTAAAATGCATACCCAGAATAGGAATCTTTCTGGCCTCCTGCACGGTGATGGCAGAATGGGTTTATGAATGAACCCATGAAAACTGAGACAGACCGAGAAATAGACTGATTCATAGATGAAACGCTTATAGACTCCCTGTCTCCCTGTTTGTCATTCTGCAAATGCTCTTCTAATAAAGTGCATTTTCAGCATAAAAGCTTTAGTTTTGAAACGGCTCAATAACCAGGACTAGCTTATAGCTAATTACTTAAAATTGGACTTAATGTGGGTAAAAAGAACCGTAAGGAAGCTGTTATTAGGTGGATGTGCATGATTGAGGGCTTTGCGGGGTGAGATTGGGGAGGGCGGGGGAGAGAATTCTTCCTGTTCATTCTTAATGCAGTTCCTGTACCATGCACCCCCCCTCCCCATCCAGTGCTTATATAATGAATCTTTTATAGCCAATGATTTCCATTAATGGTCATATAGCTGTCTGGAGTTGCCTTGTATGTTGTAATGGTCTTGTTCTTATAGGAAGGGGAGGATGAATTTTTTTATTTTATTTTTTAAAAAACCCTGCAGTGCCAAGGGACATCCCACTGTGATAATTGCTGCATACTGATATAACAGGAAGAGAAACCACCAGCAAGATGAAAAGTGTGTCCCCGAGGCATCATTTTGGAAGCCTGCAAACTGTTCCTCAATGTTCAGGCTTCATTAATTGGTAAATTAAGAAACAGATAAACTGATGATTTAAACAAAAATAACATCAAAGGACTCCATCAGATGTTGATAAGAGGGGCTGATATTTCAAAAACGTTGGGGTTCTGGAGAGAGAATGCGTAATCAGCTTGGCGGATCTGCTTCATGAATTCAGCATGCTGTCTGAACCTGGAATGGAGGCATAGTCTCTAGCGACGGGTCTGGACTGTGCCCTGGCTTCACTGTCGCCCTGATTCAAAGCATTTCAGTTCAAGGGGTGAGGCAAGGCCAGAGAACCCCCATGGCTCTGCAGATGGTATTGGACCCCAAACTCCTGTCTCCCCCAGTCATTGGCATGTTGTCTGTGGCTGAAGAGAGTCCAATAACATGCGGCGAGTCAAATGTTCCACAGACCTGGGCTAAGAGAACATAAGGCCATTTGAAAAAGAATTGATCGATGGTAATGGAAGCTAAATGCAGAGGAGCATAGCTCTGGGACTTTTCTCAGAGGCAGGAGTCATCTGCCAGGGTAACTGATGGGCATGCCTCACTCTGGCAAGGGAAGGAGGTGAAAGCAAGGCTTTCAAGTTTATTTGTGACAGATTAGCATTCCTTATTCATTCCTCAAGTGGAGTCTGGGTGCTTTCCTTTTTTATGGGGTCCCCACTTCCTGCTAGCATTCCAAAGCAGGATTGCCATATGTCTGGAATTTCCCAGACATATCTGGAATACTGTAGTTAGTAGCAGTGTCTGGGCGGAAATTGACAAAAACTGTCCAGGGAAATCTGGACATATGGCAGCCCATGTTGGCAGTGTCATTTTCACTGAATTTCCATAAAAAGAGCTCAAAAGCATTGAAATATGGCAACCCTATCTAAAAGGCAACCGCTTTTTGCAGGCAGGGCTGGCATCCTATACAGACACTGCTATGTCCTGCTATACTTACCACTGAGTTAGAGATGGACTGAACAGCTCTTAAGATTTGAGCATGTCATTTACAGTAGCTATGCTCACATCCTGTCTCCTGGTGCTTGAAACAGCAGGAAGGCTAAGCAACGGCTGAGATACATGCATAAAACCTATATTTAGTCTCTTTTTAAATTATTATTTTTGGATGTTGTGTTAAGTATTGATTTAGTTTGATTTCAAAATGCATCCTTCTTTTGTTGCAACCCATCCTGGGGCTTTATGGTGAAGGGCGGGTAAGGAATCCTGTGCATAACTATTTTATTAATTTAATCAACCTCCTGATCAATATAGTGGGGTGGCAGAACACCCCGGGGACCCTTTAAAACTACCCAACGCAAAGAGCAAGTCTATAGTCAGAGCAGGAATTTTCACTTTTCTCTAATGCCCAAGTTCAGTTGTCAAGTCTAAACCACAGAGCCTCTTGGGCTTGCCAATCAGAAGGTCGGCGGTTCGAATCCCCGTGATAGGGTGAGTTCCCGTTGCTCTGTCCCAGCTCCTGCCAACCTAGCAGTTCGAAGCATGCCAGTGCATGTAGATAAATAAGTACCAATGTGGCAGGAAGGTAAATGGCATTTCTGTGCGCTCTGTTTTCCATCATGGTGTGCCGTTGCACCAGAAGCGGTTTAGTCATGCTGGCCACATGACCCGGAAAGCTGTCTGCGGACAAACATCGGCTCCTTCAGCCTGAAAGCGAGATAAATGGTGCAACCCCATAGGCACCTTTGACTAGACTTAGCCGTCCAGGGTCCTTTACGTTTTTAACCTTTACCTTCACTAAGCACCTGTTTTAGCTGCTGCTGCTGCAGAGGCAAGAGTCTGTGGCATGCTTAATGTGCATGCTAAATGAAAAAAGAGAGACAGGGACTATGTTATAAAGCAATTTGCATTGCCATGCAGTATTAAGCAGTGGTAATTTTGTTTTTCAGTGTGACGTGTCATTCGAGCGAGCTTGCTTTTAAATCTTGTTTTGTGTTCTCCGAGATAATGGGAATTGCACTGCCTGTCTTCAGCAGAGGCTTTGCATTCCTCGGGGGTGCTTTTTGCCATGCTGCAAAAGCTATTTCTCTCTTTACACACGCTCACACACGCGGGCTTTCAGAGTCGCGTCTTGCCTCAAAGCCTGCCACCTTTTCATGTTGCTCGGAGCAAATGTTCTAAACTATAACAGTTGCGGCTTCCAATGGCTGCATATCAAAAAGGTGCACACCTGTGCCACTTAAACGGAGCCAGCTGCAGCCGTGTGGCGTAGGCTTTCTCTGAAGCCCCCCACCCTTTTCCCACTCTGGACCATCTCCCAGTCTCTGAAAGAGATGTGTTGACCGTTGCTTTGTCAGTAGTAACCTAATCCTTTTACATGCATTGTAAATTGTCCATATTTACAAGGGACAGGCTATCCCGTATTTTTCTGGTCCCCGATAAATCACTGTTTCTATTTTGTCTATGTTTTCCCTTGGAGGTTTCTCCCCCCCCAAAAAAAAGCCTTTTAGAAACATTGTTGATGTGAGTTGTTGGTTGGCTTCCTGTAGCCCTGTCCCTTCCAAAGGTCTCTTCAAACTGATTGACTGAGAAACATAGGCACCATGTGTCTTGTCGTGTAAAATACACATTAAGGTTGCAGTCTCGAGGATGCGGTCTCAGGAGCAAATCCC
Organism: Podarcis filfolensis; assembly: GCF_964270895.1. Classification (NCBI taxonomy): domain Eukaryota; kingdom Metazoa; phylum Chordata; class Lepidosauria; order Squamata; family Lacertidae; genus Podarcis; species Podarcis filfolensis. The sequence goes on from NC_139610.1 coordinate 14,178,826, forward strand.
ACTGAACAAATTGGGACTTCTGAGGAACCGTGAATAAGATCATGCTGCACAAGCCTGGCATTTCACATGCTGCAGTGTTGTTGTTGTTGTTGTTGTTGTTGTTGTTGTGTGTCCATTTTGATATCTGCTGCATCAGTAAACAAAAACCACTTTGCTTTCCAATGGTTGCAGCAAGGCCATTGTGGTAAATAATGACAATGTAAAGCAGAGGTAATGAGCTTTCTGTCCAAAATGACTCCCAGACTGCACACCTGATCCTTCAGAGGCAGTTACCCCATTCAGGAGCAGGGAATCCTCCACACCAGCCCGCCTCCTATCCCCCCCAAACAGTACTTCTGTCTTGTCAGGATTCAACCTCAATCTGTTAGCTGCCACCCATCCTCCATCCACCTCCAGACACTCACACAGGACCTTCACCGCCATCACTGGTTCTGATTTGAAAGAGAGGTAGAGCTGGGTATCATCCGCATACTGATGAACACCCAGCCCAAACCCCCTGATGATCTCTCCCAGTGGCTGCATGTAGATGTTGAAAAACATGGGGGAGAGGACAGAACCCTGAGGCACCCCACAAGTGAGAGCCCAGGGATCTGAACGCTCATCCCCCCCCCACTTTCTGAACACGGTCCAGGAGGAAGGAGCGGAACCACTGTATAACAGTGCTCCTAGCCCCTCTAGACGGTCCAGAAGGATGTTATGGTCGATGGTGTCAAAAGCCACTGAGAGATCCAGCAAAACTAGGAAACAGCTCTCACCTTTGTCCCTAGCCTGCTGGAGATCACCGACCAGTGCAAAGTATGCAAGAGTGTCTTTGCCTTCATTCAAAGATCTCTGGGCAACACACATGGGACCAACTCTCTTTCTCCTCTCAGCAACCTTATGAGGCAGGTTAAGCTGAATATTTGACATTCGCCCAGTGAGCTTTATGGTTTAGTCGGGACGGCAACTTGAATCTCCGTTATCTAAGGCTGACAGTCCATCGACTGGCTTTCTCTGTGCTTTGCTGGGGTAAATAGCAGAGTTGCAAACAGTATCCTGTGATGAAGGCTCCTCCTGCATTCAGAGAAGCGCATGTTGCTTGGTGCTCAGCAATTGTGTTGCGCATCGAAACACCCTTGTGCCACCTGCCTGGCAGCTGCCAGATGGGCAGAACAGCCTTTTAATACGATGGCTGGAGCTCACATGGCAAATTCTTCTAAACCCTCCGAGGGAAGCAGGAATAAGTTTGCCATAGGGAAGCTATTTCCAGCACCTTCCCTGTGGTGCTTGTGATGTGTGCTCTGGCCCTTATTTGAACACAGATAAATAAATGCAACAGGGGGCGGCCTCCAGGGTCCATTAGTTACTAGCAAAATGGCTATCAAATGATAGAGAATCTGATGCAAATGTGGACACAAGGTGAATGGAGAGACAAGTGCAAACCTCAAATTCCCTACCAGCTGCATTTGTCATGTTGTCTTTCCCTTTGATACCTGCTTCCTCTCTGCCTCTCCCATCCCTTGGGACCCTCATTTCTGTTTTTGCAGCTCCTGCACTGCCATTCAGTTATGTTTCGAGACAGCAATTGTACTTGCTGTTGCTCTCACCTGTATGGCCAGGCTGATTTGTTACCTTTTCATTACTGGCTTGTTAAATATGGTGATCTTTGCATGGCTAGCAACCAAGGGCCAAATAGGAGTGAGGAGAGGCCTGTTGATACCAATTGATGAGGATCACAAGTCTTTAGAATTTGTATTTCACTCAGGTTCTGCTTTTGAGCTTCCTGTAGGCATCTGGGTGGCCGTTGTGGGAATAGGATGCTAGACTAGATCAGCCACTGGCCTGATCCAGCATTTCTTACGTTCTTATGAGAGTGGGAATTGGTATAATGCCTAATCTCTTGAAGGCACTGGTGGATCACTGAAGATCTTTTAGTCCGCAGTTTTGCACAGAAGCAGACAACTGCACAAGGAAACCACATTACAAAATTCAACACCAGGTATATTTGGCAGCAATCAGAAAAGTGTATGCAAGATAATTTCATTTCTCTTACAACAAGCTAATAAGGGCATGCCAATAACTTAGCCTATATAAATATATTGTTGTGATTCCTTAAAAGGTAAAGGGACCCCTGACCATTAGGTCCAGTCATGACCGACTCTGGGGTTGCGGCACTCATCTTCTTTTACTGGCTGAGGGAGCTGGTGTACAGCTTCCAGGTCATGTGGCCAGCATGACTGAGCCGCTTCTGGCGAACCAGAGCAGCGCATGGAAACGCCATTTACCTTCCCACCGGAGTGGTACTTATATATCTACTTGCACTTGGAGGTGCTTTCGAACTGCTAGGTTGGCAGGAGCAGAGACCGAGCAACGGGAGTGCACCCCATCATGGGGATTCCAACTGCCGACCGTCTGACTGGCAAGTCCTAGGCTCTGTGGTTTAACCCACAGCGCCACCCGTGTCCCTTTGTGATTCCTTAGGTTTGCACAAAATCAGAAAACCACACAAGCAGATTTACAATTGCCTGGCTATGTGCTTTTGCACACTTCTGGAGTGGATTTTTTTAAAAAAGCAAGGGGCACAAGCAGCTGTTTGCTCACATGACCTATTGGCATGTGATTGGCATAATCTACAAACATGAAGGCAGAGACAAGCACAGAAGGGAATGCCTTTGCTATGAATGGGAAAGAGCAGCTCTGAATGTATGTGGGTGTGGACCACTCTGATCTAACTCAAACGTGAAAAATGTGGAGTAAAAGCTAAATAATGATCAAATGTAGATGAGCCCTTGGATATATAACACAAATGCAATGCCATTGCCAAATGCATATGTTCCATAAATGAGGAAACCTTTTAATTGTCATTGAGACTGATTACTGGTGTCAGATTTTATGGCAAAATGCCCTTCCAGATGGCAGACCCCTAATATATAGTGTGCTTTTCAGGAATACAAAAAATAAAATAAAAAATGGCCATACCTGTTTCACAGCAGAAGTGAAAAGCAAAGCCATCTGCCTTCTCCATGGAGCTTCCAGCCTGATGTTTGATGACAATAGGGAGAGAATGGAAACAAGTGTGGCATGGGAGAGGCACAAGTAATAAAGAATGAACAAGGTATCGCCTTCCTGAAAATTACCATATTTTTCACTCTATAACACGCACCAGACCATAACATGCACGTAGTTTTTAGAGGAGGAAAACAAGAAAAAAAATATTCTAAACGAAATAGTGGATATATGATTTTTTGTGGTTCATGCTGCGGCCACAGACGTGATCTGACGGTGAGTTTGGGGCAGCCCAATGCAAAAATCCTGAGGACCCATGTGGATCCATGCTTTGTAACCACGGAGGAGGGAAGGAAGGGATCCTGCTCATGACTGCAGCAGATCCCCCCCCCCGCCCCGCCACCTGCAGGCATTCGCTCCATAACACGCACAGACATTTCCCTTTACTTTCTAGGAGGAAAAAAGTGAGTGTTATGGTGCAAAAAATACGGTATTTGCATTGAGGAAATGAACACAATTTATAGGAGGGCAACTGCAGCCTGTGCCTCTGTTATGTATTTCATTCATGAATTGCTTCCTATGAAGCATCTCAAAGTGATTTCCCAATACAGCAAATACATCTATATTCATCAAGCTTCAAAACAAGGAGAAATGGTTACTTTAAAAGGATCTTTGGTGAACTCACCCACATCCCTTCAGGCACTTGATAACCTTGCTAGATGTGGAATGCTCTACTCTTGAAGTTTTTCCACCCACAGTATTCATGTGTTTCTGTCCATTGGTATTTTTCATAGCTTGACATATGGAAGTAATGGTTATATTAGCTGCAGTCTATCTGCTGAGCTAGCTGTTTCATGTTTTCCCCCCCTTAGTGAGCACATCATCACCAGTAATTTTCTGCAGCTTTCCTATTAGAATGTCTTTTGGTGCCTCAGCAGGAGCTGTCATCTAAAATTAACCATTTCTGCAAGGTCCATCCTTACTTGTGCAAATTTATTAAAATCCATTATGCTACCCTTTTGCTAATAGCAGATTACAACTAAGATAACCAGGGCAATTGTTTCAACTTTGTGCACAATATCTGCTGGGTAAGGCTTCTTATTTCCTTCCGGGACACAGGTGGCGCTGTGGTCTAAACCACTGAGTTTCTTGGGCTTCCCATCAGAAGGTCAGCGGTTCGAATCCCCGCAACGGGGTGAGCTCCCGTTGCTCTGTCCCAGCTCCTACCAACCTAGCAGTTCAAAGGCATGTCAGTGCAAGTAGATAAATAGGTATCACTGTGGCGGGAAGGTAAACAGTGTTTCCATGTGCTGTGGTTTCTGTCATGGTGTTCCGTTGCACCAAAAGCGGTTTAGTCCTGCTGGCCACATGACCTGGAAAGCTGTCTGTGGACAAACACCGGCTCCCTCGGCCTGAAAGCGAGATGAGCGCCACAACCCCATAGTCACCTTTGACTGGATGCAACCATCCAGGGCTCCTTTACCTTTACCTTTTTTACCTCCACATTGAACTTTCTTCAAAAAGCTTAGTGTGGCAGGCCCAGCCCTGCCGTTAGGCAGAGTGAGGTAAATGCCTCAGGTGGTTGATGCAGAATGAACAGTGGAATATCCCCTCCAGCCATTTCTCCTGAACTCTCTGACCATTGTCCTCTGCAGATCAGAAACATAAGGCCTGCCATTCAGCTCCCAAATTAGCCCACTTTTCTCAGGTACAGAGGAGAGATGCTGACCCAGTTTATGATGCTGAAGATGCAGCTGCTAGTACAGCATCTGCACAAGGAATGGGCATGGGATGCCATCTTCTCCTTAAGCTTAGGCAGCAAAATGTATTGTGCTGGCCCCGCAGAGTGGCTTATATCATGCAGCTACTTGCGCTGATTTGATCCCTGCAGCGATGGATTTACATATAAGCTAAACAAGCTATAGCTTAGGGCCCCCCCAAAAAAATTAAAGGGAAAAAAACCCTGGATACTACTTCTTAATTGCATTTCAGTTCAACAATTACTTTGATACAATACATATTTTGTTATGTGCAAATGGCTTAGGTACCTATTAGGTCCATAAATTACCATATAGCATATATTCAACACACAAGAAAAGTGACAATTTGTTGTTGACAAAGGACAGCTGGACATATAAAGGGCCCCATTACCTTCAATAGCTTAGGGCCTCATCAAGCCTAAATCCGGCTCTGGTTCCCTGTAAATGAATAGCTCAGGCCCTGACCGTCAAAGAACCTGACAAAAGAAGGTCCATTCTTAATGACTTGAGAGTCCTGTGAATGGACAATTTACCTTCCATTGTGGGGTCTGAAATCCAACCAGAGGCTTTTCTCTTGGGCATAGTCGGCCATTTGGTGCCAAAGAAGGACAGAACTTTTTTTATGTATGCTACAACGGCAGCAAGAATACTTATAGCAAAGCACTGGAAGACTCAAGATCTACCCACTCTGGAAGAATGGCAGATGAAGTTGATTGACTGTATGGGACTGGCAGAAATGACCGGCAGAATCCGCGACCAGGGAGAAGAGTCGGCAGAAGAAGATTGGAAGAAATTTAAGGACTATTTACAGAAATACTACAAAATTAATGAACTCTGAAAAGATGTTGGATTGAACTTTTGTGGTCTCTAGCTGTTATGATAAAGATAATAGGGATTAAAATGATTTAAGTCATTAAATTTAAAAAGTTGAGTGGAAAATAAGGTGTTATTTTAAAAGGAATGTTAAGAGATTAGGATTTGCTGGATTAACAAGTTGAACTAGAAAACAAGAAGGGGAGGTACGAGGAAGTCAAAGAAACATGTTGTTGAAAAATTGTTACTGAAATTGACTTGTTTTTAATATTTTTTTTTCTTTTTGTGTTTGTATAAAATTGGAAAATCTAATAAATATTTATATAAAAAAAAGAAATCCAAACTACGCATGATATTAAATGCATCATATTTAGTTCCATAAAAGCTTTTTAAAAAGGATCATAGCAGGTGCAGGGATGGTGATAAGGCTAGGGGCCACAGTCTGCTTGGAGTGGGAATTTGCCTCTCTGTGGTGGTGCCATGTCAATGGAAACTTCCTTTTTGGTACAAATAGCAGATACAGGAAGGAGTGGGGGGACTCATGAAGACAGCTTCACAGCAAGCTTAAGAACTCCCCCCTCCAGCATTCTGTGGTCCTGATCTACATTGCCCCCACTGCTGCACGCACAGACATTGCACCTGCTTATAGCATTCATAATTACAAGTGATTAGCCCTGTGACAAGCATTTGGCAGGTGGTTTTTTGTTGCAGTTTGAAATGTGTGTGTGTGTGTGTGTGCTGAGGGGGAGTTGACCGTGAGAAGAAAAATTTACCTTGGAGGCCTTAGCTGGGGTTAGCAAGGAACTGGTGCACTGCTTTGGGGTGTGGCTGTGCAAGTTGCCCCTGCTGCTTATGTTTTTAGGAGTCTGCTTTCTGCCAGTAAGCTCTGGGGGTGCATTTGCAAGTAAAGCAAATATTTCAAAGCGCTGCCATCTGAAGGAAATTCAGCATGGTAGCACTTCCCCGAGAATTTCTCACTGCCTAGGGGAAGTGGAGACCATGTAACCAAGTTGTTTTCTGAATGGTTTAGTTAGAAGGTTGGTGGGGTTGCTAAATTTCTGCTACAGAACTGAAACATTTATTTATTGCATATTGTTTGAGGAAATCTCTTTTGGGGCAGAGTCTACAAGACAGCTCGTACTATTTATGTAGCGTATCACACATCTGTATGTCGTAGAACTTCCCACTGTTTTTATTTATTTTTTATTTTTTCAGCCACATTCTGCATGTGAAAAATGACTCTGTCAGTATATCTAGCTTTCTGTGTGCAGGGAGCCTTTTTCTCATGGGGAAGAATTCAAGAGTGCAGGATTCTGATGACCGAGGAAACTAGTTGTAATGTGTAACATCTCTCTTGAGGTAGTGGTGAAAGGAGCATGCAGCAAGCTGATGTAAGAACCAGACAATATAAAACACTGTGTTATAGTGAGGTATCAAAAACCCACACTTTTCTGTTGTTGTTTTTTAAAAATATATATTTTATCTGTATACATCCAAGATGCATCATATTTTATCTTTGACTTTACTTTGCCCCATTCAAAATCCCTTTCACCACTTCGGGTTAATATTTTTGAGATGGCGGCCTTTGCTCATAAGTTCCACTGGGCATTTCTTAAATTCTTCTTCTGGATCTTTACCAATACACAGAGGAGAAAACTAGCTGAGAATGAAGGAGGCAAAGGAAAACGAGATCAGAATTCTGAAGCCTCAGAGAATATTGACGGACTGTTGAGCTATTACAGCTGAAAAGACTGTGAGATCTCTTGACATCATATCTATTTTGTCAAACGCGTCTTAAATTCAAGAAGAATCTCCTGGATCATGGAAGGAATGAGTGGTTTGTGGCATCAGCGCCAACCCCTTCAGGATATATCTAGAGAATCCAACCTGATTTAATGTGAACTACAAAAACTTTTTCTCTGTGCTCCTTTTTAGTTTTCTGCTGGCTAACAAACCCTTCGATTTCCCTCCCTTTTTCTTTTTCTGTGAATTTTTGTAGTTGACATTGTAACTGAACTTAGAAAAGAAAACTACTGTCAGATGTTCTCTCCAAGTGCCTTGGGCCTAGTATGTCCAGAATAAGGCATGCGTGCTTTTATTTTATTTCATTTTATGTTATTACCATGAGGCTATTTTCTTTCACAGCATATAATGAGTGGAATTTGCCATACACACAAAGACAGCAAAAATATATGTGTAAGAAGAGTTTCAGGAGGGTGTAATCCTCCGTAATCCTGTAGATTTCAGTGTAGCATTGCAATGTCATGCTGGTCAATTAAATGACTTGACTAATGCTATCGGCTGACTGCATACTTAGCTACAGTATCTCAGTAGGGCCAAATAATGGGGTGGGAGGAACCTGTACCCCTCTCACTCAACATCTTGCAAGTGTTAGTTTCACTCTCACAAGAGGCAGAGATGGCCACCAATTTAGATGGCTTTAAAAGAGGCTTATACTAATTTAAGGATACCAGTGGCTACTAAAGTAAAAAGGTAACGAACCCCTGGACAGTTAAGTCTGGTTGCAGCGCTCATCTCACTTTCAGGCCAAGGGAGCTGGCATTTGTCCACAGACAGCTTTCCGGGTCATGTGGCCCACATGACTAAACTGCTTCTGGTGCAATGGAACACCGTGATGGAAACCAGAGCGCATGGAAATGCCGTTTACATTCCCGCCGCCACGGTACCTATTTATCTACTTGCACTGGCGTGCTTTTGAACTGCTAGGTTGGCAGAAGCTGGGACAGAGCAACAGGCGCTCACCCCGTTGTGTGGATTCGAACTGCCAACCTTCTGATCGGCAAGCCCAAGAGGCTCAGAGGTTTATATTTTCTACCTCTGTCAGAGGCAATATGCTTCTGAATGCTCGTTGCTGAGAATCAAAATTTTTTTTTAAAAAAATAATATATTTATTAAAAGTTTCGGGATTTATATAAAACAGAATAAACAAAACAATAAAACAATAACAATAACAATACATACCATCCAAAAGAGAAAAAACATACATACAAAACAGGTATAATTTCCTTCCCTTATATTCATAAAACTTACTTTCCCGACCTCCTCATACCTCTCCTTTCTGTATTCTATTCTCTAGTTAAGTCAATTCAGCAAATCCTTTCCCTAATTTCTATGTACTTTTTTACCTTTCTTTTCTCAATCACATAATCATTACAGCTTTTAACTCCTTAGTTTCTGAATCAACATCGTTCTAGCCTTCAATAATTTTACAATGTTTCTTAAGATAGTCCCTAAATTTCTTCCAATCTTCTTCCGCTGTCTCTTTTCCCTGGTCTCGGATTCTGCCGGTCATTTCTGCCAGTCCCATATAGTCTATCACTTTCATCTGCCATTCTTCCAAGGTGGGTAGATCTTGTGTCTTCCAATACTTTGCGACGAGTATTCTTGCTGCTGTTGTTGCATACGAGAATCAAAATTTTAAGGACTTTCAGAGACTTTCAGAGACTTCAGTTTGTTAGTTTGACGTTCTGAATTATTCCATAAAGAGAATCAAAAATGGACAGAGTACTATTGCACTCAGACCCTGCTTGCAGGTTTTCCACAGGCATCTGGTTGTTCACTGTGACAATAGGATGCTGGACTATATGGGCCATTGGCCTGATGCAGCAGGATCTTTTATGTTCACTCGTGAACATGACCCTACCATTTTAGTCTCTCTGGAGAAATAGTTCCTTTCTCAATTAAGCCACATGTTTCAGATTCCCCCAGTGTTCATGTGGGGCATCTGCATGCAACTTGAAAAAGCAACCACAACCCTTAGGGTCAATTTCAGTGGCAGTGGGGAGGATCAATAAGCTTTCCTATGGCATGGCATGATGCATTCCGAAGCTTCTGGGAGGCGACAGAACTTGGAAGTAATCTCAAACAGAACTTGCAACATGGTTAGATTTAACATTACCTCTCATCACAATTCTAATAAGTTAATGTTTTCACTACTTGCCTGATTGACAATATTTGAGCTGACATTGTTTAAATTACAGTGGGCCCACCAGTTGCGTGTAATTTACTCATGTAGTTATGACCTTAAGGAGGACATCCTATGAATGAATGAAGAGTAGGGGAAACCCACCGTAGTGTTTTTAAAGCCCTCCACCTTGCTTACCTGGCTCTGGGAAGGTCATACAAGGTCCCTGTATGATTATTTCCTTTTTGTTGCCAGTCCAATACATTTATACCTCCCTGCATCTACTCCGAAACAAATAGAGTGGGGATCAAAGTCAATTGTTACAATTGTATACCCTTTGAAGAAAGAAAGCAACATATGCTTGAGGAAAGAGAATATTCAATTCTGTTTCTAGTGGCTAGCAGAACAGGCAGCGAATTCTGTTCAAAGCAAAATTATAGCGACAATTGAGGGGAATAAACCTGGATGCAAGCTTAACAGTTTTGAGACTTGAGATTTCCCAGAGAGCTTTAGGGACATCAGCACTACGGTAACTCTAATGTCTATTAGTAAGAAAGTCTCGGGATGCGGGTGGCGCTGTGGGTTAAACCACAGAACCTAGGACTTGCCGATCAGAAGGTCGGCGGTTCGAATCCCCGCGACGGGGTGAGCTCCAGTTGCTCGGTCCCTGCTCCTGCCAACCTAGCAGTTTGAAAGCACGTCAAAGTACAAGTAGATAAATAGGTACCACTCCAGCGGGAAGGTAAACGGTGTTTCCGTGCGCTGCTCTGGTTCACCAAAAGCAGCTTAGTCATGCTGGCCACATGACCCGGAAGTTGTATGCCGGCTCCCTTGGCCAATAAAGCGAGATGAGCGCCGCAACCCCAGAGTCAGCCACGACTGGACCTAATGGTCAGGGGTCCCTTTACCTTTTAAGAAAGTCTCACTGAAACAATTTAACACAGTTAAATTAATATGATATCTCCCCCACGCTCTTAAATGCTTCTCAGATGGCAGGATTTTGGGTTCTGGGGGAGTGACCTGAACAATATCACCACATTGTGAAGGGGCTTCTCCCATCTCACTGCAGGGATGAAAGGAAACTCTTGAAACTGTTTCTTATAGCCTTTCTACATAATTCTCTGGGCTTGAATGCGTCTCTCTCTCTCTCACCAGGATGCACAAGAGCTTACGTACTCAACTGAAGATACCTCCAAGGTGAAAAATAAATAAGATAGAATCAGGGATTGGAATGATCTGGGATATTTGTCCACTTCTGCAGAACTATAGGCCCATGACATCCCTAGGCTCTGTGTTCAGGGCTTTATTTGAGCCAGGGCCTAGGCTGTAATTTCATGCACACTCGGGAGTAATTCCCATTGAACCTAGTGAGGTTTTCTTCTTGGTAAACACGCCTTGGGTTAGACTGCATGTTTTGGAACCTATTTTAAATGTCTAGGGGCATATTTTGATGATCCCAGGGATATGGAAAATAACCTTGTGTTGGGAAGATGAATCTCTGAAGATGGGAGAAGTATGTTGCGATCAGCACCCACACTCTGGAACTGGAGGGAAAGGTTTTCAGAAAACACAATTTTTAGAGAGCTCTTGTGTTAAGATTAACCATTTTTGTCAATCCTTCAGCCTATATAAATGCAACTTCCCCATAGAAGTGCAGCAATGAAACCAATAGCCCATTTGCAAAAGCAAAGCAGGGTCTGGTATGGTTTCAAATTGGATGGGGAAAACAGACAATTGGGTGCCAGAATACCTCCCTTGTTCTCTTAGAATGGCAATGGTGTCCACCAGAGAGGTGAGTTCCAGCTGAAAAAAAAGTATTGCTGTCAGCCAGTATGGCCAATGGTCAGCCTGATGGAAGCTGTATTCCTGCAGCATCTGGAGGGTTTGGGGAAGGTTGGTGCAGTACATAACTTGTAAAATGCCTGCCATTTTCAGATATAGTGGAGGATGGTCTTGCATATTGCCAGGAGCATTTGGGTGGATGCAATGCCTCCTCCTGCCTTTTTTTCAGGACTCCTGACAGAGAGGGGTATCAGCAAAGCTCAGATGAAAGCAGAGCCATTTGGCAAATCAGTTCTGTCAAGTTACTAGTCCACAAACAGTTTTACTGACCCTCATTTTCTGCATGGAACCATGATAACCACCTGACACATCGGCCTAGAAGGAGCTTTGGCAGGGAACTGAATCCGGTGACCTAGAGGAAATTTTTGTGTATGTATTTTATCAAATTTTGTGACATGATGGCCATTAAAAGTGCCCCGTGTCTCTAGCTATAAATGAGAGAGTAGTATAAATCATGATTAAATTGCATTTATTTTAATGCAACGTTGAGTGTCCCAGACACAGATAGGATAATCCAATTTCCCAACTTTTTTTGGTCACAGACTTTTTTCCTTAAACACTTAGCAAAGGAAAACCAGTGAAATAATTAATGATGCTTGGGTATGTGCAGTACTTCAAAGTGTGCATTATTTATTCTGTTACAGTTGTTTGAACAGTCAAGTTACTGGGCTAATAAATAAGGTCCTGCCTCTCAGAATCCATCCCACTTTTAGGCAGATTTTTTTTGTGTGTGTTTGTGTGTGTGTCTGAATGGCAAACATTCACCCCTCCAAATAAAACAATACTGTGTTCTGTAAATATATCTTTGAAAATGGTTCAAAATTAAAACCAGCCAAAATGGAATGTGTGATTCCCTTTTGCATCTACTGCCTCTTAAAGAGTTTCATTTCAGCCCATCCGCTTGTGCATAGTCAGAATTCTATTAAATTATTCTTACCCTGGAGAAACATTATGCTTTATAATTCATTTTGTTTTATTTAACGTTTTTGTATTCTGAGCAGAAGCCCATGTTCCACTCGAACAGTTTTGCAACTATACATAATTTTACCCACCAAGAAGCTGCTGGTGTAGGCATAAGTTCCTGATGCAAAAGCTATCTGGCTTGATGGGGGTGAAGAATGTTAGAGCTTAATGTGAGAGTTGCCACTGACATTCTGCCTAAACTGAAATTCAAAGTGAATTTGGGGACTCGTCTGGGTGAGAAAATACAGTGAATACCCTGCTAGAGCAGGTCCAGTATATCTGAAGGAGCGTCTCCACCCCCATCGTTCTACCTCGACACTGAGGTCCAGCGCCGAGGGCCTTCTGGCAGTTCCCTCAATGCGAGAAGTCAAGTTACAGGGAACCAGGCAGAGGGCATTCTCAGTAGTGGCACCTGCCCTGTGGAATGCCCTCCTACCAGATGTCAAAGAGAACAACAACTCCCAGACTTTTAGAAGACATCTGAAAGCAGCCCTGTTTAGGGAAGCTTTTAATGTTTGATGCATTACTGTATTTTAATATTTTGTTGGAAGCCGCCCAGAGTGGCTGGAGAAGCCCAGCCAGATGGGCGGGGTATAAATAATAAATTATTATAAATTATTATTATTACAGAGCCCTTGCACCTCATTCCCAAAGCCCAGCACCTCATTTACCCAGCTCTGAGGCACAAGAGCTGAAGGGGATGTCAAATTTTGGCCTTGCACAGGGTGCCATAGTACCAAAGTCCACCCCTGGCTTCATCAGCTCCAGCCAGCATATCCTGTGATCAGGGATCATAGAAGGTGTATTCCAGTAACATCCAAAGTCCACAAATGCCCCATACTTCGCCCAAACCATGCTTGTATTATTCTATCTTGTCATGAACTGGCAAGACAATGGGGAGGAGGATTCCAGGGAGGAGTATAGGATGCAGAAGGGCAAGCTGGGAATGGAGAAGGAGATGTTGGTGTAGGAAATACTCACAGGGTGATGGAGGATGATGAGGGGATGGGGGGGGGGGAGTCAGTACACAGGAACCAGAGCAGCAGGACCCATCACCAGAGCCAGAGAAGCCCCTGTCTCTCCAAACACGGCAGGCTCTGATGTGTGGGTTGCATCAGGCAGGGCACTCCAGCAGGCTGAGGCAGGCAGGCGCCCCAAGGCCAGCTCCCTAGCTGGCCAGGTGGGGCTCGCTAGCTCTGGGAGGAGGAGTGTGATTTCTAGGTAGAGTAGGCTTAGAAAAGGTGAGGGTCACCTCCCTCTTCAAGCCCAGATGTTGCAATCAGCCTGAAAAGTATAAAAGGGCAGCAGAGTTGAGGTGCTGTGTCTGCTCAACTGCCCGTGTTTATGGACCTCAGCTTGGGTTCTGCTGAATCTCTGTGGAACTGTGTTTTGGTTTGGACATGTGGATTGATCCTGGCCTGGAGACTTGACCATACTGACTTGCTGCCAGGTAGGCCAGGGGTTCAGGACATCGCTAGAAACCATGCGTTTGTTTACCTAGGGATAGACAAATTGATCAGTTTCTGATCTGTGCCACTTTTGCATGCATCCCATTTCTATTATAATCTGTAGATTATTTTTTTTAAAAAAATTAAAATATGCACAAAAACCCACTTTTAAATATGTGTGTTTTAAATGCATGTTTTCTCAGATATGTGTTTGTAAATATATTCAGTCTAAAAAGGCACACTTGTAAACACATTTTGCTCTGGTTTTTGAGCCAAGAGCTGAGCTATGACAACTGGAAAGTGTAAAAACTTATGTGTGGCACAGTGTGTCATCATCCACAAGTCCAGGGTGGAAGGATAAGGTCAGTTTGTAAGGGAATTCACAATGATCAAATTCTGCTAGCACCCTCATTTGACTGCTCATCACTGTAGATCCCTCTGACTTAAAACTGCCAATCAAATGTTACCCAAGCGACTTCTAAAGCAAATTTAGGGGCTGCCCCTTGAAAGCTAAGGGTTTCAAAAGGCGTTTCAGTAACTCTAGAATCATTTCACAAGACTGCACAGTCTGGGTCACACTCATGTGTCTATTTTAAGGAGCTCCCAAAATGTGGTCTCTAAACTGCTCTTTACATTTGGGCGATTCTTCTCCTTGTGTGCATCTCTATCAGTGGTTTTTTGGCCTGCATGTGCTGGAGTAAAAATGTCCACAGCAGGGAACTTGATGGATTTATGAAGGTTGTATGTGATGAGCTGGTAGCTTCGAGAACACTGTCCAACCATCTCATCCTCTGTCGTCCCCTTCTCCTTGTGCCCTCAATTTTCCCCAGCATAAGGGTCTTTTCCAGGGAGTCTTCTCTTCTCAGGAGGTGGCCAAAGTATTGGAGTCTCAGCTTCAGGATCTGTCCTTCCAGTGAGCACTCAGGGCTGATTTCCTTAAGAATGGAGAGGTTTGATCTTCTTGCAGTCCATGGGACTCTCAAGAGTCTCCTCCAGCACCATAATTCAAAAACATCAACTCTTCTGCGATCAGCCTTCTTTATGGTCCAGCTCTCACTTCCATACATCACTACTGGGAAAACCATAGCTTTAACTATACGGACCTTTGCTGGCAAGGTGATGTCTCTGCTTTTTCAGATGCTGTCTAGGTTTGTCTAGGTTAAAGCTACCAGCATGAGTTTGGCTAAGCTGCGGGAGGCAGTGAAAGACAGAAGTGCTCTGGTCCATGGGGTCACGAAGAGTCGGACACGACTAAATGACTAAACAACAACAACATGTGATGAGCATTCATGAGTACTGGCTCCCCATATGTTTATCCTCTAATGTGTGGCAGGTCAGGACATGAGGAGGTGATAAAAGGGGTGTCTTTAACCAGTGAATACCTATCACAGTTGTAAATGTAGGGAGGGTGGATGGTGGGATTGGACACCCAAATAGGGCTTCTTTCTTAGACCAAAATAGATGTCCCTTGCCATTGTTCTACATCACCACCTTTGGGGAAAGGACATGACTCAATGGCAGAGCATCTACTTTTCATGCATAAGGCTCTAATTTCAATCTCCAGCATCTCAAGAAACCACTCTGTTGGGTGTTGGGCTTTGAATGCTAACGTTGGTATAATTCTAACACTATATACATATGAGCCAAAATCCTTTGGTTTCTGATGGGGCAGGAAGAGGGCTTGTAAGCTTCAAGGACCTTTACAGAAGGGAACCCGGTATATGTGTATACCCGCAAGCACTCTGCTTTCCGCAAATGTCAGTGGAGGCAAAAGATCCCAGTGTCACGGGATAAAGACAGGCTTTTCCTCAGGGTGGTAATGTGCTTACATTCAGTGGTATAGATGTGAATAAGAGGCATTTTCTGGGAGAAAGTAAAGCACACCATTAGTATATTGGCTAAACCTGCTAATGCTCCTGGTGCCTATTGTAGCTAGTTTAATTTGTGCCCGTAGATTTAAATAGGAGTTACTGTGAATTGAGCCTGCTCCTGTAATTGCTTACCAGTTAACTTAATCAGAAGAAGATATGTTGGAATGCAACTAATACAATCCTGTTGAGACTGAAGTTGAGCTTTGCCTATTAGCTAGCTGAGGACTGATTCCAGCACTTTGGGTAATAACACGGTGTGACTTTTTATATGTGGCAATTATAAAAAGTCATTGCTGGCTGATTATGTGTTAACTTGAGAATTCCAGCTGATAGTTCCTTTGCTATAAAACTGCATCTCTGCATTAGCAGTAGATATTTACCTTTATATAGTAGATGATGATTTGCTTCCCTTGTTGCTGTTAGTTTCTAAACCTTGAAAATCCCCATTCCCCTGGAATTTTAGTTTATTGCGTATTAAAAGTTTAAAATGTTGTGATTCAATGAGATCACTAAAGAAATAAGTTGATTTACATTGTTAGAATGAGTATATTTGTGGGATGAACAAGTGTAAATGGGGTTGCCTTTAAAGGTGACCCAGAAATTTGAATGATGCTTTATTTATTTTTATTATTATTATTATTATTATTATTATTATTATTATTATTATTATTACCTGTTTTTATGGGAATAAATTATTATTATTATGTTTTGAATTTTAAGGAACACACCATGATGCAGTGGTCAAAGAGCTCCATTGCAACTGACAAGTCTTGCTTGTGGTTGGAGGAAATTATATTAGCAATATTTTCTATGCTCAGTGGTGGGGAGGTACCATAGGGATGGTACCATAGACTTTCTCTTTGTTGCTTCTTGCTCTTTCACAAATTCTATTTAATGGAATAGCAAATGTTCGAAAGACTTTGAGGGCATTCCTCCTTTACCTAGCCTTTTCCAGCCCATGACATTACACCGCCATCAGCCTCATTTGTTCCTGTCCAGACAGCAGCAGTCCATCTTGCTCAGGCAAAGAAGTCACCTGAGAGGTTTGCAGAGCAGAAAGAGAAATCCCCCTCTCGCTTTCCCCCTACACACCCTAAAATATGCAGAAGAAGCTGAGGCAAGTTAATGTGGAGGATCTGAGGGTGGGTGAAGTATGAGTCTTGGAGAAACAGGTTTGCAGTCAGCCAGCTCTTCAAATCAGGACACTTTGCTTGCTGCTGAGTGTGCAGTACTGTTTTTTGACCTAGGGGCAGCTCTCTCAAGTCTGCAGTTTTATTTTCTTTTTTTGCAGCTTAATTTTTTTAGATTTTTCCAAAGTTTCACAAACTGATTTCACATCAAATAATTACAGTACTATATTTCATATATTGACTTCCCATCCTCCCAGCCGCAGTGTTTATAATCAAACCATTTTCTACTACATTATATATCAGACTCTTATCAATTACAAAAAAAAAACCTCTAGTACAATTATTTTATCAGTTGTTTTCTGCTGCTCCAATCTCAAACTCTGCCCATGGTTTCATTCATCCATAATACTTATTTAAATACTTCAAAAAGGCCCCCCAGTATTCTATTTAAAAGTTCATCATAAGTATGCAGTTTTCAATTGCCCACATAACACCCACAAATTGTAAAAGTTGACCGTCCAGGAAAGAAAAAAATATTATTCAGGTATCCTCCTGAGGTTTGGCAGACTTAATCTGTTCAGAGAGAGAAAATATGCTTGTATAATTCAACAAAATCAGGAATAATCCCCCCCGAAATTAAATGGTTCCACAAACAGACAGACAGACAGACAGACAGACAGACAAACTCAGTATGTCCAGCACAAAACCTCCTTGATCTATTTGTCTGTAATTTGGCAGGCTTTTTCCACTCTAAAGGGGCTACTGTGGCTGCACATTCCATCCTATCTACCGGTTTGTCATGACTACTTCATGCCATTGGAACAGACTCCTACTGCGAAGACTGTGCGTTGGTCAGCGTGCACTGATCTACACACATAAAACAAATTCACGCACAGGCATTTTCCAAAAACCCAGCCCAAACCCCAAAAGTCCCATGGCGATCGGCAAATGGTAACGGGGGCAGGATCGTGAAATCTGGAAGCCCCTAGTCATGAACCGGTACATGGGCAGTTAATACAGAGTCATTAATTCTGACTCAAGGAACAAGGCAGTTGAGCAGCTTGGCAACTGTATCCATGACTAAGCAGCCCTTTTTAGGATCCACTCTGCTCACCCCGAAAAGGGGGAGGGTCTAGAAAACGTGCCCTAAATATAGTCTGCCTTTTTCCCTGGCTGGATTACCACGCCCAGTGGGGTCACCACCTAGCGGTTATAAACGCAAGGGGGAAACGTGCTAAGAGGAAGGCACGCTTGGCAAATCCACACTGTGGTCAACTCCCACCCAGAAACCAATGTCCCCACTGTGGAAGGACATGTGGATCCAGAATTGGCCTCCACAGTCACTTACAGACTCATTGTTAAAACCGTGTTTATGGAAGACAATCTTACTCAGCTACGAGTAATCACCATAGAAGACATTCCATCCACTTCTCTCAGAACCAAACAAAAGTTACAGCTTTTTTAAAAAAAATCCCAATAGTGAATGGTAAAAAAGGTAAAGGACCCCTGACCGTTAGGTCCAGTCGCAGACGATTCTGGTGCCAGTAAAGCTCACCTCGCTTTACTGGCCAAGGGAGCTGACATTTGTCCGCAGACAGTTTTTCTAGGTCATGTGGCCAGCATGACTAAGCCGCTTCTGGCGAACCAGAGCAGCTCACGGAAACGCCGTTTACCTTCCCGCCGGAGCGGTACCTGTTTATCAACTTGCACTTTGACGTGCTTTTGAACAGCTAGGTTGGCAGGAGCTGGAACTGAGAAATGGGAGCTCATCCAGTCATGGGGACTCGACCTTCCAATCGGCAAGCCTTAGGCTCAGTGGTTTAGACCACAGCTCCACCCGTGTACCTAGAGTGAATGGTAGTAAAGAAATGAAACCTTGGTTCTTCTGAAGTGGATTTGGAGACCAAGCCAGATCAAGAAGCCTCTGAAGCACTTGGGGCAGTCATTTTTCTAAAGTATTGTACTGGGATCTTCACCAAATTTTACAGTTTGTGCACGTCCCTGAAATCAGCCAAAGCAGACACATAAGCTCCCACCCCCTCTGAAACTATGTAAATTCATAATTTGAGTTGCAATTTATCAAGTATCTGGCAAAGGTTCAGAAACATGGCAAATCTGTTGGGATTTCAACATCCTTTCTATATACCTTACGGGGATAAGTGTGATCAGCCACGTTGTTGCTGGCTTGCATCAAGTCTAGACTTTAAGATGTGTTTGCTTGAGCTGCAGAGTGATAAAGTCAAGCTAATTAATCTGTCCAGTTTTCATTGTCTTTGAATAAGAATGGCAAGTGCCTTGCTTTTCTGTTTGTTTCAATAATAGGGAAAATAAGGTTCTTTTCTAGTTGACTGTGGCTGATATTCTGTGGATATAGCAGGTCTGCCTGCCTCTGATCAATAGGAAATGCTTGGCTTTTGGACACAAATATAGGATTTTTAAAAATCTTCTTATTTCATTGCACATGAAAGGCATAGGATGGAGAAGAAAAAGACTCCATCTTATTTGTTAAAATGAATCTTTGATCATAAAATCTTCTGTTTCATTTCCAAATTGGGGGAAATGAGCAACGGCATGATAAAGATGAACAGAAAATCTGAAGAATATGACGGCATCAAAGGATATCATGCATTCATCTTGATTACATAGGCCTTAGAAATAATTGAAATACTGCTGCTACCAGGGACTTCCTGCAGTGTGGACTAATGCCCTTAAAGCTTCTCACTAAGGACAACAGAGGTACCTTTTGTCTAAAAGCAGATATGCATGCTGGGAGCAAGAGCCCCATCTGAAAGAGAGGCTCTTTTTTAAAAGGAATGAGATGAAGTACTCCCATTATATTTTTGAAAAGCTAGAACTGTACAGCACGTTTTTGTTTTTTTTTTAAAGTCACACTAACTCTTTGATTTTAAAGGAAGTGTATTTGCAATAACATAATGTTTGCAATATGGAACACTGGGATGTATCCAGCAAAGGATATCAATTTGCAGAATGGAACTCCCTCTCCCTCTCCCAGAGGGTTCTGGGATTTCCACAGCCCTCCAGCAAATATTTGAGGTGTGCTTGGAGTTATGCAGGGAGAAGATTGGGAGCGGGAATTCTGCTTGTGCAACAGAAGTCCAGCCATGAATAGGAATGCTTCATTGGCTGCAACCCATTGCACTGAATATTTTATTTTCCCTTTGTTCAACAAACGATTTGATTATTTGAGTGGGTTAAGAAATGGAACTTCAATCTACACTCATTCATCAAACAACTCAGAGGGATACAGAGTTATTAAGCCTCCTCAATACGATTTAAAGAGGCCAGTGCTATTTGTTGGCCTTTGAAACTGTGTATTTCAGTTAGTGGCATTTTTCCCGGAAATGTGACACTTTTAATTTAATTAGTAGTTTTCTTTCCCGCCTCCAGCCCTTGGGATAGGATGGGACTTGGAGGACACAATGTATTTTGATAATTAAGAGATCTTAGAAAACAAGGCTTAGACTTCAACCCTTTGCACGCTTACCTGGGCTTGGCAGTAAGCTTAACTGAACTCAGGTGAGGCTTACTTCTGATGCACAGAAGATGGAGCTGTTAAATACTGTAGCCATTTTCTCCTTACTGAGCATAAGAAAAGCCTTGCTAGATTGGACCATACATCTAATCTAAAATTCTCCTTTCTGCAGGGGCAAAACTATTAGCTCTGGAAACAAAACAAAAAAAGGCAAAAAAAGAGAAGGAAATGGTCCTCCTTGTTAGTAGGCATCAGTCGCAGGTATTCAAAGCTATACCGCCTCTGAGAATGATTTAGCCGTAATTGTTAATACCTGTTGATAAGTCTACCTCAACTGATTTGGTTGAAGCTATCTAAGGAAGTGGCTAAGCTATCACCATATCTCGGAGCGTTAAAACCCCAAAGGAACCATATGTTGTGTAGTTGTACACTTCCCTTTTCTTCCTGCATCTACTGAACAATCCATTTCATTGGATCTAAGATTAGTTAGATCAGGTTATCTCTAAGACTTTCACTTTTTAAAAAGAAGCCATCTCCTCTTTTCCAGTTCCCTTGACTCTCCTCATTAACCATGCTGGCATCCTTCTGAACTTGTCCCTAACTTTCCTAATCTATGCAATGTGTTCTAAGTGAGCTCCTGTTATTGTGGTTTTAAGTAACCTCAAAGTATTCAGAAGAGATTTGACCCTCTTGACTGTCCCTTTCAACTAGCTTTTAATTAAATTCTCTTCTGAAATTAAGTGTTGACCATGCTGGATTTTTCTGGGCAGCTTTCCAGTTACTTAAAGATGAATTTGATAGCACTGTTTTGGCACTCTATTAGCTGTAGCTGAGCGATTCAGGAGCAGCTGCATAATGTGTGAGATCCTGGAAACCACTCAGAATTAAGTCAAGGCTTGCCTCCCTCTCGTTGGCTCCACAACCCACTCTTCAAAGGCACTGTCATTTATCATCTCTAGAAAATGTGTCTTTGTCATAACCTGAATGTATATGACTTCCCCAGTGAATATGACTGTAATTGAAGTTGCCCATAATGACAACACTTTCGTCGTATGGCTGTTGGGCTGATTTCTTTCTCTGATCAGAACCACAGATCAAGAGAGCTGAAAATTTTCATAAATCTGCCCATTGAAATGACATTACAGAAAGTTCTGCAGATCTTTTTAACGTACAAATAAAAGGTACCTCAGCACACAAGATATATGGATGCAATGTCTACTCTTATAATAAATAACTTCAACCTTAATATATTTGTAACACTGTGTGCATGGTTTGTTTTTAATACAACAAAGATTGAATATCTAATCTGTCTATGTGTCTGTCTGTCTATCTGTCTATATCTATTTATCTATATCATCTATCTATCATCTATCTATCATCATCTATCTATCTATCTATCATCTATCTATCTATCTATCTATCTATCTATCTATCTATCTATCTATCATCTATCTATCTATCTATATCTATCTATCTATCTATCATCTATCATCTATCACCTATCACCATCAGAGTTTTTGTCAGGAGCTAATGGGCACCAGATGCAGGAAATCTTACTGTACCAGAGCAGGATTGGGCCTAGATCTGTGAACTATAACTATGCTAGGTATAGGACAGAATTTTATTTGGTTTGCATTTTAATGTGAATCTACCTAGTTTTCATTTCCCAGACCAATATTCAAACCAAATACAGCTGTCTTTCAAGAGCCATCCCTCTCTGAATTTTGCAATGCATTCCTATCTAGTAAAATGCATTATATTTTGGGGGAGTTGCTTGTGAGAATGTATATGGAATTGGGCATGCGAAAGTGCATATGAACCAACTTTATTAGAAGTGGCAAACGGATGCAGAAGTGGGACAAACTGGAAAAAATTGACTTTGATAGCTTTGGGGATCACTAATGTCTACTGCTCTGAATCTTATAATAGGGAGGGGAAATATGGACTAGCAATATAATTACATTGGCTGCTTGGTAGTCAATCCATATCGAATCTGCGTAAGAGATTGTTCTTTTCTAGTTTATTAGACGTTCTTCTTTCTGACAAATACAACAGAACCACCCCAATGCACTCTTCTTTAGTATTTCTGAATGTATGCTGTTTGCTTTTTCTGTTGCAAGCCTTTGACATGCTTGTTTACATCTACATTATCTTTAACTTTCAAGTATTGCAGCTTTTCCCACCTTGGGCTAGAAACTTCTGGTAATAGCATATAAAAACCAGTGTTTGAGTGTGCGCGTGCAAATGATTTGAGTAGAATAATATCATGTACACATTATGCACCTAACTTGGTGAATAAAAGGTTTGTATCATAATTCCCAAACCATGTGCTGTGTGTGAGAACTACTAGTGTTCTGTAGAAGAAAATATTTATTTGAACACAAGGTGCCTATCTGTGCTCTTACTTCAACTAAGTTTACTCTTAGTCAGTGATAGTGACCTTTTAATTCAGAAAAAGGGTACCAAAATTCAAGGACGCGCTATTTGAAAGACCACAATCCTAACTCTATTTACATGCGCAATTCAGTTCAATATGACTTCTGAACAGACATATTTAGGATGGTATTACTGACCTTTAATGTGCCTGAAAAAGTCCTGAAAAGAGCAAGCTTCTGCAGATCCTCACTCCATGGTTATCATCTTCGGCGATCACTCGTAGCCGAGTAGGATGGTCTTCCATCCATTGTTAAAAAAAGGTTTTAACAGTGAGTCCGTAAGTGACTGTGGAGGCCAATTCTGGATCCACACGTCCTTCCACAGTGGGGACATGGGTTTCCGAGCAGGAGTTGATCATGGTGAGGGTTTGCCAAGCATGCCTTCCTCTTAGCACGTTCTCCCTTTCGTCCTGAGTTCGAGCGTCTTCAAAGTCCATGACACCTTTGGTAAAGGCTGTTATCCAATTGGAGCACTTGCGGGCCAATGTTTCCCAATTGTCAGTGTTTATTTGCCTTGAGAGAGTTTTTAAACCTCTTTTGTTGACCACCAGCATTACGCTTTCCATTTTTAAGTTTGGAATAAAGTAATTGCTTTGGAAGACGATAATCAGGCACCCACACAACATGACCAATCCAGTGAAGTTGATGTTGATTCCTTCAACAGTGGTGATCTTTGCTTCTTCGAGTACACTGGCATTAGTTCACCTGTCTTCCTAAGTGATGTGTAAAATTTCTGCAGAAAGGTTCTGCAGACTCTCACTCCATGGCTATAGCCCTGCCTGGAAGATAAGGAAGCAAGGGATGCAATGTTTTCAGGGCAGCTAAGGCTTTGTTTCAAAATTCAGTTGACCGGAGCAAGATATCAGCTAGGTTTAAGGCCTCACTCTTGGATACAGTCAATGTAGAGTAGCTGAGCATCATTGTCGGGCTTGCTTTTTGTGCATCAGAATAGCCGGCAGTTGTCCCTTTTAAAAAAATAAATAAAAGGGATTTGTGCCCTTGCATGAACACCCAGCATCTAGATCTGTTTTGCAGTTCATGGGACTCGCCTTGTGTGTAGAACCAGATAATTGGTCAGCAATGCAGGTGCTCCCAAAGACATTGTGTTGCCTTGAAACACAAAGCTGTTGGATATGGGCCTTGGTTTGCTTTCTAAATGAAAACAGTGGCTGGCATGGTGGGGCAGTGGTAGTGTTTCTGCCACTTGCCAGGACAGTGCATGGCACTGCCACAGGTTGGCATGACATGTTGGTGAATAGTCGTAACCCACTGCAGCCAAGCAATGGCGTAGGAAGGGGGGTGCGGTGGGTGTGGGCTGCCCCGGGTGTCATCACTGAAGGGGGTGACAAAATGGCAAACATATGTGTTTTTAAAATAAGAAATTCCCATTGCGGAAAAAGGTTTTAAGTGCTTATGCTCACAATGTTAAGTAAATAAACCAGAAAACAACACTTGCAACTGTAAGTATCTTGTTTATCCTTCTTTTAATAATTTCAATGACAAGAAATTTTTCGCACCGAGTAGTGGGATCATCTTTAAGGATGGTCCTGGTTGTGGGCAGGCCCCCACGCTGGTTCCTCCCCCCCCCCCGGCATGGGCAGAGTAATGCAGTCATGCCAGGGTGGCACCACGATCACCCCGGCTGCTTGGCCAATCACTTTTGTGGGGGGTGATCATGGGGGGGGGATATAAAAGGGGCAGGGTGACATGTGGCAGGCACCTGCTTCACGCTGCCAAACACCTGCACACCCTTCCTTTATTTTAGATGTCTTTTGGCCTTGCTTTGGACTTTGGTTGGTTGCCTGTCTTGGGCCGGGGGCCGGGGGCCGGGTAGGAATTTTTCTATTTGGCAGATTGGCACTGGCCACTTGGTTTTCGTCTACCTCTTAGCAATCGTCACAACTTTGTATGGTTTGGCAGTTAGGCATTGGCTCATTGATTTGTGGGGGAGGGGAGGTCAGCCATTGCCTGCCCCTCCATTGTCCAAGGGTATTCCGTTAAAGGAATCCAGGGCTTGGATCCTGTCCAAAGTCCGGTTGAGGGGCTAGGGCCATGCCAGGCCTCTGGGAACACCGGGAGAGCTACAGGCAGGTTTCCCTGATGTGGCTTCCTCTTTGGGTGGTTTACCCTTACTGACCTCCTGCAAAGGGGGCAGGAGTCCGATATAGCCCTTTGCCAACACCTAAGCCAATACCGCTCACATTTCTGTAATCAATAAAGTTGTGGCCTAAAGTTTTGTCCAATAACCTTAAACCAAAATTCTATGTCAGTGTGAATTTTATTCTAACGAGGGGCTGGTTTGGGGGCCTTGCCACACAACCACCTGACCTTGCTATGCCACTGCAGCCAAGTTGGCATAGGTTACCAGGAAGTACAGAAGTGAGATTTTGTGTCAGATGTGTTTAGAGAGCTATGGAGTTACAGGACATTTGTGTGTGTGTGTGTGTGTGTGTGTGTGTGTGTGTGTGTGTGTGTAGAAGCCTGTTGCCATGGATGGTTTGAGATTATAAATTTATCCAGTCCCCTGCATTCCAGGATTCTGCATAGATCAATATTGCTTTTTTTATTTTCCTTGAATGTGGGAGAGCAGATATGCAACAGGTGGTCCTAAAGGAATCTGGTATTCAAGGAACTAGGAGAAACAATACCTATAAGTGTAGCAATTTGCCCACATGATTTTTATTGCAAGCGACACACTTTCAAAAGCAATTAAAAGGCCTGAAGGTTATTGTTTTAAAACTCTTCAATCTAGACCAACAAACCCATGATCTCAGCATCGTGTATAATGCCTTCAAAGGGTGAAGACGGTAAACTTACAGTACAGAGAGAGAACAAGAGAGATTCACTCTTTTCGTTCTTCCTTAAGATGATATATTTATTGTATTTCTGCCGTGTACATAGTGAACTAAAGAATTATTAAATAGATTTTCAGTTCAAAGGAGTAAAATGCCAATAATTTCAGCAACTGCACACTTATAAAGCCTGAAGCTCAAAAATGGTGCTTTGTGCTTAGCTGTGAAACAGAATTGAAAAGGCAGAATTAAAGTAAAAAAATCACTGATGGAATAGTAATTGGCTGCCAGTTGAGAGACAATAATTGTAAATTCCATCAAAGTAAGAGCTATAAAATTAAGAAACCTGGTCAAATATCATTAAGTCATGGTTCAGGAATCTTTTTTAAAAAAAATAATAAAGAGTTAACTCAGCACTGTGATGATGTGCTTTGAAAATAGATGACCTGTGAGCCAAATGTAGCCCCTGAAATCTTATGTGGCCCAGCAAATTTTAGGCAAGGTATGCTAAAATTCTCAGTTTCACCCATAAGGAAAATTTAAAGTGTGTCCAAATGCTAAGGCAGTTATTCTATGTAGTCATATTGCCTCTCAATTTGTATACAGGGCACATTAAAAATGTTAAACTTACCTGTTATGTCTGTGGTCATAACTTTGGCCCTTAATATCCCTTAAAAAAACAAACCCAACAGTTTAAATTTGCAGGTTATTTGTCGTTTGATGTCTCCAAACCCTGTTGGAGTAGAAAAAGTATGACCCCCCCCCTTAATAGCAGGTGTTGACACTCTCTCAAGCAAGAGCTTAACTTCTCTTAGACAGGGAGAGGGAAAATGTTCTTCTGAAGAAAGTGTTGTGAGCCATCTATGATGGAAGCCTTATAACAGGTATGGCCAAACTTGGCCCTCCAGCTGTTTTGGGACTACAATTCCCATCATCCCTGACCACTGGTCCTGTTAGCTAGGGATGGTGGGAGTTGTAGTTCCAAAACATCTGGAGGGCCAAGTTTGGCCATGCCTGCCTGCTAAGAAGCTGCTGCAGGAGTGGGACTGTGAATACCATGGGAGGGGTGTTTCTTGGACCAAGGTGAAACTGTGAAGCTCCCTTCTGACTTTTGCTATTGGCTGCTGCGTGTTGTTTATGGTGGAATCTACACACACACATATATAAAAAAAACCTCTGAAAATGCTTTTTTAAAAAAGTTTTGAAAAATATATTGAATTTGCTATAGCTCACCATCGCCACCTAGTCTCACATTGGTTTATTTTACTTTACAACATTCTTGAAATGTTTTATTTTCAGCGGGATAGCTGAGTCCTATATAATCTTGTTATATTTATAGTTCTGATTTTTTTGGGGGGGGTATATTTGCTATTGTGTTGCTTTGTTGTGTTGTTAGGGAATTCTTTTTGCACTGTTAGGTTTTAAAACACATTGTTTTCTTTGTTGTAAGCAACTCTGAGCAGGATTGGGAAAAGTGGCATACAAGCAAAATGAGTGAACGAGTGATAGCTCCAATATACACCTTGTCGAAAAGCAGAGGTGGAAAGAAACAGGGTAGTTCTCAAACCTGCTGTTTCCACACAACGGCCAGGGAAGAATGGTAGTGCAAGGAAGGTTTGCTCAGAAATTCAAATTACTCCCCCCCTGACAGTCCCCAATAGCAAATTTGTGTAGAGAAAATATTGTGTGACACAGGGCAGCCACAGATTTGTGGTCAAACTTCTGGGACATTGGTAGCTCTTTGGTCAAGAGATTTGCTTCTGCTGCACAAGTGCAGCTATTTTTATGCAAGGTCCAAACAACATGTTACATTTTCTACATTAATATAACCCTGAGGAGAGTCAAGAGGGACGCGGGTGGCGCTTTGGGTTAAACCACAGAGCCTAGGACTTGCTGATCAGAAGGTCGGCGGTTCAAATCCCCACGATGAGGTGAGCTCCCATTGTTCCTGCCAACCTAGCAGTTCGAAAGCACGTCAAAGTGCTAGTAGATAAATAGGTAAACGGGAAGGTAAACGGGAAGGTAAACGGCGTTTCCGTGCACTGCACTGGTTCACCAGAAGCGGCTTAGTCCTGCTGGCCACATGACCCGGAAGCTGTCTGCGGACAAACGCCGGCTCCCTCAGCCCATAGAGCGAGATGAGCGCTGCAACCCCAGAGTCGGCCACGACTGGACCTAATGGTCAGGGCTACCTTTACCTTTACCTTAGAGGAGGGTCAAAGTTAATCATGTAGCAAAAGTTTTGAATGTTGAAAATGGCCTCTGCTCTACAACCTCTGAAGTATCTTTCATGATGAGACTGAATACAGTGAACATTTAAGTTGGGAGGGGAACAGGGAGGCATACATTTTATAGTAGTGTGCCATATGGTTATGAATTTAGGTCTTATTATGAAGACCATCTGATGGTTATTTACAGGGTGCATTGATAGTGGATGCATCAGCCTTTATTTATTTTTTTCCATTCCACTATTAGATTGTTTTTTTTCTGAAATTACAGTGAAAGAGCTTTTTGCTGTTGTTTTGTCTCCTTTAATGAGATGCACATATGGACCAATCAATAAAACAGAGCTTGGAACCAATTGCCTGTCCTAAAAAGACTACTTCTATTGGAGAGGGACAAAATTAGAAATACTCTGGTGTGATGAGTTTGCTGAATTCCTCAGCACTCTGGATATTGCCCCATCTCTTTTTGAGAAGTCTGATATTTTGGTGATACTCTTTTCTGAAATCTAATTATGAACTAAGGAAATTAAGAAAAACACAAGGCCTGGAAATACACTTTCTACTTTTTTTTAGAAGAAGCGAATGCAAGAACTTGGCTTCCCAGGTCCTAGAGATGTAATAATTCCAGGTATGATTTTTGACTCCCAAGTATGCTTATGACTTTGAAACAGGTGAACTACAAGAAACAGAATAATCTGATTCCCCCCCCCAAGAGTGTTTCCTGTCCCCTTTTACTCAAGACATGGTTTGAAGGATACTCTATTTTTTTTTCTTTTAGAAAAAAAAGATCTGTCTGCTCTGGGTGGCCTCTGGGAATTCTGGAAGAACACATTTTTTTATATACAAATTGAATCAGTAGAGCACATAAGTTACCCTCCAGCCAAGGGAAAGGAAAATTGTATTGGCATGCTCATGGTGCACAAACCCAATGTCTATAGCCTTCAGTCATAAATCCATGGGTAGTGACACCCAGTAGGGTCACTTCAATTGAACACAGGAGTTCAAAAGGTACTTCCAAGTGTCACCTTTTTTTAACTCTAAAATCTCTGCGGGGTTTTTGTTTGAAGGTAGGTTAGAGTCACGTACAGCTTTCTGGGACAGCAGAAATGCCTGAAGGACATTATGCAGACGGATGCTGCTTCTCCCTTGAAACATCTTTTGGCTTGTAGCTGCAGTGGTTTAGCTTGTATGTCTTTTATTTTCCATGGGGAGGCTGCTGCAAACAGCTTCCATTTGAGTGATCTATGCCTATGGTTCTAACATCAAGGATGGCTTGCCACTTACTTTTGTACCCTTCTGGGGCAGGACTTCTCCCCATCAACAGATGCATCCCAGAATGCCAAAAGGTTTCACACATTGGTGGGGAACCACATAAAGCACTCTAGATATGATAGCGTTTGGCACTGATAATTTGCCACATGGAAACGGTTGTGGCAAGTCTATCATGTAGATTTGCTGTGGAACAGGAAGGGGATCTTCTTACATGGTTAACTTGAACCTGAGAACCCTTGTTGCCATATGTAAATGTAAATTGCAACCGTCCAACCTCTCAGAATGAAGCAGACTTGAAAATTATTTTAGCATGAGTGCATCTATTTCCCCATGATGGAAAACAGGAGAAACGGGGTCTCATATGTTTGCAAAGAGATCAGAAGCAACCTTGATCCTGATCTCGGAGTTTTATAATGACCTTTAACATCATCGAGAGCCAGCATAGCGTATTTGTTAGATTGTAGGACTACAACCTGGGCGACCACTGCTCAGCTCACTGTCTCTCAGCCTAACTTGTTTTATGAGAATAAGGAGGGGACAACCAAGTATGCTGTCTGGAGTGTCTTGGAGGAAAATTGGGATATAAACCTAATAAATGAATAATAAATTGTTGCTGGTCACAAGTTATGAGAAAGTTTGCCAGGTTCTGGCCTGGTGTGAGCTTAGAAGATTCATAATGTTCTCTTTAAGAAACAGGTGAGCATTAAGAGACCCCAGCATTCATCTCTGGTTCACTTTGAAATGTCAGCTGGAGAAGAATATACGGCTTAAACCCATTCCAGCTTCTATGCCCACCAAATGAGTTTTTGTGGCCAGGAGTGATCCCACCTGGGTTTGTGGTGGCCAAAGGAAGTCTCTGCAGCCAAGGATCATTTGAGACTTGAGAGAATCTATGAACTCAGTTGCTTGCAAATGTTTGAGATGCTGCTGATTGATGGAGGAAAACCTACCATGCCACAGGGAACTGTCTTGCCCTAAGGAATCCCCTAAGGGATGCAGGAATTTTCCTTCACCAGCAGTCTTTACGGGTTTGGCCTCTTGTCCTGTTCCTTCTCCCTTCCTATGACTGCTTGCCGTAGAGAAGGGAAGATTTGAGGCAACATGGAGTATGCACAGAACTGAAGCAGGCTTGTGGGTTTATTAAGGATTTTGGATTTGTTTAGAAATCAGTCAAGCTGTTTCCGATTAGGAAAGAAGTTCAGCTCATTCCAGTTTGAGTAGGCTGGTGCCTGCCTCTTAAAGACTCTAGAAGTTCTTGCCTCAAATACTTAGAAAAAGCAGTAGGCAATGGTTTTTGCTGACATCTCAGACTCTTTGTTCATCTTTGTCAGCCTGTGTTATAGGAAAGTCTTCCAGACTGCTGTAATTATAATGCAGTCTATGATGGCTGTGTGCTACACAGGACCTTGATAGGACTATGGAAACATAGAGTGGTCAGAGACCTTCATACTTACCAGAATTCTGTTGTAGCAGTTTTCATTGGATCATCCTCATTTCTATACCTATGTGTTATGCATTATACATAGATGATGATGATGATCTCTTAAAGCACAGTGACTAAGAATGTAAGTGCTCAGCAGAGCAGAGAATTCCTGGTTTAAATCTCACAGTGACCTTAGGCAACCATTATTCCTTTCAACTCCTACCCTGTCTTCAATATGGTGGTTATAAAAATAGTCTAATTTATAGCGCTATTTTAAGGATTGTTGATAAAATATATGTGAAGAGCTTAAATATGTATTGCACACATGCTGATATTATATAGATCCATAGCAAGTTTTAATTTGATGCATTTTTTTTGAAAGAAAAAGAAAGATTCACAACTCAGAATACTACATTTTGTGTTTCATTGAAAACACCTTAGTACATCTGCGGCTATCAGCTATTCCATGAAATTTATGCTGATGTGCTGTGAAAATTTATCTGAAGAATTTGCATGATCCTTACAAATGCATTCTAAATGGTAATAAAGAAACCATGGCTCACATGTTTAGAGGACTTGAGCATGTCCACAAATGTAGAAATTATTACAAAGGTTATTCAACATGAGAAATATGTGGTGCTATGCCAAAACCTCAGAAAGAAACTTCCATTTCTGTTTCATTCTCAGGGATGTTAAGCTTACCTTATTATTGAAAGCTGACTGAGGATGGTATCTGGTTTTCTTTCCAGTAAACATTTATGCAGTACTTTTCAGCCTCCCTGGATGCTCATACTCCAAGATCAGAAAAAGTGCATGTGAGGAGTTATCGTATGATGTCTTCTCCTGGCCTTGCTTTAATACTAGCAATAATATCACCAGTTGTCTGCATCCTGCAGCCTTCCTGGATGCCCGTGCTTCAAAAAAGCCCAGGTACCCAGGAAGGTTGCAGGATGCAAACCACTGGTGAGATTGTTGGTAGTAAAGGAAGGTCATTCATAAACACACTTCAGCTGCCTCAAAAGGAAGGTTGGTATGTGTGGGAAACTCAGCACCCAACCTATGGGAAATTCACCAGAAAATACCTCCCTTTGATAATTTCCAAATAAAATTTCTTCTTTCATAAATTGATGAAGAGTGGCATAAAAAGTAGGAATTATGGAAGAAACAAAGATTGTAAATTTAACTGTGAGGTCAGTCAAGAAAGGCTCTCAGTCAGTGTCCATATTTTGTAATTCTGTGTCCAGGGCAGCTGTCTACCAGCTCTATCTGGTACACAGGCTGAGACTCTACATGCCCGCAGACTGTCTCACCAGAGTGGTGCATGCTCTAGTTATCTCCCGCTTGGACTACTGCAATGTGCTCTACGTGGGGCTACCTTTGAAGGTGACCTGGAAACTACAACTAATTCAGAATGCGGCAGCTAGACTGGTGACTGGGAGTGGCCGCAGAGACCATATAACACTGGTCCTGAGAGACCTGCATTGGCTCCTAGTACATTTCCGAGCACAATTCAAAGTGTTGGTGCTGACCTTTAAAGCTCTAAATGGCCTTGGCCCAGTATACCTGAAGGAGCATCTCCACCCCCATTGTTCAGCCCAGACACTGAGGTCCAGCGCCGAGGGCCTTCTGGCGGTTCCCTCACAGCGAGAAGTGAGGTTACAGGGAACCAGGCAGAGGCCTTCTTGGTAGTGGCACCTGCCCTGTGGAATGCCCTCCCATCAGATGTCAAGGCAATAAGCAACTATCTTACTTTTAAAAGATATCTGAAGGCAGCCCTGTTTAGGGAAGTTTTTAATGTTTAATGCTATATTGTGTTTTTAATATTCAGTTGGGAGCTGCCCAGAGTGGCTGGGTATAAATAAATAAATTAATAATAATAATAATTAATAATAATGTCTGGGAATGCCTGGCCACAATTTTGGACAGGGACTCTCTGAATAGAGATCATCATCTAATGAGATGGAGGAGAGTCTTGGATGGTCAGTTTTGCCACTCTGCAAGCTATATCCTACTCAGAATGGTGATAAATGGGATTTCTGTGACTTGAAGCCAACTTTTTACTACCAATTCTCCCTGAGCTACAATTGACATGTGTATACGTACCTGAATTCCCCTCATTTTCTGAGTAAGAATTCCTACTGTGCCTTTCAAAATATTTTACCGTTGCTTTTGTTCCTATGACAAGGGTCAGGATATTAAAAGGATGTTAGATAACAGAGTCTTGGGACAGGTGCTCAGACTACCGATATGACCTCATGATACAAGGAGGAATAACCACATTAGTTCAGGGCTTTCTTGTCTGAACCATTTCAGGATGTGCCTGAAAGCTTGAATGCATCTTCCAGCAACAACAGCACTTGGGACACAAGCGATCAGGCCTGTCAGCAGTTCCATTTATAACCCCCTCTGTCCTTCACACCCTGTTAAAAGCCACTCTTGAATTGATTTTTTTTTTTTTTAGGTGCTTTAATGGTAGCTGCTGCATACCAATTGCTGCATGCAACTTAAAAAAAAAAATATTAATACTTAATATACCGGGGTGATAAGTGAGCAGCACTTTGAATTCCACAGAATGGAAAGGCACTATCCTTTAAGATATTAATAAACCTCTGTAAACAGCTGTACATTAAGAAAGCTCCAGAGAGGTCAAAAGAAGCAAAAGGATGGAGTGGGGAGTTAAGGCAGCTTTATAACAATGGCTTTTTGTTCACATCATGCTTCTGAGTCAACAATTGTATTTGTATTTCAGTCTTTGGAGGAACCTCATGTGTACACAAGCAGTCTCTCTCTCTCTCTCTCTCTCTCTCTCTCTCTCATATTGATAGAATACATCCCTTTCTGAGGCTATTCAGTATAATTCTGAATTGTTTTAAGTTTTTCAGCATGCATCTGAATGTGATCATACATGATCATACAGTGGTACCTCGGGTTGCATACGCTTCAGGTTACAGACTCTGCTAACCCAGAAATAGTACCTTGGGTTAAAAACTTTGCTTCAGGATGAGAACAGAAATCGTGCTCCAGTGGCGCGGCGGCAGCGGCAGTGGGAGGCTCCATTAGCTAAAGTGGTGCTTCAGGTTAAGAACAGTTTCAGGTTAAGAACGGACCTCAGGAACTTATTAAGTACTTAACCCGAGGTACCACTGTGCATGAATTCACATCATTTGAGCTCCTTTTCAACATTTGACGTTGGTATGTGGCTCATCCTAATATGGAGGGTTGAATTCCTCCAGAGATGCCCTTCTCTCAATCCCACAAACATCTAAAATGTGTTTGGGGTAGATTCAAGAAAGAGGGGTCTCCTCAGCGGCTGCACCAAGACTTTGACATTCTCATTCTACCCTTCTGCTAACCTTCTATTTGGGCAGGCCTCATCTGTTTAGTTTTTCCTCTGTTTGTTTTCAATTGGCTTTCAGCTGGCTTTTGTTTTACCCAGTGTTGTTTTTCTAGAAAAAGAGGTGGCAGAACTCACCATGAAAAACCTCCCTCATTCTCTTAGGGTGGCAGTGTCACCAACCTGAGAGGCACCAGAAGTGAGTTCTAGCTGGGGGAAAAGGCATGGTTTTACCAGAGGCGTAGCTAGCTGCTCGAGTGCCTGGGGCGGGGGCGTGTCCTTCAGCCGGGGGTGGGGCGATCCACACCCATGGGGGCGGGGTGATCTGTGCCGGTGGGGGCAGGGTGAGCCTCCCATGGGGACGGGGTGAGCCTCTCCGACGCTTGGAGCCTCTCTGCTGCCTCCCCCTCAGCTGTAGGATGGCTGACGGAGTGGAAGTAGGCAGAAGCAAGTCCCACGCTGCCTTTTCAGGCAGCGCGGAAGCTCCAGGCACCTAAGCCACCACGTCACTCCTAAAAGGTTTTGTGAGCCCAATTTTATGTTTATTTTTAAAACTCATTTTGTCACACACCCCCTCAGTGATGACACCCGGGGTGGATTACACCCCCACACCCCCTTCCTCCACCACTGGGTTTTACCATGTACAGTGGTACCTCGGGTTACAAACACTTCAGGTTACAGTCTCCGCTAACCCGGAAGTAGTGCCTCAGGTTAAGAACTTTACTTCAGATGAGAACAGAAATTGTGCGGCGGTGGTGGCAGCAGCAGCAGCAGCGGGAGGCCCCATTAGCTAAAGTGGTACCTCAGGTTAGAACAGTTTCAGGTTAAGAACGGACCTCCAGAACGAATTAAGTTCTTCACCAGAGGTACCACTGTATACTGTTTCATTGATTCCCCTGAGCGGCTCTTTAAATATATCTGCTATGATTTGCCCTTATACGATCATTTTATTCTGTACTTTTGTGACGCTAGTTGCCTTGAGCATCAAATGTAGAAAGGCAAGATACAAATTTGGTAGATGGGTAAAGTACGGTGCTGCCTACTGTGCACCCCTTACCATTCATGTATTGATCTAGGAAAGGATTTAGACTAAACAGAAGGTAGGTAGAACATACCATTGAAACAAGCTGCTTGAGGGTGCACCAAACTGTCTCAGACAATGGATTGACCTTGACAGCTGGATGGCTAGCCATCAGGGATGTTGCTGTAGTGGACTCAGATGCGGGGGCAGGAGGCGGGTTCTAATGCTGCGATTTTAAACAGTTAGAGATTTACATAGTGAAAGATCTAAGGAGCAAGAAAGAAATCAAAAGGCATATATTCTTGGCTTTTGTTGTAACACGAATCAGTGACTGAAAGAATGTGATGCATTCCAGAGGACCACTTCGAGAAGCAAAGCATAGCCAATGCCTCACTTTAGAAAATAGTCTGCCATCAAGTTCAAGTACACAAATGCTTCTTCACACCACATTTGCTTTGAGAATCCCTTGGCATCCCTTGATGGCCACAATTTGACTCAAAGGCCTCTAGTTCCTGACTCTTAGTTGATGATGTTGAGAGAGCCAGATATGTGTCATGAAGTAAACGATAATTATTCTCATTTCTTTGAAACGGGACAGTTTCAAAGCTTCCCCCTAACAACAATTCATGAAAAATTGGAATCATTCCTATAATACTAAATCTACTCTTGCTCCTAAATTAGGGGAGGGGAAAAATGAATGTTTCAAGCATTTGCAAGAAAGAATGTAGGTGTTTGTTGGATTTCAAAAACCATCTGTGGCTGGTTATCACCATAAAGAAGTTCCAAGAATTAGGGCAGAGTTCAGATGTTTCCCTTTAGCTAAATATGGGCTGATCTACCTTCAAGGAATGTGCATTTTCCGTTGATATATAGTGAAGCAACTTTCATCTATAAATCGGTATAATAGCTGCCAACCTGGCATATACAGTCATAAACCTGAGGACTCTAGAGAAAAAGTGAGGTCCTCAATGAAGACTGCACACAAAGTCCTCTGACTTTAGTGAGTTGTGTGTTAACTGGAAAAGGAGAGTAAAAGGTTAATTGGCAAGGGCTTCATTAGGGGGTGAAAATGTAACCTCACAGAGCCGTTTTCTTAAAAGGACAGTGACCATACTGCACATGCTGTGCTATTTAGCGTAATGAGGTGAAGGCTCTATGGGACCAAAAGGCAAGTTATAAGCTGTAAAAAATAAGGAAATGAAGGAAAGCCCTTTTTGACATGTGGGGGCAGATGTATGTGGGGGGTGGGGAGTTATATTGTAGGCAGCCCTGAAGTGGGGTAGCCACTTAACATGAAACAAATCCATCTCTCTCACTTGTGAGTCTTGGCTTTAATTAACATTTCAAGATGAAAGGCCATGTGATTATAACAATTCATTTCAGATGTTCTGCATTGTTGTGGCAAGCCCATTTAAAAAGAGAGAGAGAAGCTGTTCAGATGTGCTGACAACAGCAGGTTTCCTTTTAAGTTTGGGGTTTGTAATTCACATAATTTGACATACGCCGCGAAAAGCTGAATAATGGTAAATGTTTGCGAATCATCCCAACCATTTTGACCTTCTGTGAATATGTAGGAAGGAGTCATTATTTTGGTTAGGCTGCCTGGGCACACGGCAGCAATGCGGCAGAACAATTTCAGCTCCCTAATTTGATCAGCCTGTCTTGTTCGAAGTGCAGCATAAATCAAAGTGTATTGCAGGGATAAGGCTTTCCACTGGTCTTGGATTTGCCACGATCAGGTGAAAACTGCCAAGTAGGAAGAATCCTTCTCTCTCCTATTTTTTGGATGAGTTGC
Source organism: Podarcis filfolensis (assembly GCF_964270895.1). Classification (NCBI taxonomy): domain Eukaryota; kingdom Metazoa; phylum Chordata; class Lepidosauria; order Squamata; family Lacertidae; genus Podarcis; species Podarcis filfolensis. The sequence continues at coordinate 14,215,353 of NC_139610.1, forward strand.
CCTTTAACTCTTTTTCTTCAAACATGGAATTCACAGGGTGGTATTACAAACATGTTTCCTAGCCAACAAAGCAGTTAGAAACAGAAGCCAACACCTTCCTCCCTCAGGAGGAAAACCCATTATGTTCTACAGTCCCTTTAATAATCAGTTGTGGAACGGGGTTTTCTGGATCACATTTCATCTCCAACTCCATCTGTAATCTTGTAGTGATGCTGGCACCAAATGGGACCCAGATACTATGAATTCAGCCTAGGGTTGTTTTTATGCAGGCAAAACTCAGTTTCTGGTTAAACTGATTTAGGAAGCTGTCTCACATGCAAAATTCTCCGGAGTCTATGGCTTCTGGTTAATGTGCTTGTAACGTTGTAGCACAGTGGTTCTGACCTATGTCCAGATGGCAGTTTTCCATAGCATGTAAATGGTAGTGCCTGGGCTCTTTTGAGGTGCTTTCTCCTGGGGCAGCCCCACTTTCATTATGGGAAACTGGCCAACTAGCCTGCAGATCCCATGAAAGGCCTGAGAGAAGCAATAGTTGGAGAAGATGGCTGAGAGAAGATACGCGAAAGGACCTGGAGACTGAGGAAGAGGGGGAAAGGAGAGGAGTGGTTCAGATGGAGAAGAGTAAAGATAGAGGTCTGAAGGAACCCTTTCAGATGTTGTTGGATTTTAGCTCCCATCAGTCCCAATCAGAATGGTGAATGATAAGGGATGGGGGGAGTTGTAGTCCAACAAATACCCCGTCCCTGTTCTAAAGGAAGGTGTGAATGGGAGCACATAATGGACACAGGGGGAGGGACAGAGGACTACAAAGAGAAGCATGTAAACTCAGTCACAGAGAGAGGTTGATCTGCAATAGATTTTTAGTTCAGTTTGCTTTATCTCAAATCAGAACCAGTCTGTTTCTGGTCTGTGCCACTTTCTGTATGTCCTTCAGCTACCTTGCTCCTAGAATTTCCTAGAACTGCATATACAGAGATTCATGTGGATAGACAGAGTCTTTTGAAAAATTAGCTGCATCAGAATGGGCAAAGTGTGAAATCACGTCATGGCAATGTACAAAGTGATCAATACTGAATCAGTAAATAAATGTGTAGCATTTTAACAAAAAATGTGAGTGTGACAAGGCCTCAAACCAGGACTCCTTGGTGTCCTGAGTCCTCCATCAGCTGGAGCTTTGAGAAGGATATTTATTTGTCTGTCCCATGTTGGTCCAAGGACACTGGACCTTCTCTCCACAGAGCCTGGAGTGACACCTGTGCCATCAGGTCTGATGGCTGATCCACAGATACCTCAGGTGATCAAGAAAGGCCTGAAGAGAAATCTCCACAGCTTTAAATTCCATTACCTTGAAGAAGCCAATGTCTGCAAGAAGAAAACATTGCCCTTTAACCAGGCAGAAGGCAGCACCTGGGGAGTGGGTGGATGAAACCTCCCATGAGTGATGGCCTAACCCTGCTATAAAACTCAGCCAACTGCTCCAGGACCTAGCTGAGACACCCTGGCTATCTGCCCACAGCTTCAGAAGCACTATCTGTGGTTCTGACCATTTACCTTGATCTCCTTCCAAGCTGCTGATATTTTCTTTGCCTTGCCCTGCCCATCCTCACTATCCTCACTATCAATCTCTATCCCTTCAACCATCCCCTCTCATCAGTTGTGCACACTCCATGGACCACAACAAGGTGAACTGCTACTGGATTGTACTTTGCTCAGGCCTCAGCTGCAAGTTGAGATCATGGCAATCTCTCTGGCTGTAAGAATGCTTGGGAATGACCCATAGGTCTTCCACAGCAACAGTGGGTAAAGCAAATGACTCTAGCATAGTTTTAATTGCTTTTAGTTCCCCAAAGAAGCTGAACTCTCAGTCTGTAATGTTGAGATTATGATGATAAATGTGGTTATGTATCACAGTGAGCCTTGGTGATAGGCACCTTCAAAGTCTTAATCCTGTTGCCTTTCTAGTTAAGCTTGAAAGCAGGTAATTTATTACCCGCTGATTTTCACTTGAATAGGTCAGAATCAAGAAAGTCCAGAATCTTTTTCTTCACAACTATGAAGACATTGAGACAGATTAAATCTACACTGGGCTGTAATTGGCTAGACAGCCACTGCCATCTGTCAGTGTCAGCAACGTTAGGGATACAGTTAGAACACCATTCTGTCTGAATAGTGTGACACCTAATTTTACTTAAGGAACCGGCCAAAATTTAACCTATCCTTATGCAATTGCTTTGGAGACGAAAGCTGGGAGTAGAAATTGGTTATTTGGACTGATGTTGTATAGATGGACTTTGCAGGAAAATGGAAACTGTTATGAGAGCGACTGGCCATTATGCTAATCACATCTCCCCCAAGGTGAACACAGTGTAGCAAAGCCCAGTTCAAAGGTTTTTGGTTCAAGTTTGCTCCTGCACCAATAATGTTTCTGCAGGATCTCATATGGGTTTTAATTTTAAATCAAATTGGTTGTAGTTCAGCTGAGTCCGTCTCTTTATTCAGCCAACTGGTCTCAAAGACCCTCAGGGCTTCTAATGCTGACTTCTTATTTGATGTAAATATTATGATTCTCCAAAAGTTCATAGTTGGGGCCCAAGCTCAATGAGTTTCGGTGGCACTCCAATGCAGGATTTCAGTTCATTGTTAGCTCTGCATGGCATTAAGCTGACTGTAGCATGCCTCCCTTATTTGTTCTAACAATGGTTCTTTACTCTTGTCTGTACTTCCTTTTATGTGTAAAATGTTGTTACACACACACACACACACACACACACACACACACACACACACTGTCATTGTGTTAAGTAATTCCCACTGAGATCAATGAGGCTTGCTTCCAAGTAGTGTGTGTTTGTGTGTTTGGATTTGTTTTGAAGTCCTTAAACAGATGAATACTTTAATTAGAAGAGAGAGACAGACTTATCTTTCCATGGGAAGTGAAATATTTGGCAGAGAACATCCATGTGGGTGTGTCCTAGAGGCAGCGTTGCTAAAGCACTCGCCGGAATTCTTCCATCACCCGCCCTCGGGTTAAAAGCAAACAAAAAACTTCTGAAAATGTAATTGCAATAAAGGAGAAAATACAGGCTGGGCCCCAGTATATAATTACACCTTGGATCTCTTGTTTGGTGCCACCTCCAGACTCAAGATCTAAGACAAAGGAAATAAAGCCTGAGCAGTAGCACAGCTTCCTTTTGAGAGACTGGCACGACTTAAATAGGGTGTGGGATTGTCTCTTTATGTTCATAGAAAAGGGTGTGGGGTGAGCCCAAAGAGTGAAGACAACTGTTTTCAGATAACCCTCTTCCAGACATGCTAAAACAGGTGTAGGCAGAAGGGTTTTTCTTCTTTGTAAGGCCTCTTAAGAGTTTGGAGCTTTAAGAAAATATATTAGACACGGCCATGCCTTTAAAGAAAAATCTTTACAAATTAGTCTATTGTTCCCATTTATGATCTCAACATTCCCCCTCCCTGTATGTAGGGTCCTCCATCGTGAAGGGCATGTGTTGTGGTGAGACCACCAGAAGCTACCTCCCTGTTGTGGGGCGGGACCGTTTGGATGGTCGCATCACCCCATTGGTTGCCCCTCTGTTGCTGGGGCAGAAATTTGGTCAGTTGGGTTGGCTATTGGCTGCTGAGGGGCTACTTAAGCTACTGCACGTCACTGGAGAGTTTTACTTTCTTGCGATCACCCGCCCTCTTCTCCCTATATTTAGGGTTGTTCTTATGGCCTTGCTATGCCTGTCTAGGGGTCATCTGTTTTGGAGCAGGGGCCCGGTAGGAATTTTGCCATTTGGCTGATTGGCTGGTGCCTCTTGGTTTTTGGCCACTGTGTAGCAAATCATCACAACTTTGTAAGGTTGGTGGTTAGGCATTTGGTTCAATGTTTTGGGGAGGGGACATGGTTGGCTGTGCCTACCCCTCCATTGCTGCTGTTAGGGAATTCTGTTAAAGGAATCCAGGGGCTCACCTTGCTTTTGTCCGAACCCTGTCAAGGGGCTAGGGCCATGCCAGAGCCCCTGGGAGCATCTGGGGTGAGCTGTGAGATCGAAGGAGTTCTTGCTCTCCCAGGATGCTTTGCCTTACTGACATATGGTGGTGCTCCGTTTCAGTCCTGTTCCTGCCACCATGCAGGTTCAGGTAGTCTGGAACCAATGCCTAAAGCAGCCACTCACATGCTGTAATCAATGAAGTTGTGGCCAAAATTTAATGCCAAAAACCTTAAACTAAAATCTGTGTCTATTGAGTCTTCATTTGGGGGTGGTTTTGAGGGTCTCCACATGCAAACAACTGCTGATATACCGGGTTGGGTCTTTCCATTAACTACAGAAGGGCCTTCTCACAGCATCTCAGGTAATGCTCAGGTTAGATTTTTCTAACAAATAAGGCTTTTTCTTCCAGAATGGAACTGGGATTTTTCTTCATGATGGATGGGTTGTATACAGAATTCATTCATAGTTGATTTGGACAGAGATCAGATTTGAACCATTTTGTTTCCTATTTTTGCTTGTGTATTGAACATTCACACACACACACACACAGAGAGAGAGAGAGAGAGAGAGAGAGAGAGAGAGGGAGGGAGAGGGAGAGGGAGAGGAAGAAAGAGAAAGAGATTTGGGGGGCTTTATTTTAATCAATGGAGCTCCTGGCTAACAATCACAAAAGCTCTTGTTTGTGTCTGAGGAAGTCAGCAATCGGAGATGCATCTCGGATATTTATAAACTAATGTTCACAGTGAGAGCGTCTGTGTGTGAATTAAAATGAGGATTAGCTTTCCATGTTTTTAAATAACCACAAAATGCTTTGAGATAACAGTTAACTGAGTTTGTTTTTTTAACTCACTGGATGAATTTTGTGCAAAATTGAGTAGGCGGAAGAAACAGGAATAAGGGAGGGGACCCCCCACCCTATTACATGCATACACTGATTCTTAACTAGTTTAGATTTGGATTTTATTTGTAAAGTACAAGTTCATGACAGTAGAAACCTCAGACTGTCAAATGCCCTTCAAAAAAACCCAGCTAATGCCAAATACTTTGATATCCTGGGAGTACATCTGGTTTATTTACTGCAAAAACAGCTAGGCTTCGAAATTGGCTGCTTCCGAAAGCCGTGGGCAGTAAACACACCACAGGACATAAACGTCAAGAAAAGAAAGTTCAAGCTGGCTATTCAGATAACGAGAGAGTGCTCTCCATTTAGGAGATAACCATATCATAAGCAAAATACAACTGTGGTTTATGCACTAAGTAGTAGCATGTTACCATGCAGCTTTGCAGTATTCCAGGGCTTTTTCCTTAGTTTTCACTGTTTGTTTATCTAGAAAATGCATAGACCACTGAACATTAGCAAATATCATAGATGTGTTCAACAATAAAAAAATACAATAAATTAGATGGATAAAATCAGATTTCTCAAAGAAATCTGATGCTATCTGTGAGTCAACTCATCCTTTCGGAAAATCATTTAGAAATAGAAGATTTTGTTTTAGGACCTGGCAAAATATACATAACATTTTGCTAGTATAAACTAAGTCTCATAGAATTTATAGCACTTGACAACACCTGATCTCCCTCCCTCCCTCCCTCTCTTTCTCTATGACTCAACTTTCTTTGAATTATTTGTATCAGATAAATACAGTTCCCCCAGTCCCAATATGGGTTAACTGAGTGTCTCAATTTAATTTAATTTTAATAGAAAAGGTAGCTTCATACGCAATATCCTACCGACAAAGAGATTATATTTTTCTTACATTTATTAGTTCTCTGGGTGGTGAGCAATTTAAACAATATAAGATACAACCCAATGAAACACCAAACAACAGAAAAACCATAGCAAGGCAAGGGGAACATATGAGAAAGTAAGTTCCCTTCTAACAGTCAGGTAAGTTCCCTTTTGGGCCTAATCCACATGGAACAACTTTACCAGCAGCAAGAGGTCTAGTAAAGCTGAAAATGGGGCAAGTTTCACCCACATCTGGTTTCTGTGGGCCCATGAGGCAGAATTCTCCTATGGGTGTTTGGGGAGAAGGAGAAGAGAAACGCCTTTATAAGGTTTCCTTAACCAGGGTTCATGGCCAGTTTTTCTCTGTGAGCTTCCAGCCCACCCACCCTTGAGTTACAGCCTTCACTGAGTATCTCTGCTGATGGTTGATGCAGCCAGAAAACATTGTTTTTCTCTCTCAACAAGATTGGCCCTTACTTGGGGACTTTTTGCTTTTCCCTCAGCAAAACATATGGCTTCCTATTGTTACGCGGAATAACCTGGTTTGTATAGTGATGGATCAATATAGTGAAGGGGGCCTTTCATAAAGGGCATGAGGGGAGAATTGGCCTTTATTGGCTCCAAGATCAGGTCTCTGTCCTTCTGCAATCCTCACCTTTGTCACACTGTGAGACCAGGCTTGCACCACAACAGGGGTCAGCACCAGGTGACTACCTTGGAATGGGTTTGGTGCAATCCAGTGCCAGTGGTATACCCATCAACATTCTGCTGATGAAAATTGGGAGATGTGTCTTTCTGTGCCACACGCTCTCAAAAGTCAGCAGACTTGCGCAAGTGCGCAACACTACAAGAAGTCTGGCTGCAAGCACCGGCTCAACCTCTTCCCTAAGCTCAGAGGTAGTGGTGCTGGAGAGGGGGAACAGAACATTCCAGGATCCAGTCAGGGCATTTGATGGGTATGCAAGTGGATCCCATTCAACTAGCATGGGGTGAGTGGAATGATGAACTGATCCTGGCCCTGCCATGCCAACCTGAAACTTGCCTACTTCAGTCAATAAAGATTTGACTGGTTTCATCCCAACACCCATTTCCTGGCTGGCCATCTGCTGCTTTTATGGGTCTTAGAATGCACTTACCTGGGCAATGCAATAAGAACAGAGAGCCATAACACACCCCCATAGAGCTAAGCCACAATGAAATGCAAATATTAAGGTAAAACTGATTTTAAATTGATTTGTAAAAACATGATTCCTACTCTTGGCATAGGAAGAGCTTTGCAGACCATGTGCAGGAAATGTTGTGGATTTCTGTTTAGATACTACTACTTGTAGGGTTGCCATATGCCCAGAATTTCCTGGACATACCTGGAATACTGCAGTTGGAAGCAGTGTCTGGGCAGAAATGGGCAAAATGTCTGGAAAGCTCAACTTTTGTGTCCAGATTTTCACTTGCTGAAATATGGCAATGCTACTACCTGTGTATTAGATCAATATGAAGTATGCTGTCCCAAGAACTGGTATATGCGACTATCTTCCCTTAAAGGTAAAGGACACCTGACAGTTAAGTCCGGTCACAGATGACTCTGGGGTTGTGGAGCTCATCTCACATTACAGGCCAAGGGAGCCAGCATTTGTCCGCAGACAGTTTTTCTGGGTCATGTGGCCAGCATGACTAAGCCGCTTCTGGTGAAACCAGAGTAGTGCACAGGAACGCCGCTTACCTTCCCGCTGGAGCGGTACCTATTTATCTACTTGCACTTTGATGTGCTTTCAAACTGCTAGGTTGACAGGAGCTGGGACAGAGCAACGGGAGCTCACCCCATTGTGGGGATTCAAACCACCGACCTTCTGGTCGGCAAGCCCTAGGCTCTGTGGTTTAGACCACGGCGCCACTCGCGTCTCTTGTACTGCTTACTTGTACTGCTTACTGCCAAAATAAGCTTCTAAACCTACTTGTGGTTTACCCAGGTGAAAGAAACCCATGAGCCCCACATGGCAGCCCAACGGGCTTAAAATATCTCCTGTGTTTTCTGTCAGTTTTGTACTGTAAAAACCCAACTATATGTCTGCTCATGCTCTAAGTCTGGTGTCAGCGGGTTGCAGGTTGTTCACAACTGATGTGAAGCTCATACATGAAAATATGTGTGGCCCTGAAAAGTTAGGCAAATTTGAGTCTTATAGCTCCACCCTGCCAATATACACACCTCTGAAATTCTTGTCTCTCATAATATTCTTGGCTGGCAACAAGATTTCTCATTAGCTGGAAGAGGTAATGAGTAGGTTAAATGTCGTAAGTCCCCAAATGCACTTTAATGCAACCATAAATAAGAATGTGTTGCAAAATAGCATAATAGATGGTAGTAAAATACAGCATAATAATAATGTACACAGTATGAAATAGAATGATTTTTTTTTATTTCTATTGAACAGCATTTAATGTGATTTCTTCACATTCTTCAATGCCTAGCAGTGCTGCAGCAATTATCTGTGTTTGCCTGTCAGCAGGTACCCCAGGAAGAATTCCTGTCCATTGAATCTTTTCTTTTTGACTACTTTGCTGAGATGACTCTTCCTGGACCATAGGAAAAGAGCTGTAGCTCAGTAGCAGAACATCTGTTCAACCCATAGCTTCTTTGGGTAGGATTGGGAATGTTCCCAATATGAAAAACTAGACAGTCACTCACGTTGCAAGATTCTAACTAGCGTGTCAATATCTGAGGCCTTTGTGTGTGTATATAGAAGAGCATGCCTTCATCACACAAACAATGCAACATGGCCTTCGTATAAAAACCAAATTGGCCCAACACCTGTACAGAAATCAGATGAAGTACAAGCGGGGGTGGAGACCAGAGTGGGTTTGCACTTCTGGAATGGCTCAAAACACCTGGAGAAAATGTAGCTAATGATCCTATAGAATTTGCACAAACAAGTCACACCAAATTTCATTTTAGACAAAATTCTGGATTGGCCATATGCAAATCTCTCTTCACAGCTCTCAGCATACCACCTACATCTCTGCTTTTGCCCTTCTTAGTGTGCAACTTCAAAGATCATTGTGCATGAACTATTCACAGGTTCAGGATTTCGTTGGAAATTCAGTCCCTACTGAATTAAGAGTTCTGTGTGGCCATGCTCATCTCCTTTCAATTCATCAAACCAGCTGTGCTTTGGAGATTCCTGGGTGAAGGCCTGGATTCATGGAACCATTTAGGCTTTTAAGTATTTCTGATACTTAAAAGCCTAACAGCTGTCTCAAGAAAACGGAGGATAACTATTGCCCTCAATCAAGCCTGCAAACAGCAGTCACCCTCCGTTTACTGTCTAGTAATGAACTTTTCACTGTTCTTTTTGACATGCAGCATTCCAAAATGTGCTTTAAAATACATATTTCTACTTGGATTTTTGTATATAAGCTGCTGGTGAAATCCATTGAAAGAAACATGCAGAGCCAGTGTATGAACTGACTGAATATTGCTACAACAGCAGGTTTTTGCAGATCTGGATTGCATGTGTGATTTTGTGTTGCATTTTTTATTGTCACAATCTGAAATGTGAATGTGTAAATAAAGTGGTATGTAGTATGTTTATTGATGATTTTCATTCTGAGGTTTTGAACATAGCAGCTGTCGGTAGAATTGAGGGTGTTTTTACGAATATAATCCACTTTATCACATTTTTGGCAATGTTGTCTAAAGATGGTAGATTTGGGGGTATTTATAAAGAATCCATGAATAAGACAAACAATAAAATTGTACATAAACAAAAGCCCAGAAACAGATGGGCCCGTACTACTGCCTATGGTCGTTTATTTTTAAATTCTTGCTTTTTCCTGATGGGGGAAAAATAGCACTTTAAATTAAATATACTCTCATTTTGTTCTGTATTATATTTTTCCTCTCTCTCTCTTGCTCTCTCCTTCCCTCTCCCTCTCTTTTGCTGTTAGGCCTATCATAACCTTTATCTTAGCTTTGCATGAGCGGCATTACGCCAATAGTTTCTTCAACCCACTAATCCCTTTAGCTTGAGAACCAACAGTTGTTTTACAGCTTACATCCTCTCTGACAGTTGCCTTTCTAGCAGATGCTACAAAGAAAGCATAAAAGAGTACATTGTTATATAGACTGGAGATAAGGATCGCTTTGTTTTGTTTTCTACCAAAGAACTGAAGGTGAAATGAGAGAGCCATTACATTCCAGGATATGCATTTCATGGCCCACTAGTGTCAGAAAGGTCTTTCAGATTTTTGGAGTGCTTTAGAAATCTGGATGACCAGAATCTGAACCAGAATGACCAAGAGTTTCACAGGTAACCATTACTCCACCATTATTACTACCCCAATCTCTTTTGAAAGAGGTGGTTGGTCTTGGAGTATGCTTCAAGGGTCAGGACCAAAATTGTTCTGGAATTTCCTTGCACTGGAATAGCCACAGCATGAAAATACATTCTCTAATCACCTTTGAAAGCAGGGAAGTTCCCCATGCTCATCTAAGCATGCGATCAGTCGTCATACCTACTGCTGGAGAAAAAATAAGTTGTCCAATTTTTAAAGCAGACCTTCAAAGTAGTGGTGGTGGTGGTGGTGGGGTGGCGACTTCTATAGATCTGGTCAATATGAATGCCAGGCAGAACAAGAACTGCTACTGAGTGGGGTGGGAATCAAAGTTAAATTGGGAAGGGGATAGAGAAGTGGGAAAGTTGGAATGCTGAATGAAAAGAGGAGAGTTGGAGAGTAGGGTCCTCATGGGACAGATGAAGAGTGATGGGAGCTTTCCATTCCTCCTCTACTTTAAAAAGTCACAAACTTTATATGGTATACAATAATGATGCTGCCACTATAGATTTTTGTCTTTATCTATAATTGGCATACAGCTGCAGAATAACAAACTGATGTTAATCCCCTCCCCTTTTGTTCCTCCTACCAAAACAATCTTTTCCATCAACTGTTGATAGCCTTGGACGTCCATATCCACAGAACAAAATTGCCTCAGGAGATGGACTGAAATGGGAGTCCTTTCTATAATATAACATTTTTTGCCAGCTGTATTGAAGGGTGAGGTGGAGAAATGACTGCTGGGAGTACAGAGAGAGAGAAACCCATGGTACACCTGCCCCATAGATGCAGCTCATCTTCCCTAGCTGCAGTAAAACATGTCTCTCCTGTCTCTACAGCCACAGCAGGTGCTGAAACTCTCCAGTGATTTGACTTTACTCCTGATGGAGAACTCTTCCATTGTCTCTCAGGACAGATAGATGCCAAGAACAAAATTAGACTTGTAAGGCTTTTGAAATGTGCTATATTTCCAGAGCAAGGCTATGTAGGCTATGAAAAATTTAAACAGATAATGATCTCTCCCTTCCTATTTTACTGTTGGCTATCTATTAATACTGTGTGAGACACTAAGAGAAGATTAATGGAGCTAGCAGGCCAAAATGATGTGAAGAGTACCTGGTTGCAAGGGTGCCAACATGTATAAAATGTTGGGTGGGCAGGTAAGCCTCACCCCACAAAATTGATTACGAGATGCAGCACATGCACAACGTTTGAATGGCAATGTCTATCAACTTTGGAGGGCTCACTCAAATATTTTAATGGGTGTGTGTGACGAAACCTCAACCCCTAGGATTTGGCTCCTGTGCCTGGTTGAAACATCTGCAACATTCATCCTTGTTGTACTCAACTGATACAGCTTTGTTGACTTCCATCTTGTTGTATGCCATAGCATGAAAGGAGGGAGAGACCAGGTTGGATGATGGCAAACTGCCCTTGCCTTTGGGTTGGCAGGTTTTTGGTGAGTGCACTTTTGGCCAGACATGTGCACTTTGGGAAATGTTGGATAGCAGGGCCAGGATGTCCATGTTAGGTACACATGTCCAAGACTGCTTTAGAGGGGAATATTTTGGTTCCGCTCCTTCTATTTTGAGCTAGAGAGTACGCCTATGAACATGCCCAAGGGAATGGAAGGATGCAATCTTACCAGACCCATCCATAATCCACTTGACTGTACTTTTGTAATTTGATTGCAGATTTTCTATTTATATAGATAACAAATACAAAAATTTCTATCAAATATTATGCCTCAAAAGTCTTCCTTATAGGTTTACGGGCAGCAGGGCCTTTTGGGTGTTAGTACCCAACCAGCGAGATGCCATCCATCTGAAGACTAGGTTTTTTAGGTACTAGTTTAAACTTTTTTTGTGGATGGTTAGGATTGGCAAGCTTTTAATATTTAACAATCTGCTTGTTTTATGGTCAGCTGCTTAAAGTGCTATATTTTTAGTGCTGCTGTTTTAAAAAATATAGATTAGACCATGGGGCAATGAACCCATTGTCAACCGCCCATCAACATTGACAGGCAGAGTCTTTCCCAGTGCTTTCTGTGCTAAACATTCCCACCCCCTTTGTGTAAATCTCCTTGAATATCTTCCCTGAAAAGCAGGAGGAGAAGGAGGGTGGTGATGGTCCTGTTTCTGATAAAATTCAGTAAAACATTCCTGCTAGAAGACATTCAGGAAGACAGCCAGAATATAAGATACTACCCAGGGTTGTTTGAAGGCCCTAAATAAAAATTATTAAATGAAAGTTAAGGAGAATATACACTGGATATTATCCAGCTGAAACTAAGCATTTTTAAAACATCCGACTGATTTCAGTGATAGAGTTAAGTATGTGCATGAAACAAAATTGTCAAAAATGTACTTTAGATAAGTACTACCCCCACAAATATGAGGTATCAAAGTGGAATCAAATTATATGTGTAATGTATGCTTTTGGCACAGACCCCTGTCTGGCAAGCAGGAAAAAGGCCATTTTTGTGATTGCCTGCAATGCTAGAGGGATCAGGTCAGTGTTAATTCTGCACATTTATAATGCTGTCACCACCCAGATGTTTACATATGCTCTTGTTCCAATTTTCAAGAAGATAAATAACAGATGGAAATCTGCACATTATCCCATTTCTTTGGAGTATTGAGAGTCGTAAAGGATTGCTGCTGTTCCCTGAATAATTGTAAGCATGCGTATATTGACCTTCTTTCTTTGAAAATCTCAAAGGCATTCGCTACATTGATGAATCAAGTACAAGGACTATGGAGCGATGTGAGCGAGCCATATATCTAAATTGCAGCTGCAGTTTGAAGGTAGTCAGTACTGTAGTACTTTGAAAGTGAAGGACGCACAGGTTATGCTAGGATATACTAGGGTATGAATGAAACATCTGAAAAATCCTACAATATGAAAACAACATTTATTTCCATGAATAACCATCCAAATGTGACCTTTTGGGGGGGGGTTGGTCAAAATATCTGTAAAATCAGTGTTATTTCTTGACCCAAGCAAATTTGTAGTGATAGTAATTAAGGCGGTTAGGTTCAAGCCCAATATTATTTTGTAGCAGTATACCTGAAGGAGCGTCTCCACCCCCATCATTCAGCCCAGATACTGAGGTCCTCCTCCGAGAATCTTCTGCTGGTTCCCTCACTGTGAGAAGAGAAGTTGCAGGGAACCAGGCAGAGGGCCTTCTTGGTAGTAGTGCCTGCCCTGTGAAATGCCCTCCCTTCAGATGTCAAGGAGATAAAGAATTACATAAGTTTTAGAAGACATCTGAAGGCAGCCCTGTATTGGGAAGTTTTTAATATTTGGTGTTTTTATTATGTTTTTTAGACATGCTGTAAGCCATCCAGAGTGGCTGGGGAAACCCAGCCAGATGGGCAGGGTATAAATAAAATTATTATTATTATTATTATTATTATTATTATTATTATTATTATTTATTTATTTATTTAAGCAGCTGTACAAAGCCTGCTTGTTATGTTTCTTTCTCTCCTGCTCCTTGTTTCAATCATTCTCAAAGGAAAAAAAAATACCCCATTCCACACATTCTATTTTGATAGCAGTGAAAGCTCACATGCACATTTTTGTAGAAAACTTAAAACTGATAAGTGGACCAACTGATTCTATATGCCAGATGGATTAGTGGCGGCAACAGAAGCAGCCATGTGGGAGATTTCATTGACTTCTGAATCTTGCATTATGGAATTCCTGATGGCAAGCTGATATTGTAATGTTTTTTAATTATTTTAGAGGGCATTGACCAGAAACTTTAACTGAAGCCAGCTGGCCTCCTAAAACCATACATTGTTTTATTATCTTAGAGGTAAAAACTCAACACTATTTGCAACAATAGGATATTGCAGCCCAATAATTCCTTCCTAGATCAGACCAAGGTCCAGTATTTTGCCTCCTGACAATGGTTAACCATTAAGCTGGCAATGAAGCTTTTATCTTTCTTACTGTTTTTGTTTGTGGCATCTTATATACAAAATAATGCCTCTAAATGGAGCTCTCTTTTAGCCATTCATAGACACATCATCCATGAATCTTGTGTTTGTGTTTGTATACACGTTAGAGGCTATATTATCACACCTTGTGGTAGTGATCAAAGTCCAGTCAGTGTCTTAACTTTGATCAAGTCACACATTGTGTGTCTCTGAATGTTAAGATGCTTTGCAAAGATTTTACGCTGAAATTTGATGTATTGAAGGGAAAGAGAATCATGGGTCTAAAGTCATCGTTATCCACCAAACAGACTTCGTGCTCGTTGTGCAACATCAGTTTATTAAGGTTGAATCTTTGTCATATTGTTGAAATACTTGTGTAGAGATAGCAGATGTTAGTCACTCCAGGTCTGAATGATCAGACATGGGAGGTCTACAGTTCAGATGCTACTGTAATTCTGAACTTTTGAAATTCAAGGCAAACCTACAAGTGAAAGGAGGGACCTGAAAACCAAAGCCAGGATCTAGAGGGCACTACAGTGTCAGCCCACTAAATGGGATCCAGCTTTCCACCTTCTCAACAGTATAAGTAAAGGACACTGCATGTTCAGTCACCCAAACCTCCTCATCATTTTTGTGTCTGCCTAAGCTGGACCATAAAGAAGGCTGATTGCCGAAGAATTGATGCTTTTGAATTATGGTGCTGGAGGAGACTCTTGAGAGTCCCATGGACTGCAAGAAGATCAAACCTATCCATTCTGAAGGAAATCAGCCCTGAGTGCTCACTGGAAGGACAGATCCTGAAGCTGAGGCTCCAATACTTTGGCCACCTCATGAGAAGAGAAAACTCCCTGGAAAAGACCCTGATGTTGGGAAAGATGGAGGGCACAAGGAGAAGGTGACGACAGAGGATGAGATGGTTGGACAGTGTTCTCTAAGCAACTAACATGAGTTTGACCAAACTGAGGAGGCAGTGGAAGACAGGAGTGCCTGGCATGCTCTGGTCCATGGGGTCACGAAGAGTCGGACACAACTAAATGACTAAACAACAAAAAAAGCTCCTGATTACTATTGTAATAATGGTTTGGCCTATTAGTCATAGGAATTGCGTGTCCTCTCAAAATGCCTGTAATATCTTTTGGTTTTTCATTGGATGGAATATCCCTGCAATTCTTTAGCATTGGAAATGCATTTGAAATGGTGGACATGGCGATGGCTCTCACATTCGTTGGTTTCCTGTAAAGAAGATTCCGAATCACTGTTTTCTCATGCTAATATTTAATGGATGGGCTGCTTGGAATGAAGGTTATACTGAAACGCATCCTGTGAAGCATAAACACTATGATGTCGATTGTGATCTTCCTGCAGTGTGGCCCAGTTTGCATGTAACAATCAGCCAAACCATGACTTAGTGTAACCCAGGCATGTCCAATTCTGGCTCCCCCCAAAAAGCTCAAGAACTTTGGCTCTCCAAAAAAAAGCTCAGCTAACTCTGGTCAATCCAATGGATAGATCACTGCCAGTTTTCTTTTATAGTGAGAGTAGATCCCAGTCTCTTGGAAGTTGGACATGCCTGGTGCAACCAATCAAACATAGGTGCCCTTGGAGAGGGAATATTGGTTGCAATGTTATTCCTTGATTCCTCGGCTGAGCTTAAGCCATGGTTTGAATTACTGCATCATGCAAACCCAGGCTAATAGTTAGTTCTATCCCCAAAAAGCCATGAGCTATAAGCAAGATTTGTCCTGTTGTTTACGGCTCATTTTTTTCCTGGGAGACCTATACCATGAGCCGAGGTTCAAATGACATGCTAAACCAAGCTATGGATTCATGTGAAGCAATGCAGCACAGAACAGCTGGTGAGTGGCAAATCAGCTGCAATCTCTTCTCCAGGAATCTGCTTGTTCACACTAAGACATTGTTTGACTTAGAATTACATGCAAATGAGAACATAGTGACTAAAGCAAAATCTGGAGATTCTGCCTCCCTCCCTGCCCTCCCACCCAAAACAGTAATTCTTTAAGGGAATGAAAAATCAAAATAGAACAAAATGAAAAGAACTAATGGAATTTCTTGGGGCAGTTCAGCAAATCTCTATTTTGTACAAAAACCTACTCTAGCAAAATCTCTCTCTTTTGTTGAATTTTCAAATGATTTACAAACATCTTATGTGAACTCTATATAACCTTTTTATCTTTTGTGCTAATTTAATTAAAAACTACCAAACATGACAAATTTCAGATGACTTCTCATGGGGATAAATTAAGTCTTTGTTCACGACAATGAGTATGAGGTCACTGAATCTCACTGTGAAAACATTGATCCTCCTGGGAAAAAAAAAATATTTGTGAGTTGTACAAATTAGATATAACCTGATCTGCTTTGTAGAAAGAATGCAAGTCAATCACAAGAGACATTAGTTGGTTTGCCTCTTGATCTAGTAAAGCCAATAAATTGCTGGCTTTTTTTCTCCCTGCAACCTTGAAATTTACCAGCCAGGACTGTCACAATAGCATCAAGGGATGCACATTAAAGTTTACGAACTTGTGTTAAAAGTTTTTTGGATCTGTTCATGAGCAAAGTTGATAATGTGTTTATAGCTAAATATGTCTATAAACATTTGATTGGCAGTGATGGTTGTTGGAAGACTTTATGATCATGAAGCGATTAATCTTTGAACTATAATGTGAATTTCATCCTTCAACAGATGCATAAAACAAAGTGCTTCATAAATCAAGTGTTGGATAGTTATATGAAGCAGAATATCGTATTTTTGCCTCCCCTTTCTTGCCTTATTTTTAAGGAGTTTAAGCTTAAAGGAGCACACGTTCCAACCTGCTAAACATACACACATTTGTCAAACCTTTTTGTAAGAAAGTAGCAGAACATCTTAGTTGTGCTTCAGATGTGTGTCATTTGGCACTGCCCAATGATGTGAAAAGAGCTAGCCTACTGCTTGTGTCCCTGACTCTCATCTGTCCTTGCTGAATCCATGTAGGTTGATCTTAGAAGGTGATTAACACCTACCTTCAGAATTCCTTCACCCTTGAAAGGCACAGTTGTGAGGCTATTACAGTGGTACCTCGGGTTAAGAACTTAATTCGTTCTGGAGGTTCATTCCTAACCTGAAACTGTTCTTAACCTGAGGTACCACTTTAGCTAATGGGGCCTCCCGCTGCTGCCACCGCGCCACCACCGCACAATTTCTGTTCTCATCCTGAAGCAGATTTCTTAACCCAAGGTACTATTTCTGGGTTAGCGGAGTCTGTAACCTAAAGCGTCTGTAACCTGAAGCATCTGTAACTCGAGGTACCACTGTGCATTAAAAAGTGGGGAGTGGTTCCTATGGGTCTCCTGTCTTCAATATAATATTGAACAACATGATGGAAGTTTCAGTTTCTTTTACTTGATGGTGGTTAAAGTTGTTTTTGTTTGTTTAAGCGTTCATTGAATGGGAACAAACTGAAATCCTCTTAAAAAATCATTGAGGGCTGATGGTGGAAAACATTTCTCCACTCTCCACTCTCAGAAGGTCTGCTTTCCTTATTTAACTTTATGAAGTGGTCAACGGTTTTCCATGTTTTGGTTGTTTTTCTTGGAAAGCTCAGTGTAGCTCCTTCTGCCATTTTCTGCCACTTATGGTTCCTGGAATGTCTTTGGACATTGCATCACATCCTGTTGCTCTCAAGATATTCCGGAAAGTGTGGCTGGCAGGAACTTGCGTTCCATGGTTTTTCTGGTGGGAAGTGGCATGAAGTTCTCCCAAAAGCTTCCTGCCTGACAAAAACCCATAACTTAACCAGAACTCCCCTGCTGAAAAGACTGGTAAAATTTCTTACCTCCCCAGAAAGCAGCATAAAATTTCTCAGGTGGCAACAGGGTGTGTGTGTGTGTATGTGTGTGTGTGTGTGTGTGGCCCAGCTTTAATACTGCTTATCTAATTACCAGTCTGCCTTCAGACCTGTGTTTTGGACAATAAACATCAGAGATGTGTTACAGAGACACAGGACTGGTCCACCCATAAAGCAAGGGGAGGAGACTGCCTCAGGCAGCAGGATCCATAGGGGCAGCAGGGTCCATAGGGAACACATCACCTGTTGCTGCTCACACAGTGACTTCAGTGTTTACGGCACACTCTATGGAGGTCAGATCTGCCGCCACCTCTGCAGCTCCCCCTGCCCCAATGCTGCCTCTATAGTGGCCTCTCAGTGAGTAGGAGGGGCTTCTGGTCTCCTCCCACCTCTAGAGTGGAATTGATGAGGTCTGCCCTTTGGGGTCTTCTGGGTTCTTCTGCACCTGCCCGCTGCAATTTGGAGCAGGCCCCTTCCTTTGCACCATGACAGCCTTTGATTCCCACTTCAACCTTTGGGCAAGATTGATTTAATTCCCTGCTTGTTCCTGAGGTAGATCTTCACCCCACACCCTGTTTCTGATGTAGATCTTCACTCACCCCTTCTTCTCCAATGGGAGGGGGTGGGTGCCATTTTGTGGTTTACCTTAGGTGCCAAAATGTCTTGGGCTGGTTCTACAGAGATGTGCATGTCCAGCATTTTAATGTTTTGTCTCTATGGTCACATCAGCAAAGATATTTTTCAGGGTGATTTCATACTTTGGTTTTCAATCTGTGCAATAAAACCGGAAGCAGAAATAAATTACTTACTAAAAACTAATTCACTGAACAGTTAAAGAGTTCAGTGGCTTAGATTGGCTGTTAATATCTGCACATAAATCTGTACATAAATATAGTAATTTGACTTCTTGAAACCTGATGAAATTATAAGACTTTTTAAGATCTAAAGTTATTACTCTCTTGGATCACAAGACTTGTGGTTTTTGTTTTTGTTTTCATTGCTGGATTTGGCCAGTTCTTGTAGTATTTCTGTCTCACATCTCTGAGAAACATCCTGGTTAAATTGTGGGGCTAGATGTTGCTTGTTTGATATGCTGTTCTAGAATATGGCTATTATTTTGTCCACATCCATTCCAGAAAGACCCTTCTGCCTACAAAAGACTGCTGGTGGTACCCTATACATTTGAATACTATAATTTTGAACCTAGGAATGGATTTTGAATCCACAAATAGATAAAATATATCATATAGACCCTGACCTTTGACCATACTGGCTGGAGTTGATGAGTTTCGAAACTGAGCAAGATCTGGAGGGCCACAGGTTCCCCACTATCCCCCCCCCCCCCCAGAAAGTCACAGAATCATAGAGTTGGAAGGGACCACATGGATAATCTAGTTCAACCTCCTGTGATGCCCAATGTGATGCTCAAACCATGACTCTGAGATTGAGTCTCATGCTCTACCAACAGAGCTATCTCCAGTATAGCTCTTATTCCAATGTTACATACATTTATATTTTCTCTCCCATCATGATCTCTAACTGGTTACAGATTTCTAGAACCCTTTAGAGAAAACTGAAAGGGACCTTCAGATGTACAGTGGGCACTCCTGCAATATATAAACTTTGAATCCACCATGCCCAGATAATTTTAAAACTGCATAAAAATAGCATTAAATTATTATGATGGCCTTTTGTTTTTTAAAAAAATCCAGACATAGAGCCCTTAAATAAATACCGTATTTTTTTGCTATATAAGACTCACTTTTTCCCTCCTAAAAAGTAAGGGGAAATGTGTATGCGTCTTATGGAGCGAATGCAGGCTGCGCAGCTATCCCAGAAGCCAGAACAGCAAGAGGGATTGCTGCTTTCACTGCGCAGTGATCCCTCTTGCTGTTCTGGCTTCTGAGATTCAGAATCTCTCTTTTTTAAAAAAATGATATTTATTAGAAGTTTAAAAGTTACAGAAAAAAGAAGAAAAGAAAACAACAAAGAATTAACAAAACATACATTACAATACATAAAAAACAAAGGAAAAAAAACAAAAACATAAAAACCAATACAACAATAACAATAACAATAAAAACACACATCCAATATTCCATATCTTTATCTTTCATTTACTTGTTTCATCGACCTCCTCACACCTCCCTTTTCGTATTCTAGTTTAGTTATTTGTTTCAGCAAATTCTTTCCATCTTTCTCAATTTTTATTGGATAATTTATCTTAACAGTCTAACCTATTAATTAACTCAGCAAATCCTTTCCATCTTTCACTATATTCTGTCGTTCAATTTACCTTAATTTATTTTAACCTTATCTTACCATAAAATACCTTAAAGCTTAAAACTTAATACTTATTTATACATAACTCCTTATATCATTTCTACTAAAGCCAAATAGTTTCATTCCAACATTTTTCCTAATACTCATTAATTTTACACTAATTCCCAAAATAAATTTTTAAAAACTTTCTTCCAATCTTCAGCCAACGTCTCTTCTTCCTGGTCTTGGGTTATGTCAGTCCTTACTGTCCATTCCATCTAGTCCATCAACCTGGTAATCTTATGTCCGAGGCTCTTAAGTCTTTTCCATGTCCTTTCTGCAGATCTTCTTCTTGTTTATACCTGCCCTTTACCTTGTCTTTTGTTGGTCTCTTTCTTAGTTTCTTTCCTTTCTCATTGAGGAGTAGGTCTCGGGGAGACTCCAAGCCGAAAATATCTCCATCTCCCCTCAGCAGATCAGCCCATTCCCCACAGTCCCATTCCCCACAGTCAGCAGTGTAGTCCAGAAAGTATTTAAAAGCATGTTTCAAAGTCCCTCCAAAATTAAGAGCCCCCACAACTCCAGGCCCCCCCTGGCCCACTCCAGATTCAATCTTCAAGAACAGTGGCTTATGCTCCTGCAGGGCCTCGGGTCTCTCCATTTGTGTTACTTGAGGTTCAACAGCAACCTCCTCCATTGTCTTCTGCATTTGCACTTGCCCTGTCAAAACAGGTTCCTGGGTTGGTTCCTGAATGGTTTCTATATAAGTATTCACTGTTTGTCCAAAGTTTTTGACTGCAACAGTCATCAAATCCATCTTCTCATGCATCTGGTCCAACAAAGCACTTGTCTTGCAAAAAGCAAGCACCAAAACTTCTTCTAAACACTTTTTTATTCATGGTCAGAGTCTGGTCCCACGATCCTAATGAGATTCAGAATCTCTTTTTTCCTGTTTTCGCACCTTCTGGTGCGTCTTATAGAGCGAAAAATAAGGTACTCTTATAGGCCTCCCCCCTTTTTTTGCTATCTACCATGGACTCTTGTGGTAGTACAGTCATACCCCATGTTACATCCGCTTCATGTTACGTTCTGTCAAGTTATGTCCCACAGCGACCCAGAAGTACCATAAAGGGTTACTTCCAGGTTTCACCGCTTGTGTATGCGCAGAAGTGGCAAATCACAACCCACACATGAGCAGACACACCACTGCGGGTTGCACTCTTTTCATGTTGTGAACAGGCCTCCGGAACGGATCCTGTTCGCAACCAGAGGTACCACTGTAATTTGTCATTCAGTGTCCCACAACTGTTTTAAAGTTATTCACCGGAGTAACATTGATTAGAACATAAAGCTACTCAATTTCACTGTCCTATCCTGCTGAAGGTTAAAATGAATGCAATTATAATGCAGCAAAGGTCCTCACTCCTCTCCTGTTGTTTGCACTATTCTCTATCCACGAGTGCTGTAGTTGGGACAGCTGCCCCACCAGTGTTAAGAGAGAACTCGCTCCCGTTGCTCTTTGAATATGGTCATACCAGACGTGCCAGCTTCTCAGCATGATTGAGGGGGCCTGGCGCAACATCATGAGGAGTCACAGGGTGGATCCGAATGCCCTCTGAACACTGAGGGGGCCTGGCCCCCTCAAAAATATACAGTATGGGGTGGCCCAAAGTGCTTCTGCTCCTATGAGCCGGCGCCTATGGGTCATACATACACAGCCACTGCCAACACAATATGATTATTAAAAAATGCTAAATTATCTTCCCCGGACAGTCTTTATTAAGCCATTATTTCTTCTGCTGCTGCTGTTGCTGCTTACCCAATCACAGATGCTCAAGAAGTAAACGAAGATGTTTTGACACAATCACAATGTGTCTCCCAGCACCGATCAATGTCAAAAAAGGCTTCCGACTGTGATGTAAACACAGGGGCTTAGGCTTCTGTTTAGGGTAGATCTCTGGAGGGGGTGATAAGAGCAGCAGCAACCAATCACACAATTTCAAGGTATTTCTTGAAAGCATGGGGAATTCTGTTCCGTGTGTGTGTGTGTGTGTGTGTATGCGTGAGACAAAAACATGTCATTATCCTTTCCTTTGTAACTATTCTTAATTGCTGGCAGCTTGTTGAATGACTAACAAACAAAATATTAATGAACAATCGCTACCCACTCGAGCAGAAAAGCAGCCCACACAACTCCTGTCTGTACCTACAGGTTTCACATTTTGACTATTCTCAGATCCCATTTACTGTGTTCCGTGTATAATTGACAAATTAAACCGCCATTATTTTTGTTTCAATGAGAGGAGTGCTTTAAAATCTGTGGGGCAGATGTGATCCTGGTCAAACAGTCTCTAATTTCCGCACCATACTGGCTCTTGGTAATTGATGTGCGTACATAGGAAACAACAGCTGAAGTTCAAGCACTGGAGATTTGGAGATTTAGTAGTGACAAAACCCTTTATTTATTATCTTGGGAAGCATACAGCATTGGAGCAGTTGGCACTGGGGGCGGCAATACTCTCTTGTATAGTAATCTGTGACTGTCTTCATGGCGTTCCACCCAAACTTTGTCTAATGCAAAAATCTGAAGTGAATTTCAGATGTTGGACACATCAAAGGAAATTTCTGGAAACAGAGGTATGATAGCCCTAGTGAAATTCCCTAAGTACCGGTATTCATTATGCATCCTTAGGCAGGAGGGTTCCCAGATAATCTGAGAGTCAGAATACATTATATTTCACTAGGAAAAAAAGAGACAAAAGAAGCCCACTTTGAAAAACCAGAGTCATGAAAAGCAATTGCAAGATCTGAGTTGGGTTACTGCAAAGAGGGCTAATGAAGCTTTTCTATTATCGTTCAAACAGCAGGCAATTTAGAGCTACTGTGTGAGCCTTCCAAGGCTAGATTTCTTTCAGTAGCTGACCAAGAAAATGCTGGCAATGATTCTTCTGTGAATTACTTAGATCTCAAACACACTTACCCATCCAGCCTTTTTGCAGCAAAGGCCAAGATGAACATGGTTGTGAACTGTATTGGATTTTTGAACAAGTTAGTAATAATGATTGTGTGAAGATTGAGGAAGTGGCTCAAAGGACAGAACCATAAATAATATAAAGGCACCAGGAGGTGCAGCGATTTTCTAAACCATTCATAACGAGGTGGCTCCAATTAGTCTACTTCCTCTTCTGGTTTTTGCTTTAGATACAGGAGTTATACTAGGGTGATTATTCTGTGTTGAAACCAGACTTTCCAGAAAAATGTTCAACAGCGCTATAACCTTCTTAGCCTTTTTCTGGAGTTCTGCGGCGGATTAAATAAACACATTGAGGGGGGGGGGAGTGGGGAGATGGCCCCACCAATTGCCATTCCTCTCACCCTCCAGGAGTTTAAGCTCAAACTAGTGAAGCGGGAGGCTGTCAAGTGATAAGCTTTGTTGCAGTGATGGGGAATTGAATTCATATGATAAAGGAGCTAATCCAGGGACACAGGGCCTAACTGAAATAACAAACAAGATTGTATTAGTTGGTGTGTAGCACCTTGTTCAGAATCTCATTCATCATAGACCACCTCTTTCTATATAAGCATCTGTATATTTTAAGGCTCTTTCAACAGCCTGCTCAGTCTTATTTTTGCAATAGAAGTTGTGGAGAGCTGGCCTTGATTTCTGGCTAGAAATCTGAACTATGAATCAGGAAATCCCATGTTGAAAATTCACCTCTGACATAAGCCCACAAAAGTGGCATTGGGCAAGCCTACATTCTCTCTCTCGGCATATTCCCTGGCTTGCCCCACGTGGTTATTGTAAGCAGGGCATTCTTTCAGGAGGAAATCCGTTTTGGCACCTCTCAGGTGGGTGCCATTGGCATTCAACGAAAACAAGGGAAATGTTCATGGTGAGTTCCGGCACTTCTTTTTCTAGTACGATAGCACTGATGAGAAGAACTGGAAAATGCTAATATATGTGAATTACATTGGAGATATAAAAGCAATATAACAATCAACTTATTTAACAGGCTTTTCATTGCTATGGCCCAGAGTTTAGAGATGCACCTTATACTGATGTTCAAAATGGCGTAGGTCTCTCAGAAAGTTGAATATGGCAGGTATTTTAATTGGCACTTCAGGGCACCTGCTTTTAGTTTTCCTACTGTGGATCACTTCTCTGAGCTATTTTAACATGCTTCTTGGATTTACGTTAACTGTTGCGATAAATGTTAGTCACCCAGGATTATCACTAGGAAATTTTGGGTGCATAGCACTGTTATGTGCCAGACATGGTTGCATAAAAGCCCTAATTCATCTGGAGAGAATGTGAGGAAGGTTGGAATGGATCAGGGACAACAGGGTGATTGCTACTGGCTAGAATTCCCCTGGTCTGAGTAGCAATCCATCCCCTTACTTCACATTCTCTTGTTCTCCAGCCAGAACAAGGGGTGGTATTGGAGAGTTTGGTGCATTGTGTATTAAATGTTGGCATTCACTTGCCTTATTGCTTCAGCAGGTTTGTTGCTGCAAAATAATTCAGAGCTGCTCTCATAGCATTCTCTGCTGATTTTCCATTTCAGCAGCAAAGAGGGTCAGAATTGCTTAGTTTCATGGGTTTAACTACATCAGGTGCCTTCAGCCCACTCTCAGAACATTGTGGATGAAGACACAGATTAGTTCTTCTAGAAAGGTGAGGTCACTATCATCTACAGTGTCTACACGTATTTTTCATTCTCTCATTATTTGGTCAAACAGTTTTTTGTAGTGGTGAAGTACCTGATTAGAGAAACTTCAGTTGGATCAAAGAAATGCAAACTATGGATAAACATAGTTTATCACCATACCTTTAATTTCTCTCCAAAAAAATAAACTAAAAATAAATTTAAAAATGCCTGTCTCCAGACAATGATTATAACCACCTCACTGAGTCATCCATGTTTTTTTGTTTCCAATAATGAATGCTTCTATTATCTTATGATTTAAACTTTTACGTTGACATACATATTTCAGTTCCAACAGCAGGATTTACTAGCAATTACATTTGACCATAACCAGAACTGCAGAAGTTGTTATCTGTGGTAGTTCAGATAGCAAATATATTAACATTGAGGTCTGTTTCTTTAATCGTGACCTTACTCCATGAGGCATGAGAAATTTATAACACATTAGACTGAGGAGCTCTGCTCCTTCGAAAAGATGTGCAATGCAGAGTTCAACTTTTCCCGATCTGCAATCACTCTAGGGCTGTAATAAAAGCTGCAAAATAGCAATTAACATGCACATCATTCACTGGGAAAGGCTTTTGCTGGTATTAACGTCCTACTCATTTAAATTCCGAGGAACAGCTTTAGTGAGTTGAACATTATGTGTGTTAATTTTGGGTCAAATAATTCCTTAGACCAGCAAAGGGAGAAGAGGGAACCCCAATATGCTTTTAGTGGAGGGGGTGGACAGATATACCTTGGTAGCTGCTAAATTCAGAGAAGAAACGATATCAATCATTGCAGGTCAGTGTTACTGCTCTCCCCATGTCGTAGCTAAACATTCCTACCTGGCTTGGTATTCCTTTTATTAGAAGAGAGAATAGATAAGTTTCACCTGTTTGGACAGTAAAATGCATGACTTGACCCAAATATTCAGAAGAATAAAGACCTGGCTTTAAATAACATCTGGGCTCCTTTGTTCTCTCTGATAGCTCTCTCTTGCCAACTATGCTGTGAAGGAGAGCTGGATTGAGGTTTGCTAGGGCACTTGGCTGTTCTTCAAAGTAGGTCAGCCTGGCTGGGAAGAGATCCTGGTTTTGGTTCATCATAGCCCTCTGGTGTTTTCTGCTAGCAGAACTCCATATTTTTTTTAACAGTCCCGTAAATGAGCAAATGGAAGAAATGTATTGGCATTTCAACACTCCACCTCCCTCGCTCTCCAAATGAAAGTGGTGATTTATATCAGACGCATAAATGCTCCCCATCCCCTATTACCTCCAGACCATCTGGAGAGCTGACACTGGGATCAATTGGCATCTTAAGATGGCAATTATTAGCTAATGTTAATGCTGTGTAAATTTATATAGGCAAAGGGATGATTAATTACATCCCGTGTTTTCTGCTCACTAGGTCCGCTGGGTGGCTTATAAGAATAAAATCTATTGTTGTAAAATTAAATATTTAAAACACAGTAAAGTTTACCAATGTGAACAAAATGGCCAGCATGGGGGGGAAACAAACAAAGTTGTGTTATGACCCCACTAAGCCCTCTGGAAACAGAGTGCAATTTCTACAGGCTTCCAGAGGATCCAACTGCACATTTTTGGAACACTGCTGCAAAAATGCCCCGCTCCAATATAATACAGACATTTTTAAGGAGACTACAAGCAAAGCAAAATTTAAATTCAACCAACCACGTTCAAAAGGGCAAAGGGGGGAGGAGGAGATGTGAGAGGGAGCTCTTTCTTTCTATCTTCTTTCCTCATTCTCAAGTCTCAGCTCATTCCTTCTTGGCACACTCCTTGAGCTTAGTATTAACTACTGTGCATCTGTGTGCCACTGCTGACCAGGAGTAATTACATCAGCCCTGCCCAATTTATGACCTACCCAGCTGAAGAGAGCACACCATCCCTGTGCCATGGCCTCTGTGGTGTTGCTTCCAGGAAGGAAGCAATGCCAGGTAATTTAGGGTGCATTCAGCTTGGTTGGTCACTCACTGTGTCCACCCTGCCTTGCTCAGCTGTTCTAGCAGCAAGAGGGCAACCATGGAAGTGCAGGAGAACTTATCTTGCAATCTCAGTAATGTATCTTGCTTTGTCAATGCACATCAAGTTTACAGTACAGTGCTACCTTGGGTTAAGTACTTAATTCATTCCGGAGGCCCGTTCTTAACCTGAAACTGTTCTTAACTTGAAGCACCACTTTAGCTAATGGGGCCTCCTGCTGCCGCTGTGCCACCAAAGCACGATTTCTGTTCTTATCCTGAAGCAAAGTTCTTAACCTGAGGTACTATTTCTGAGTTAGCGGAGTCTGTAACCTGAAGTGTATGTAACCTGAGGCACCACTGTAAGTAGTTTTAGTCTGCAGTAATCCTGTTGTTACAACCAATTATGATACCATTTGGTATTATTATTATTTTTAAAATAAAACAAGTAACTAAGCCTTCTGTCATCCACATTTGTCTGTGTGCATGCTCACTGCCCCCAAGACCAGATGCCTGAGAAGATGTATCTATCTACTCCCTGCTTTTCTTAGCACTCTCAGGCAGTGCTTTTTTTCTGGGGGGGAGACGCAGGGGTACGCATACCCCTAAACATTTTGTGAATCTAAGTTAGGCCTCGTTGAGGGGCAGTATTTCAATATGAGTAGGAAAATGAGAGTACCCTTAAACATTTTCTTTTAGAAAAAAAGCACTGCTGTCGGGCACTCATAACACTTCCCTTAATCCAACTCACACATGTTGCAAGATGTAAAACACTACACTCCAGGTCCTGAAAGCCCCATTTACACTGATATGAAGGTGTTTTTCTGTACCAGGCTTGCATACCACTGCAGTATGAGTATGAGTATTGGAATTGCATGGAGTGGAGCAATTGGGTGACACTTTTCCTACTCACTTACCACCAACTGGGGAGGGAAAGGGGAGAAGAGGATGTTGAAAGAAGGGCCACATTACTGGTCTGTCCAATGAGTGTCTGGTATCCATATGTGCACAGAAGTTATGTGGAATCTTCTGCATAAGCAACTAGCTCAATTCCTGCTAACACTATATATGAGTAAAACGGAAATGTCCTTTGAAAGAACAAGTGCCTCTTCTCCAGGGGCAACTTCGCTTACATATCACAAAACCTGCTCAGAAAACATACCCCACAATCATGTTCCCCAGCTATGTTGGTCATAGAATTGTAGAGTTGGAAGGGACCCCAAGGGTCATCTAGTCCAACCCCCTGTAATGCAGGAATCTCAGCTAAAGCATCCATTACAGGTGGCCATCCAACATCTGCTTAAAAACCTCCAATGAGAGTCCACAACCCCCTGAGGGACCGTTCCGCTCTTGAACAACTCTTACTGTCAGAAAGTATATCTGTATGTTTAGTTGGAATCTCCTGTCTTGTAACTTGAAGCCATTGGTTTGAGTCCTACCCTCCGTACAGCTTAGCCTGAAGTTTACATGAATGGGATCAGCATCCCTGGAATCAAATGTGTTTCTGTGCTGTTACCCACCCTGAGATCTGTGGATGAAGGCCGGTATACTAACTAACTAACAGAATAAATGAATGAATAAGTCCCCCCAAATCAGAACTATTTAGATTACCCTATAGGTATCTGGCACACACACCCATCTCCTGGTAGAATTTTTTTGAAATAATTTCCATTTCATTGGCCAAATCATCAGCTTCTTCGCTATACACTTAGCTTGCATTCTTTGTCTTCATTTTAGAGATTTGGAAAATTAATTTCCCCTTGCTACTTCCTTATCTGGTACACTACCCTGCAGTGACTGAGACTGCAGATTTTTCAAGTCATTCTCACATTCTGGATTGATTGTGGCTGTTCAGTGCCGTGGGTCACATTGTGTCATATACTACCGTTCTTGATCACTTTTCTGTCAAGCCAAGACACCTATCTAATATCTTTGTATCTCCCCAGAGCATGTGCTTAATATCAGGTTATGTTTTATTTGTGTTGTTGAAAGTTCCACTTAATGGTGTCACACACTCTAATGTGCCCAGTTGTGACTTAAAAACTCAGCAACAACGTTGGGGCAAGCCTTTGTTTCCCTCCAACTATCTTATTTCGATCAGGGCAGCTACAGCTTTTACAATAAGAGGAAATCTCACCTTCCAACTGTTCAAATTATTAGCACTTCTGTTTGTTTGTTAGAGAATACATTACAGCACATTCATTCAACGTGTTCTGTGTAGTCTTCTGCAATGGATCTGTGGGAAATATTTTTTCCCCCTCTCTTGTGTGATTCATAATGCGAAATAATGAGAAGGGGGGGAGCATTCTTCAGATATAGAAATGTAATAACATTTTTGGTGTTACTTTGCTTTGCTTTACTCAGTGCAGACGCTTTGCAATTAATAGACCCAACTTATATAAATTGTGTTAAATAAAATAAAATAAATATCACTTGATTGTTAGAAAACCTCTACACAGTTTACAAAAAAAATCAACTAAAACATTAACATTATTGATAAAAACAGTTAAAAACTGGTGCCATGTTCATTAATTTCTGAGTACTCAGAAATTCTGTTATTCATTAATACTCTGAGTAACACTTAGTTGACTTCCACACTTTGGTTAGCTTGGCTTATTTAATGATTGCTAGGCCTGGCACCCACAAACTTGTAACATTGCATTATCCCTTTTGACATTCTGTCACTTTGTTATTGCTTCATTCTTCCTAAAATAATGGCTTCTTTTTCAGCCCACCTATCTTCTCCAGGCTCCTGGGTCCCTGACCACATTTTGTTTGGTCTTATGGCTTTGCTGCCCTCAATTCCTCAAAAGTCTCCCAATATCTTTAGTGGGCCTATGAAGAGATGCAGTTAGGAAATATTTGATTCCGATCTTCTTAGTTTTACAGGGGAACCCCTGGCAATGTGTATTATGAAAATGTGGGCAGCAGCCAGCCCTGCTGCATTTTGGGGGTCCCATTGTCTTTCTTCTGTGTGGGTCCTACTGGGTCTACCCTTTATCTTTTGCTGCCCACTTTACCAGAATACCCCATGTATGACCCTCTCTCTTCAAACCTTACCTCAAGTTCCATCTCTTGTGTGAAGGCTTTGACTTAACCTCTGCATCTCCTTTCCCAGTTGAAGAAAATGTCATGCCATACGTTTAAAGTGCTCTTATATCACTTTAATAGCCACAGAGTATCTTAGGAACTGTAGTTAGCTAAGAGGGCTTGGAATTGTACATCTGTAAGGCCGGGAGTCAACAGTTTGTGACTTGAAGTGGTGTGAAAGTGTGCTTTAAATGTATGCTCTGGATCTTACCCTGGTTGCATCCATCCCTTGCTTCCCTTGGTTGTTGTCTTACTTCAACCCTCCCATCAAACCGTAGATGGAAAGTAATCAGGACTAGTAACTCTCTTGCCTCCCCCCACCTTCTTCTGCAAAGTGCCATGTCCACGAAAAGAACAGTAATCCAATTGACTTCCCCCGTCCCTTCTCCCTTTCCCCTTGAAACTGAGTTGCTCTCTGGTTCATATTATCTCTGGGCCATGTTTTGGATTGTTATTAGCA
The DNA here is from genome assembly GCF_964270895.1 of Podarcis filfolensis. Taxonomy (NCBI): domain Eukaryota; kingdom Metazoa; phylum Chordata; class Lepidosauria; order Squamata; family Lacertidae; genus Podarcis; species Podarcis filfolensis. The sequence goes on from NC_139610.1 coordinate 14,245,682, forward strand.
ACTTGAGATGACCTGGGGGAATAATATGCCTGCATATATATATTTTTTCCAAAACAAAAATATCTTCTCTCCACTGTAATCAAGTCAGTCAGCAGGTCAGCTTACATGGAAATAAAATGAAGAGATAAATGTAGCAGCAGCCGTGTTGGAGCACTAGAAATAGCCTGTGAGTCCTGACAATGTAAAGAGACTAACAAAGCTTCATGGAATTTACTTGTTTCGAACTTTTTTTTTTAATGTGAATTACGTAACTATGCTGAGAGTTTTCTTTTCCATGAATTAGCCAAGCATAAAAAGCAATTCATGGTCTTTCTCCTTCTTTGGAAGTGTTATACCTCCAGTGGGATGTGAGAATTTTCTGTTTGAGCAGCAGGAGCCACACCTCATTTCTTTCTCCATGGGGCTGGAGCACCACTGAGACCTTCAACCATATTCAAACTGATTTAATTAGAAATGGGAGGCATGTTGATATTGATTCATTCAAAGCTCAGTAGCAAATCAACATTTCGCCCTCTGAAAAGGAGGGGGCAAGATTCCCGTTGCCTTTTTGCATCACACATTGGAAGGAGCATGGTCCGAACAATCTTAGACATACAAGTCCATTTCCAACGGGAAAGGTAAAGGTAAAGGGACTCCTGACCATTAGGTCCAGTCGTGACCGACTCTGGGGTTGCGGCACTCATCTTGCTTTATTGGCCGAGGGAGCCGCCATACAACTTCCGGGTCATGTGGCCAGCATGACTAAGCCGCTTCTGGCGAACCAGAGCAGTGCACGGAAACGCTGTTTACCTTCCCGCCGGAGCGGTACCTATTTATCTACTTGCACTTTGACGTGCTTTCGAACTGCTAGGTTGGCAGGAGCAGGGACCGAACAACGGGAGCTCACCCCGTCGCGGGGATTCGAACCGTCAACCTTCTGATCGGCAAGGCCTAGGCTCTGTGGTTTAACCCACAGTGCCACCCGGCATATTAAAAAACTTGGCTGTTCTTTGGCTGCATAGAGTGCTATGCAATCTAAGTGTGTATAAAGCCCTAGATGACTTGGGACTAGGCAAGTCAGAGAATCCCTGAAAAAAAGATTCATACATGTCATAAAATTCCTTTGCAAAGTGGTACAGTCAAACCTCATGTTGAAAGGCTGCTGGCAGTAAGTTCTACCTCTAATGTGGGTAGACATGTTTTATGAATGAGACCATGCTCAATATGGATGTGCAAAGACCTTTCTTTGTGTGCTTCCTTTCACGGGCCTGGATGGCAACTGCTGCACATCGTTAATAATGCAGTGGTTTTTTCACCCCAGTGAGATTTATGTGAATATACAATATATCTGCTCATCAAACTGAAATATACATCCAAAATACCACTATGCTCTGTGTGTGTGTGTGTGTGTGTGTGTGTGTGTGAGAGAGAGAGAGAGAGAGAGAGAGGGGGAACAATTGTTTAAAAATAAGCCAGAATCAGGAAACGATGCCAGAGAAACAGAGACGTAAAATAAGTATGGAAGAATAATAGGTGAAAGTCCCACTGAACTCAGTGGGGCTTACACCTGAGTAGACATGGAATAGGATTGTGTAATATGTAAAACACTGATTTTTCCACATTAGGAACTGGAGTTTACTAGTGTGCTATGAGAGGAGGCTGGCACATGTACAGTGGTACCTTGGGTTACAAACATCTCGGGTTACAAACACCTCGGGTTACAGACTCCGCTAACCCGGAAGTAGTACCTTGGGTTAAGAACTTTATCTCAGGATGAGAACAGAAATCATGCGCTGGCAGCAGCGGGAGGCTCCATTAGCTAAAGTAGTACCTCAGGTTAAGAACAGTTTCAGGTTAAGAACAGACCTCTGGAACGAATTAAGTTCGTAACCAGAGGTACCACTGTACTGAAAAATGTTAGTTATTATGTTGCTGCCTTCATCTCAAAGCAACATGCCCCTGAAACCCTAACACTGACCATCTTTTTGCTGATGTACTGTCTTGACATTCAGAGGAAGGGTTTGTTGCTTGCTTGTGTTGTGGGTTAAACCACAGAGCCTAGGACTTGCCAATAAGAAGGTTGGCAGTTCAAATCCCCGCGACGAGGTGAGCTCCCATTGCTCAGACCCAGCTCCTGCCAACCTAGCAGTTCAAAAGCACATCAAAGTGCAAGTAGATAAATAGGTACCACTCTAGCGGGAAGGTAAACAGCGTTTCCGTGCGCTGCTCTGGTTCGCCAGAAGCGGCTTAGTCATGCTGGCCACTTGACCTGGAAGCTGTACGCTGGCTCCCTCGGCCAATAAAACGAGATGAGCGCCGCAACCCCAGAGTCGGCCACGACTGGACCTAATGGTCAGGGGTCCCTTTACCTTTACTGCTTGGTTTTACTTATATGCTGCTTTCCCACAATCAGCTGTGCCCCAAATGGCTTACAACAAACATTCAAAATAGAGAAGGAAAGAAAGAATGGCCTGCTGGGATTTTCTGATGCAGCCTGTGCTAGAGCCAATGAGTGTGGAGGGAAATCCCTGAAGCATCACTATTGGTCAGGCTGATAGGACTGAAGGAAGTATGAGACTTCAGAAGGCACTATTGATTTTGCTTTCTGAAGACCTCTTCATTATTCTGGAAGGTGATAAAAAAACACACACCCATAACATAAAAAAGAATTATACTTTTTCAGGGTACAGTGAGGTGTGTCCCCAATTTTAGTCACGGATAAAATGCCATCTGGAAAGTCTCTGAATAGAATGAGGCACATTCATGGGGGGATGGTCAATTCAATGGAATCTGCATATTCATAAGCAGCATACTGCGATCATTTATTTATTTAACTTGTTGGCTGGTTAACACAAACTGAAAAAGTCTCTAAGTAACTTACATAAATTGATGATGCTAGGGACAAACAGGAAGAGAGAAGTAGGACATAGAATCACAGAATTATAGGTGATGGCTTCATGGAGGGTTTGTTGTTTCTGTCTGTTAGGATGTTGTGTATTTTTGCTGGCTGGATCTGTTGGGAGTTGGTGTCCAATGACATCTGGAGCTCCAGGGATTTCTCACCTCTGCTTTAAAAGCAATCTAGTTGGCTCTTGCTGATAACAGAATGCAAGGCCACATGGACCCTTGGCCTGAACCACTTCAAAACATAAATTTCAGCCACCAGTTTCATTCATGGCAGTTGCCTTCTCATATGAGCAGTGAAATGTGTGTGAGGAAGACAAGGGTTTCAGGCAGGGCAACACACACTGCTCCTGAAAAATATGAATAAACCTTGTGCAAAATAATATCACTGTGGAAGAGGAAGAAAACGATCACTGGGTTCTTTCCCTCAGTTTCTCTTCAGCATCCACGAAATGCTGACAGGATTAATTGCCAGGATTCTCGCACCATCCCTACCCTTCCCATTTCCAGGAATGCCCTTGGGTGTCAGAGTTCACTGAATACACTTTTAACAGCGTCAGCTATTTGAATTTTGAAATAACACAAGTCTGTAATTATAAGAACCAATGGATGCTCAATCCGAGTGGAAGCGTGTGGTGTCGATTGTGGCGGCCGTAGTTTGAAGCCTTTATTAAGTCAGCTGGCAAAACATCCAATCTCTCAGCATTAAATTTTATGGCAAAGGAGTGGAGTGACTGAACTGTTTTCTTTTCTCTCCCCCCTTCTGTTATATATCGCTTACATGGTCTAGTTCTCAAAACCACAGCCATTGATCTTTAAAACGTGTGTGTGTGTGTGTGTGTGTGTGTGTGTGTGTGTGTGTGTGTTAGTGTTACTGGTAGCCACACTATACTGTAACATTTATGGACTCTATAAAATCTTACATTGTTGTGGTCTTTCCTCAGAAGAGCTTTATGCCAGACAGCATGAAAGTTTCATGCTAAACTCGTCTGTGGCCAAAGTCATTCAGAAGAATTCTGCACCTGAGTTGCCTTAATATAGGACAACCTGCAGCTTTGCAGAGACCTTCCCCTGTAGCTGCCCTTTCAGGTGGAGACAGATGTGCAATTTTAAATTGTGGTAGGATTGAACACACACATCTTGCATTCCAAGGCATTTGTTTTCAGCCAGAGGAGGGATTCCAAAATGGCTCCCCGTCATGGCATGCACAGTGACCCACCATAAGCTCATGATTCTCCACAAGTATAACCCAGGTGCCAAAAATCATCATCAACCTTTATTACGGTCCAGAGACCCAACAAATCGTCACAAAGCAATACACAATTCATACAGCCTACCTCCAGGTTAAACAAGCATTTCGTTCAGAATATAGGGATCATTGGTTCTTGTAACCACTGATAAAAACTTGGCCACTGCTAATGTTCTAGCATTTGTCCGCTCTTCCAATAGGAACCTGATATAGTGAGCCTCTGATTTTCCCGGGAAAGGTACCAGCAAGGGTAATATCAGTTCAGCCCTGGTTTGCTCATATTTTGCACAGTGCAACAAAATACGTTCTATGGAATCGATGTCTTGAGCACACGAGCAAAGTCTGTCCTGGTAGGGAACTCCTCTCAACCAAAAATGCTGATTACCAGGCAGCACTCAGCTGTGTACATCACCTAAGGTCATAAGAAACTCACTTTTAGCTCACAGCATTCATTTTGGTCCCTAACAGAGGAGTCCTAATGCAGCAAAGGTTTGGGTGTGAGCCCCACCGGTGAAAGTACATGTCTAGGAATTCACCCACCACACTCTCTCCTTTTCTGGCAGCCATTGCAGCCCCCATGGGGATACAGCTAAAAATGGTATCACCATGGTTATCAACATCACCAGGTATCTGAAGAAGTGTGCATGCACACGAAAGCTCATACCAATAACAAACTTAGTTGGTCTTTAAGGTGCTACTGGAAGGAATTTTTTTGTTTTGTTTCTTCCTCATAATGTTTAGAAATCCTCAATCACTTTGTGAGTTCCTCCATCTCAGTTACTGTCAGCCAACAAAGAGGAGCAGGGTTAGGGAAAGTTGCAATATGTTGACCATGAGTAATGATGGGCATTGTTTGAGGAGTTGCACATCTACTGGCAGTTGTCCATGTGGCTGGTTTCATTGCATGCATGTTCATTACTTGACTGCAATATCAAGTGACGACATGCCTGGGGGACGGGTCCTCACAGATCTAACCCCACACACTGAACTTTCATTCCTTCCTTCTCAACACTTTTAATGTAGCGCTTTTCACACAAAGTTTGCACACTCAGCCACTAACCTTTGACTGCTTAACACTCAAGTGTACAGGAAACCCAAGTTCCCGCCAATTACCCTTGGCACATCCAACGCACACTCTGAGAACAGCTGGTGTATTCAGTAACTTCTAAAATGTCTGCAAGGTAGGGTACAGCCACCTTTACATGCCCCAGGGACATTCAAAGCACTCAGCCTTCCAGAAGTCCACTGAAGCTTCATAGTTATCATGGCACCAGTTACAAAGTGTAGTTGTTGAACCAGCATTTAGGTATGGGGGAGTCTACTGTGTTTTGCCTGATTAAAAAAAAATTTTTTTTTTTTTTTGCTTAGTTAAGAATGGCTTTCTCGGAGACACTACCTTTAGGCATAGGCAACCTTCGGCCCTCCAGATGTTTTGGACTACAATTCCCATCATCCCTGACAACTGGTCCTGTTAGCTAGGAAACATGGGAGTTGTAAGCCAAAACATCTGGAGGGCCGAAGGTTGCCTATGCCTAAAGGTAGGGTCTCTGAGAAAGCCATTCTTAACCAAGAAAAAACATCTGTAGACCAAAACATCTGGAGGGCCGAAGGTTGCCTATGCCTGCTCTAAAATGTCTGCAGGTAGGGTACATGCCCCAGGGACATTCAAAGCACTCAGCCTACCAGAAGTTCACTGAAGCTTCATAGTTATCAAGGCATCAGTTACGAACTGTAGTTGTTGAACCAGCATTTAGGTATGGGGGAGTCTACTGTGTTTTGCCTGATGTTTTTTGTTTTGCTTGGTTAAGAATGGCTTTCTCGGAGACCCTACCTTTCAAGTGACATTCAGAATCTTTTCTTTTGCAGCCATTTCGTAGAGTGACGTTTTCAGTTGTGAGTCAGCCTCAGGACCCACATCAAGGGTCATTGCAGAGTTGCTATGACAGCGGTCTGGAGGAGTCAGAAACACCAAGCAGTAAGAGTTCTTCAGGGCCGCGGCTGGGTGCCCTTCCACTCCCAGAGGACAACTACGAAAGGACTACGCCGGATGGCAGTGTTGGTGAGGCAGAGCATATGGAAAATGGTAGGGGCATACACAACACCCCACACAACACATGCTCGATTTACACTAGTGAGTCCAACATGAAGTAGATTTGTCAAGAGGTCAGTGGGAGGAATCATCATCATCATAATGCAAAGGTGATGAAGCATAAATTTAGGGCTGGATCCAGCCAAATTTTAGGCACTTTTAAGGCCCATTTCAATGGGATGATATGTAAACATTGGCACTGAACCTTTAACGGAAATCACTGGGACGTGAATGTGCTTAAGTTTTGATTGGATCATGCTCCTAATATTGACCCGACAAGGTTGATTAAGATGGGGGAGGGGAGAGAAACATGCAAATATAAAGCATATTTAAACAGTATTAATGACACAGTTAAATAAATACATCTAAAAATATCAGCACATAGCCGATGAAACCTATTTAAATTCTTATTTTTTTAAAATAATATGTAGACATAATTTCTTTTTAGTTGTGCGCCTTTTATTATTATCCAGGAACTGTATATGTTCAGCATTAGCTAGTAGAAAATAGAAATTCAACTTTCCTTTTAGATTGTTGTCTCTTCCCTGCTTGCATGCACAGGGTTTTCAAAATATAGTGTATGTTGCTTACTTCCTACATTCTGCTCATAGCAAGGGGCGGAGGCTGCAGCATTGGGAGGTGGGAATTGTAAGAAAGGCTGCGATACAAAGGAGTGTGTGTGTTTGTGTGTGTGGCCATATATTGTTGTCCGCTATGGAAGGCAAAGTACCAAAAACATCAACTCTTCCATGGCAAACAATATTGAATCTTCGGCTCCATTTCTGTGCTTACTCACCGGTTAATAGCTGGTGGCTGGAGATAGCAATGAGAGCAACTTGCTTAGTCTCCCTTTTGTATCAGAATTTTTGATTTCCATTTTTTCCATAATGGTATTCTGTAATCCCAAATTCCAACAGAGGGACAGATTATTAAAAGAAGAAAAAGTTGTGTGGGTTTATTGTTACCAAGGGTAAAAAAATATTTCAATGTGTTTGCAGCAATGTATTTAGTTTCCACACTACTAAATGACTTCAGTATTTCCCCCCAGAATGTTTCATTATTGGTGTGTAGTATGAAGAAAATAGCAATATAATAGCAACAGTTCCCAGTTATTTTTTTTCAGTGTGTCTTGAATAGGTCTTAACAATCCATTGTCCCATGCTTTTATTTGCCTAGATCTGAAATCTTTTGAAGTCAATTATATTGATTTCATAGTTCTACCCACAGAGTAGGTTATTGAAGACCAGAGTACAAGCTAATGGTACCATGTGAAACAATGCATGTCTAGATGACATTTGTATAGATGTAAGAGCATGAGTGGAATGGTGTATCAGATTTGTTTGGAACCATATATATGACGGAATCACTGATTCCGTCAAAGTATTTGTTTTACTTTCCTTTGGAGATTTTATATCAGCAAATAATTAATTGTTCTCATGGTTTTGTTTCCCTTAAAATAGAAATATCAAGACAACAAAAGCAGAACATTTTCTGTGATTCGGGGGGAGGTTTTTTCCATTATACTTCTGAAAAAAGTATAATAATAATATATATAAGTATAAGCATTAGGGACACCACATAACTTTGCAGGTTCTGATTGCGCCATTTGTTTTACAAAGAGTCGAGCACCGAGGTGCCATTTTTTCAAGGACGGAACAAAGATGATTTTGTTGTGGTGCTAAAGAGAAACAGCCATGTTTGAAGGCCTCCCATTAAACTGAAAATTAAATTGATACATGTTGTATTTCAAGAACATTTGTTGCAGTTACCTTTTCACCGCACAAATATGGAGGAAATCAGGAGTGAAAAAATTGGTTTATACCAAGTAACACCATTGGAACATACAGCCCATTGAGGTCAACGTTGACTCACAGTGGCTTGCCAGAATTTTAGTGAGGGAACATTTCCAGCCATATCTGAAGATGCCAGGAACTGAACCTGGGATTGTCTGCATTTAAAGAAATATGTTTCCACTGAGCTGTGCCCCTTCCCCAAGATCCTCTTCTTCTTTCTTTTTATCTCTCATAGCTTTTCTCTTCTTTTTTTAAGTAAGAGTTTAGTGCATTTGGCTGTAGTCTGATCTTGACCTTGCTTCTGACAGGTCACCATATAATCAGAATCAGAAGAATCTTTATTTGCACCAGCCACTAGCCATGGCAATAAAATAAAATAAAATGTACTGAAGATAGAGGTAAAAGCTTAACTATAGAAAATACATTTTGGGGGTTTACATCAATAATCAAATAATAGATTTTATTCGAATTGCCCCCGCTAAAACCCTTGCAGTTTTTGCTGTTGCTTGATCATCTTGTTCTGCTAAAAGAAATGACATAGTAGCAATGGTTGAGTGACTTGGCATGGACAATAATAGAAGGGTAATGACCTCACTCCTCAAATCTTTATAAAGAGTGCAAGCCAGAAGCACACGAGCCACTGCCCTCTCCACAGGAACAAAACCATTTTTCCAGTGGAGTTTTTTGAAATCGACCCTCAAGTACAGCCAAAGGTAGCATATTCAATCTTGTGAAAGGGAAAGCGCGTCTGCATTTTGGAATTGTTAAATTTTGCAAATTGGGTGCCAGAGTGTCAAAATGACTAGGTGGAAAATAATCATACCATGGACAAAATTTCTTTGGTCTGACATGAGACAAGTAATGCAGTGGTCACAAGGGCCAGAGACCAGTGATGTGATTCTGAATGAGATGGAATTCAGATACTGGATCAGGCAGGCAGGAACTGATGGCCAGAGCAGAAGATGTAGTCACAAAGCAGCTGGAAGCCAGATATGGGTCTAGTGTCATGTGATGTGATCAGTTGCTCAGTTTTATTGACTGGCATAAAACAAAGGTCTGCATAAGGCCTGGTGCCTCTCCATTGGTTTGGGAGATCAGCACTCAGCCTAGAAGCAGTGGTGGAGATTCATGCTCTGTAGGGGCATGGTGCCCAGTGCAGGCGGGGGGCAGCTGCGATGGCACCCCGCCGGGATCTTGCTGCCAGGGGCCGTGCACTCCCCCCGCACACCTCTTCCTCCGCCAGTGCCTAGATTAGGTGTCATTGTCTATAGAATCTGGCTGATGGCTTAGAATGCTGGTGGCCCAGGAGTTAAGGCACCAAAGGCTGGTCACTGGAGGCCTTGGCTTAACACTTCCTTTCTGTGTCTTATACTTATTGCATGCTCAGATGGAAATATGTCCTGCTGAACTCCTTGAGAGTTACTTCTGGTAAGTGCACACAGAATTGCAGCCTTAGTGGTTGCAACAGTGGTCACTCAGTGTGTAGAACTAGTGAACTAGACACAGATATACATGATCTCAATGCTCCGAAATGCACGGAAGCTGCGTTGATTCCTGCTCTCCTTAGATGTTACCAGCAGTAGAGCTTGTGATGGCACCTAGCTAGTTTTTAAGGCTTTGGGCTATGAGATTAATTGGTTTGCAAAGTCATTGTTGCAAAGTTTAATGTTAAACCCAAACCAAGCAAAGAGGTAGTGCTAGAACTATTGCTTCAAGACATTTTTATTATTATTTTTTACACAAAGAGCAGTGGTTAGAGAAATAATAATAATTATTGAAAATAATAGTAGTGCAGCAGAAATGCTACATCATGCTCTGGCTTTTATACCTGAAGGAAGGGGTATTTTAAAGGCTGGGAGTATACCAGTATCCACAATTTTATGCTCTCCCAACATGAAAATGGCACATTTGTCCCAAACTGACAGTAGGGTTATAAATGCTGTTGTTGGTCCACAGAAAGGCAGCAACAGGATGTGCAAGCTGTTTTGCTGTTAAAATGATTGCAGATGAAGAAAAGAGCAACAATGATTTAGATCTGCGTTATATTGGTTAGATCCGTTTTTGAGCAAGGAACATAATATGCAGAGTATAATTGCAATTAAGTTCACTGAAGATAATGATGATTATAATACACATGGTAAACAGGAGTGGGGAAATGGGGCTGGTCTGAGCATAGTTGCAAACCTGGCAATCGGCTAGAATGCAAAAATCCCAGAGAACCTATCCCAGCTATTGAAAATGTACTGGAGAGAAAGAGAGCCAACCTCTGTGCATTAGTAGTTAGAGACAGTCTAGGAGCTGATCAGTTGTGTGATCAACCTCAGCTGCTAAAGAATCTTCTGTTATACACCAGTGGCCCAGGCCATAGAAAGGTAGCATGAAGATATTCCGAACAAAATTAGCTTGATGTCTAATTTAGCCTCCACTTCAGCACTTTCTGGATGAAAGCATTATATACACACACACACACACACACACACACACACACACACACACATATATATATATATATATATGTGTGTGTGTGTGTGTGTGTGTGTGTGTGTGTGTATATATATATATATATATATATGTATGTATGTATATGTGTATATATATATATATGTGTGTGTGTGTGTGTGTGTATATATATATATATATATATATATATATATATATATATGCCATCAGTACTCAAATACATCTTCTCTTTCTTATGGTTTGACTCTTTGTTTCAAATTGCTAGGCAATGAATAAATTAATATGTAGCAGCTTTCCATTTTGGTAAACAGCTCGAGGTACATGTTTATGTATTTCATTTGCGTCATTGCAGAGGCCGTTTTGTTTCATATATATTTTTTTTTAACAGAAGCAATATTCATGTAGGAAAATGCCATGTGTGGAATGGCATAAAGTGTTTGGATTAGGAGGGTTTTAAAAAAATATAAAATAAAACAAATCTCACAATTCAACAAGTCTTTTCCACCTATGCAATCAATATGTATCCACATAACAATGCACACCCAAGCCCCGTTCATCTTGATGGATGCTTTCCTTAATGGAGATGGAGACACATCTCCTCATTGGGATCACTAGTGATGCACAGCTGAAGTGAGGGCAAGAGGAGCTTCCCTGTAGGTATGAAAGATTAACTTGAGCCCTCCAGAAAGTGGGTGACATTGTGATGAAAACTATGCCATACCAAACGGTTCTTCTGCTGTCACTGTCTAGACTTGACTTTTCAGTAGCGGCATGTCATCTGCCTCCAGTAACTCTTGTTGGCACTCGCCTGTAGGTAATGACAGAACAAGAGGCAATGCACTTTTGCTAGTCTGTAAATGTTACATTTGACATTTGAGTGAGGTCCCCCCCCCTCCCGATTTTTCCCCACGCTTCAATTCCAGCTTTTAACCCTGCCCCATCAGCTTCTGGAGTAGATCTGTACTGCATACATTCTACATAGTTTCATCTCTTGTGTTTAATGGATTATTCTGACATCAAAAGCATGGGATCTGAAACTTGTCAGCCATTCATTTGTCCCATTTAATTGGAACCTAGGTGATCTGTAGCTGCTCTGGGGTAGCATCTTGCATGACTCGCTTTTAATCAGGGACTGCACTGAGTGTTTCATTCAGCTTCCTTACCTTCTCCCCCGTGGAATCTACCTTTCTTTTTCTTTTTCTTTTTCTTTTCTTAAGAAACCCTGTCTGCACTCCTAATAGTTATGACTCCAGATATTCACAGCTTTCCTTCAACCACTGTTCCATGGCTTTTTCTTAATGATTGATATGGATGCATTTAAACTAGATTTTAGATCATTTCCCGTGCAATAAGCTAAAGCTGTCTCATTCCCCCCACTGCATTTTCAGTGCAAGCTGTGCATAAAATTGAAAACAAGGTCCTTTTTCCATGTCACTAAGGGGAGGTCCTTGAGCTCCTTAAAATGGGGATGTCATTATCACAAAGCTGGTTCACAGCGTACTCACCAGATTCATTTGATGAGGACTCCAATGTCCAGACCCACTAAACACTTGCAAGAAAACACAATTGGATGTTAACCTGGGCCATTGAAATGGAAGTTGCCATGAACACCAAAAAGCACAACATCTAGAAAAATTCAGATTTTTAAAAGCTTTTTCTTCTTCTTCAAATTTTTGCATGCATGCTACATTAGAGACTTGAGTCAACAAAGAAACCGATTGTAGGTTTATGGCACTTTTTTGAAGTGCATGGGAACTTCACAAGAGCTCTACTGTGCTCAGGCTCAACTCCCATTCTTTCAAAGGTGGTTGTGCATGAGAACATCTTGCTAGATTGTATCCATTGCTTCTGTATAACTTCAGAAACATCACAGCTAGGGAGCAGGGGAAAATTTATCATCTCATCATGAATGTGCAGCAGTCTGACCAGACCTGGTTATTCCCAAATTTTGAAGATTTAATAGTAACTTCTTCATATCTCTCCTATCCTCTGACGTGTCTCTGCCTTCTATATAGGAATCTCATTCTATATATTCAGCAGAATCAAGTGGCTCAGCCATCTTGGGACTGCACAGAATACATGTGGAATAATACTCCTTACTTTCACACACATCTAAGAAAAACCTTCCTGCACAAAAAACACTTTAGGGAGAAGGCTTGCTTAGAATATTTCTCCTCTAGCTTTCCATGGGTCTTCAAGTAATGAAGTCCAACATTTATTTGACAATGGTAAAGTCCCAGGACACTGTACAATGTGAATCTCCTGAATGCACAAATCCCTTGCTTGTTTGGTCTTGTTCAATGAGTGCACCTAAGACTAGCCATTACTTTTAACATAAACATATGCACTTTTAAACATTACCATATGCATCAGGAGAAGGGGACGACAGAGGACGAGATGGTTGGACAGTGTTCTTGAAGCTACAAACATGAGTCTGACCAAACTGCGGGAGACAGTGGAAGACAGAAGTGCCTGGCATGCTCTGGTCCATGGGGTCACGAAGAGTTGGACACGACTAAACGACTAAACAACAACAACAAATATGCATCAGGATGAAGATGTTTAAATGATGTGTAGCGATACCTGTCCCATGAGACTATGCTTACTGTTCCTTTAAATTGTCCAACATCATTGGGTAAATATTAGTTATATCACACAATAGGAGTCATAGGGTGGCACCTCTGTCTAAAATTAGTCATGAACATACCCTCTAACATTTCTCTGATGAATCTTGTGATGTCCTGTTCAGTAACACAACAACAACAATTTTATTATTGACACCCCACCCATCTGACTGGGTTGCCCCAGCCACTCTGAGCTGGTCCAACATATATAAAAAACATAATAAAACATTAAGCATAAAAAATTCCCTTCAACTGCCTTCTAAAGGTTTTATAGTTACTTATCTCCGTTACTCCAGGGTAGCATAACGCCATACCCTCCAACATTTCTCCAATGACAATCGGGACGTCCTACGGAAAAGCGTCACATTCTGGGGTTAAATCAGAAACCAGGACAGCTTCTGTAAATCTGGGACTGTCCCTGGAAAATAGGGTCTGCATTCAGACCACAGCCTTTAATAAAAAGCTAATGCTATTAATATGTATTAAGTCCTCTTGTGTGTTTATGTACGTATCTTTGTTATTAGTGTTAAGCTTCCATCTTGAGGTATAGGAATTTGGGTATCTGGGACAAGGAGGTTATGTGCAGAATGAGCATGAGAGCATACAGTGTGAAGTGATACAGTTTTTCAACTGTTTTAGAGGTGTCTCTGCCCCTTTAAAATTCTGAAGATCTTAAATCTGCCTTTTTAAGCCTCTGCATCCTACTAGCTGTGGCATGCCAAACACCTACTTTTACAAGCTTGCTAATGCTGCCTGTAGCAGGACTTGTAGATCTTGTTGTGACTCATGTTATAGTTACACTGGAGTGTAAATTCCAGCACAGCAGTTCAGAGTACAGATGGGAAATGTGCCTTCTTATAATTGTTGTACTAATTATGACTAGTCAAGACTGAGGCCCCACTTTGTTAGGTGTTATGCAAACTTAACCAAACACCAGATTTGCACACCTAAGTTATTTTGTTTTATTTTTGGAAAATGCTTGGTGGTGACACGTGCTGTATAATTTTAGCCCGTTTTCTTTCTGTCTTAGAAATCATCTCTTAAAAATAGCCTTGTTATTCTGAGGGGGCTAGTTTTTGTGACTATGCTTGGTTTGGTAGGATTTCATTTCTGAACCGTCTAGGGACTCCACTAGCTGAGATTTTAGCTGCAAAAGAATAGCATAAAGATTGCTGGGCTGGATCAAATGAAAAGACCAGCATTCAGTGTCCAGACAGATGACTTCAGAAGTTCACAACAAGGCATGAAGATGAAAATCGAAGGGAGCTGATAATTGGAAGTAGTTGATAATCAGAGATATACTGCCTTTGAAGCTGGATGTTCAATTTAGCTATTGGATAGATTTGTCCTCCTTAAAATTTGGCTTTCCTAATTGCCCATTGAGGTTATGTTGAAGGAAGGAAAAATGAAATACAAACAGAAGAACTGGATAACAAAAGGGAGATTGTATCGCTATGCAGATAGCAAATGACAGTTCTCTCCCAAGGTCTGGACAAGACAACTTTGTTGCCTCCCCATAAGAGTACTGCTGAAGCCAATTGCTTTCACAGTCACCAAGAAGTGAGACTCAAATATACTTAAATTATCTCAAAGGTGTCCAATTTGTGACTAGTGCCGCAGTGACTAGAGTCAGCAAGCTACTCCTCTGCAGCTTGTTACAATTTGTATTGTATTGTTACAATTTGTATTTCCACTTGTGCCTTGATTTCAGAGCCCCTTGTATGCTTCAAGAAGCATATTAGGACACTTATACATACTAGGCTGCCCCTTGCCTTCCCTGGAATGGAATAGTTGCAAACCTTCAGGGAGATCTCCCTTCTGTTGATGTGAGTGTTTCTTGGATCTGCACAATGGAGCAAAACTGCTGGGTGGGTCTGCACACTGTTTAGGTTGTTGTAACTCCTGCACATATACCTTTTGATTGCTATTTGTGTAAATCAAACATATTTGGATGTGCTGCAGAGGGAAATACATATCGACAGAGTATTTTAAAGTTCAAACATTCTTTCAGGGAATTGGCACTCCATACCTAAATATTTGTGCAATTGCAATCCATTCTTTATCACAGTTCCCTTGACTGAGTATATGTTAGGCAGACCTCACCTTTATGAGCTGGGCAGCTGTCCAAGGCTTGTGGCTTTTGTCCTCAATAAATTGTTAAATGGAACATGCCAGAGGTGGTGCAAAAGTTCATCTGTTCTGTGTGAGTTCTGTTTCAAGTCTTTACACGCATGTTGGAAATTCCAGGAAAACCAGTCCTAAAGGCTTTTTTTTTTTGGTCTGCATTTTTGGGGTTAACTTGATAGAAGGGAAGAAGTAAAAGGGAGTGAACTATTGTGAGGGCAGTGAAGTATCCTGCTCGATAATTAAATAAGTTTTAGCATAGATTTCCCCCCCAAGATTCACAAGCTTAGCCGTTAGGACTCTGTTCTAATTTAGAGGGAGTTATGGCTATAAATCCCCTTTGAAAAGAGATTAGGTAACCCTTGGTTTCAGAGAGAAGAATGAGTAATTTGGAGGAGGAAAAGCCAAAGGAAATTGAAGCTATGAGCTTGAATTAACTCTGAAAGTTAATTCTGGCGTTCCAGGCGAACGGGTAATTAGAGGTGTGCTTGACCAAACAGTTGGACATTTTGCTTAAAAGGAAATTAAAATAAAGGACGCATGACACCCGCAAAAGACAAAAGGCAGGCTTTAAATATGATTAAGGTACAAGGAATGATACGCCTGTTTTGAAATGGAGTATGAGCACCCAGAGGTCTAAAAGCAGGGAAGGAGAACCAGTAGCCCTCCACAGTGGCTGGCAGGGCAATGCAGGTGGGGCTGTGTGATTGTTCTTCTGGCTTCCCAATACGGTGCTTTACTCTCATTTACCGGAAGGGGCAAGGCGCTTGGTGTGGCTTGCAGTGGCAGAAGTGTTGGATTAACTCTGGTGCCATGAATTTGTGGGATGTAACATAAGCAATCTAGTACAACACTTCCTGTTTGCCCGGAGTGGACATGTAAGGGAGTGTTACTCCAGCCTGGGGGGCTTCCTGTCACACCTGGTCTGGAGCTTCCTCCACCTGCGTGTGAGCAGGTAGATGGGCATGACCCTGGGAGACCCCATAAAAGGTCACACAGCCTTCCTCCTCCTCCTCCTCCTCCTCCTCCTCCTCCTCCTCCTCCTCCTCCTCCTCCTCTTCTTCTTCTCCTCCTCCTCCTCCTCCTCCTCCTCCTTCTTCTTCTTCTTCTTCTTCTGATACTGATGATGTATTTTGCTGTCTGCTGGACAAGGGGCTCATTCCCATATGGGATGAACTCAAACTGTCTTCTGTAACTACAAGCTTAAGCCTGCCTTTGGGGATCCAGCTGTGAACTGGATGTGAGTAAACTTCATATTACTTTTAAAAGAAGATTGTTGTGTCTTTATTCTTTTTAGGAGTGATAAAAGGGGACTTATCAGGAACAAAACCCAATCTGGACAAAGCCAGATTGGATAGCTTAAGTAAAGAGATTCAAACGAATCTACCAGCTAGCTTCCTGCTATATACTGGGGAATGTACTCTGCTGCTGACTCACAAGTGTGAGTGAGGAAGGATAATATTTAATCAATATATCCTCTCCTAGTATCCACAACATTCCCCTTCCCTGTTCCCTTCAGTAAGTGGTGGTGAAGCACAGTGTTGTGAAGCCAGGAGACTTCAATGGAAGAGAAATTCTGGTAAGGGATTTCCTCCTTTCATTCCTTTGGCTCCCCTGGCCTAAGAAGTGCAAGGACGTATTCTTGTTAAGTGCTGAAACTACACATAAACCCTGCTCTACACCATTTATCTATTTATTTGCTCATTTGAGAAGGATAATTACAGAAGCAGATTACTGAACACTTCAACATGGGTGGGACCAAGCCTCATTGTTAATTTCTTATTTTGATAGTTGCCTGGTTCTTTACAAATGTGCCCATGCTTGGGGTCCCCCCCCCCTTACTGGCTTGTCTTAACCTGCTTTTCCTTTCTTTCTTTCTGCTGTATCTATGGAACAAATCAACCCTAAAGAGCCCTGCAGGGGCACTTGTCCTTTTACTGAGCAATCTGTATTATTGCATCAGCACAGGAAGTGAAATCAAAGTGAATCATATCTAAAATTACATGTAAACAAGGCATAAGACAAGCTTGTATCTAAAGATTCTCCCCCTTTTTGCCATGTAATGGATGATTTGCTTTCTTAATCAAATGATTCCTTCGTTTGTACTGTATTTTGGTTTGGTTTCTGTTTATTTGCAAACTGCAAGCAGTGCTATAAAAGACCACTGCCATCCACAGAGGAAAAACATTAAGCAGCACCTTGCAAACAGATTTGCTGAAAACCTGTAAAGTACACAAAACTTGTATTGCTCTTTCTCCTGGAATTATCTCTCCAAAAGCTCTGGCCATATCATAGTAGATTGCATTAGAGAAGGTTAATTGGTTTTACTCTTGAGGGTGGCTTTCCCCCCCTCTGTCAGCACATATAAGCACTGTGCGAAGGATGCTGTGGCCCTTTTTTAGTCCAAGGGAAATTACATTTATATGCTCATGAATTACTAACACAATGTTTGCGTCTTTAAAAATATAATTAAACCCAAGCTAGTTTTTCACAGCGTGGGTGGCAATTCCCCCCCACCATTGCAACATTGTTACTATAGAAGTGCATACCTGGCTACATTTCCCCTGATTAAGTCACATTCTCATTGTGCTACCTAGAAAGTAGTTTGAATGGCAGATCACTTGAGAGATTATTTCTATCAGTGGTGGTTTATCCTCTGTGCTGGTGGTCTTCCCAGCACAGCTGCAGCTTCTCAGTTTGAGACCAGGGTTCATGTTATAGTGTGACATTCCACCAAAAGCAGCAATTCCAGGAATGTAGTTAAGTGCTTAGCAAATGTGGTGGCTTTTAGATAATTCCTTTTGCCTTGTTCCTCTGTCAGGATGGGTGGGTTGCGGGATCTAACAAGTACCTAAACTTTATTGCATGCAAAAGCCACTCAGCTGCCTTTGGAGAGGAAAAAAGAGGGATATTTGGGGGGAAATAGGCTACCCTCTCAAGCCAGACACCATAATTGAAATCTCTAGATCTATCTACATTCCAGATATGTGACCTTGACCACCAGTGCTTGGATTAAATGAGGTATGAGTGAACCCATCTGAGACTCAGTATAGGCAAGCAGTCTGCATCCACCTACAACCCATGGAAGACCTATGACTTACTGAGACTTTCTGAATGTGCTGATTCTTCAAGAAGAGCTCTGCTTCTCCCTAGCTCTTTGTAGCTCATTGTGGTGTGGCAGCTAAGCAAGCCAAAGTGTGTCTCACATACCTGGGATCATGTTTAAGTGCTCTCCTCCTGAACCATGATCTATATCTGACATTTCACACTGATCTGAAAAGGTTGAGAAGAAATAAAACTGCCGTCTCCTCCCCAGATGCAAGCTTGTGTGCTTGTACTAAACTATGACTTGCTTTAGCTGTTCGTGTGAATACACCCATCGAGAGGCAGGGCCTATAGAGACTAAATAGTCTATACAGCTAGGACATTTTCACAAACCCATGCTCCTTCTTGGTCCAATGTACATGATGTGTATTACTATCAGCCTTCTTTATGGTCCAGCTCTCACTTCCATACATCACTACTGGGAAAACCATAGCTTTAACTATACGGAACTTTGTTGGCAATGTGATGTCTCTGCTTTTTAAGATGCTGTCTAGGTTTGTCATTGCTTTTCTCCCAAGAAGCAGGCGTCTTTTAATTTCGTGTAGGCTAGTTGCAAAATAAATAAATAGACCCGTAGCCAGTTTCATCATTGCTCCTTGTCAGTTTGCTGTAGACATTTAGGAGGTTCTTTGTGTTACCATGAATGTGGATATGGAAACTGTACTCACAAGATTAATCTCTCTATTACGGAGAAGATAAATAGTAAGAGAATGGAATCCGTACTCGATCAGAAGTGACCGGAAGTAATTAGTCTCTGTTAATGCTGTATGTAGCCAGCATGAAATCAACTTGTGAAACTCTTAACACTGTAAAGAGGATAATTCAGAAGCAGGTGTCCAGAGGAAGGATGAGGAAATGACTGTAAACACCAAAGTTTGAAGGTATATAACTGGGCATTATTGCTATCAGTGCTGGTGCCAAGCTATTTTGTGCCCTAGGGAAGGCTAACTGCTTGCACACATGTGCAAACACACACATTGCTAACTTCAATTTTCAAAAGCATATGTCTTGTAGAAAGACATAGGTTGGCAGGAGCAGGGACCAAGCAACGGGAGCTCACCCCGTCAGGGGGATTCGAACCGCTGACCTTCTGATTGGCAAGTCCTAGGCTCTGTGGTTTAACCCACAGTGCCACCTGCGTCCTGACTCCAGTCCTATGTAGTCCTAAATTAACCTGAAAATCAGAAACTGATATTAGACCCAATCTAGTTAACGATGAGCACATTTAAGTCCCATTGATTTCAACAAGAGACTTTACCACATGATTCTGGACTATATCGGCCTTCACCAGCCTGCTTCCTGCCAGATGTTTTTTGAACTGCAACTCCTATGGTCATCCTGGCAGGGCCTGGCAGGAATTGTAGTCCAGAACATCTGGAAGACATCTTGTTGTCAAAGGCTGGTCTGTATCATTCCTGTTATTAAAATTGATTGATCTGAAATGTTTCCATGCTGACTTGCTAACCACACATTGGCAAGACAACCCATACCAGATGAAAGCACAATAGCAGTACACACCCAGCACCAGCTGATATATCACAGATTTCAAAGTAGCAGGTCCACCCACCCACATATCATAACAAACAAGAACTGTAAAGGCAATTATACTGACTATCTCTCCATCAGAGGTTTGGGCAATGGGATGCTCTTTACCTGGCAGCTCAAAGATGTATATCTCCCCTGGAGAGGAGTTTGCTTCATTATTATACTATTTTTGTTGTCACCGTGCTGTGATATCTATGTAGCACTTACTTCATAGGCCAAAAATTGAGATTCTTACCACAAAAAAAGTCTGGATATGGTTCTGCTCCCACAGTCACCCGGTGAGCTTCATGGCTAAGTGGAGATTCAAACCCTGGTCTCCCAGGTCACAGTCCAGTACTCTAACCATTACGCTACACTGACATTTTGGCCCCAAGTAAAAACCCTGGCATTTGTAGTACTCTCGTGTACTGGGCTGGATGCAGGTGGTGCTGTGGGTTAAACCACAGAGCCTAGGACTTGCCGACCAGAAGGTTGGCGGTTCGAATCCCCGCGACCGTTGCTTGGTCCCTTCTCCTGCCAACCTAGCAATTCGAAAGCACGTCAAAGTGCAAGTAGATAAATAGGTACCGCTCCAGTGGGAAGGTAAACGGCATTTCCGTGCGCTGCTCTGGTTCGCCAGAAGCAGCTTAGTCATGCTAGCTACATGACCCAGAAGCTGTACGCCGGCTCCCTCGGCCAGTAAAGTGAGATGAGTGCCGCAACCCCAGAGTCGGCCACGACTGGACCTAATGGTCAGGGGTCCCTTTACCTTTACCATGTACTGGGCTGGAGTGTGACTTGCAGTCTAGTTTTAGCTGCTTCTATTGATTATCCCTTCTTTTTTTGCCTATGTTTACGAATGATAACTTATGGTGAAAATGGGATGGTTGTCATTGTTGTTTTAAATGTGATTATTCATTCACTTATTTATTTGGGTATTCTGTCTTCAATAACTGCAAGCTCTCTGGTCAAAGAAAACTGCCCCATGGCAGAGGTTTGAGTGTACAGGGGAACACACAGAGCCAGACAGGGGGAGGTGGCGGTGTAAAATAACGCTGGAATACAGCAATCGGGGAGTTGGGAAAAGCTCTGTCATGTTAGCTTTTAGATGTTAGCTTCTATGTTGTACCCATCTCTGCTATTTCTCCTTGTAAAAACTGTTTCAGTAGGGTTGTTGTTGTTGTTGTTGTTGTTGTTGTTGTTGTTTTAAATCCCTCAGTGTTCTTCCATTCCTGCTTTATGCGAACTTCTGCTGTTGCCTAAAACTGCTGCTTTCCTCTTGGTTCCTCTGTTAGTTCCTCTCATTGCCAAGGTGCATGTTTTTTGTTTGTTTCCTTTTTCATCTTTGTGTTTCCATCACTGGTGTTATGTTGTGTATGTATGTATATTGTATATTTCACACACCACCAACAGTTGCTGAGCAATTCCAGTCATTCGTATACATGCATTCTTCAGAATAGGCTAAGCCATATTAGGAATCACAGCCTCTAACCCAACATTGATTTATATGCATCCCCAAAGACTTTCCCAAAGGGACGCAGGTGGTGTTGTGGTCTAAACCACTGGGTCTAGGGCTTGCTGATCGGAAGGTTGGTGGTTCGAATCCCCGTAACGGGGTGAGCTCCCATTGCTCGGCCCCAGCTCCTGCCAACCTAGCAGTTCGAAAGCACATAAAAGTGCAAGTAGATAAATAGGTACCGCTCTGGCAGGAAGGTAAATGATGTTTACCTTCTGGTTTCGCCAGAAGCGGCTTAGTCATGCTGGCCACGTGACCCGGAAACACTTTCTGTGGACAAACATCAGCTCCCTTGGCCAGTAAAGCGAGATGAGCAGTGCAACCTCAGAGTCGTTCGCGAGTGGACTTAACTGCCAGGGGTCCTTTACCTTTTTTACCAAAGACTTCTTGTTTCTTCCCAATACATTATGCTTCCTACTCTGTTCAAGGTTTCTTTACCTACACAGGATGAAATGATAGGTGTAGCATCTTTATTTCTCCCTGTCTTTCTGATCACAAGCCCATGAAGGCATCCATGAAACATGGCTCTACAAGACCATGACTTTGTTCCACAGGAGGGCCACCTAAAGTATGGGGTTATACTCAGGCCAGATTTAGGTTTGATGACGCCCTAAGCTACTGAAGGTAATGGGGCCCTTTATATGTCCAGCTGTCCTTTGTCAACAACAAATTGTCACTGTTTTTTTGTGTTGAATATATGTTAAATGGTAATTTATGGATCTAATAGGTATCTAAAGCCATTTGCCACTGTTGCTGTATGTAGGTTTTACTTTATTTGTTTTTTATCTTATATTTTGGAAATGTACATCCAGTTTTTCCCCTTTAATTTTTTTTGGGGGGTCCCCAAGAGAGTGGGGCCCTAAGCTACAGCTTGTTTAGCCTATACATAAATCTAGCACTGGTTATACTTCCACAAGTCCTATTACGCAGTTCTCTTGATTCCAGACTGGTAATAGAAAATCATTTGTTACTTCTTGGAGAACTGGATTTACCGAACAGCTTCCAGTCACTGATTCCTTGTCTAGGTGCATTCCTTGTCTGATACTACAGTGGTATCTCAGTTGTCGAACAGCTTAGTTGTCAAACAAATTGGCTCCTGAACGCCGCAAACCCGGAAGTGAGTGTTCTGGTTTGTCAACAATTTTTGGAAGCTGAACATCTGACACAGCTTCCACGGCTTCTGATTGAGTGCAGGAAGCTCCTGCAGCCAATCAGAAGCCGTCCCTTAGTTTTTGAACCATTCCGAGAGTCTAATGGACTCCCAGAATGAATTAAGTTTGACAACAAAGGTACCAGTGTAGATGTATTTATTGGGAGCCAGTTTAAAGGAGTAGTTAAGAACATGGGCTGGATGTTTCTCAATGAAACCTTCATTCATACCAAGGTTTCCTTATCCCTTCACAGTCCTTAATTCCAGGTGTGTTGTCTCTATGACAACATATGTCATTCTTGTAGGATCCTTCATATTTTAATTATTTGTACACTACCTAGCATTATTTAGAAATTCTGCTATCTTTTGCATTTGTTCCTACAGTTGTGGCACCACTGTACAACTCTCAGTTCTTTGAGTTGGTTAAAAGGTATGTTTTTGCTTTTGCCCTAGAGACCTAAGCTGCATTTGGTTTTTGGTGCAGTGGGCATTTTCCGGACATGTCGAGGCCTGTCTTCCTAACCACATCTGTGACTAGTCACAATAGGGATTTCCATTAATTGTGTTCAAGTTTAGTAAATAGGTCAGAAGCCTACTTATGCACTGCTTTGAAATTGCCCCTGCCTGTATATATTTCAAAAAGCATCCACAAATAGTATCAGCCTTCCCTCCACCCTCGCCCTCAAGTATTTTGCTTCTGGTTGTGACATCTGAGCACCCAAGCAGGCTTTATTAAGACTCTGGCAATTAAGATTGTTGTCAACAAAGTCCTACCATACAGCACAGACATTACGTAGTGATAAGGTTTTAACAGCGTATCTGAAACAAGGCGCAGATAAATCTGCCAATTTTGGTTTCTGCCAGTTTTTTGTTTTTCTAATTCTCCAAAGTTCCCTTCTCCCCATTTCCACATCCCTTTGTGATTTTTTTTTGTCTTGCACATTTTCCCATGCACTTCACAATATATACAATTTTGTAAACCATTTTGCCTAACCACATTTTTGCAAGCGGTTCCACCAAATGTGATGCATTTCTGTATGTTCTTTTCACAATATAATGGACTACCTTATGAACATTTCTGAGCCCACCTTGACCTAAAATATGTATTTTCATCCTCTTTTTTTTTTTTTGCTTGAATAACTGCAGTGCAAAATTCAGAAAGTGTGTATTTTGAAGGATAGTTGCATTTCATGTTCCATATTGGTATAGGAAGTGGGAATTTTGTTGGTTCTCTCTAAATTGCCCCCTCCAAAAAAACAAAAACACCACCTCTCATTGAACCTTAGCACAGCTGTTCAGAATGCTTTAGGATTTGTTAGCATGTAGGAAGATCAGGCTCCCACTTTTAGCTTTTCCAAACCTGGAACTAGCGATCCTTGGGGAATTTGATCTTTGAAATTCCAACATGAACTGATAGAACTATACCACTTAAATTACTACATGGATCAGAACTTAGTTATCCTCTGACTTTCACACTTCTAGCACCTCAAGTTTTGAAAGATTAACAGTGAAACCATATACATGTCTGTTGTGATGGAATTGTTATTGTGTATTTGAATTTTAGATGGATTGTATAAACGATTGCATAGTTGTAAACTGCTAAAAAGACATTTTGGCATAAAAGCTGTATACAAATTAATTTCATAATCTCCAGAACTTTGCTATTTTGTGCATTTGGTATTGGAAATACACTTTTCCTTAGCATTTGCCTGATGAAATACGCATAAGATTTAAATGTTAATTTAGTATAAACAATGCATTACAATGCAATCTTAATCATGACTACATGGAAGCAAGTCTTATTCAATTTAATAAGGTTTACCTTTAGATAAATGGGGTTAGGATTGCTGCCTTTATTTATTTATTTTTGTTATTTAAAAAAAGTCACTGGTTTGTTAATTACCTGGATCCTCATAACTTTTAGTTCAGTAGAGAAATAGAAGCCATGGGGCATGTGTGTTTACTTAAATTTTCCCTAGAATCTTGAATTTCAGCAAAAAACAGGGATTGTCTGCAATGCAATACTGATGGAGTCATGCATGTTTGTGTGTGTCAATTCACTAAGAAAAATTTCCTACAGGATGTGTGTCACTGAGATTTACAAATGGCTCAGTTTCACTGCAGGCATAATTCCCCCCCGCCCCAGTAAGCTTGTAGGGGCCTGTACTCCAAGATAAGATACACTCCATCTACCACACAAATTTCCTAGTACTATGTGACAGCCACACACACCTCTTGTCTGTCATCCATGGCCACTGGTGTTGTTTGTACCCAGTTCTTTTGGAAATTCCTGTTTTAATTTTGTGTCCTTGGCTTTCTTCACAAGCATGTTGATTTCAGCTACCCTTGTGCATGCATATTATGACACACACAAGTTTGTGAAAAGGAAAAGAAAAGAGAAATTGTATACCACTCGATTGGAAACCAGCCAACCAACCCTCTAAGTGGTTTATATTATACTTGCCCTAGATATTTGCCACACTGTTTTCTGAGGTTCTAAAGGCAGGGATGGGAAGGGGGCTGAAGGACGTGAGGATTCAGGGATGCTTCTAGAGCGACAAAGCAACAGCTTTGACAGAACCTCAACTTGCTTGTGCTTGCTCTCCACCCCGCTCCCTTGTTTTCAGCTGGGGGAAGCTTAAAGCATCTCTGTTTTCACAGTTTGTGAGCACAGCAGGTGGTCTGGTTTCCTATAAGTTAAAAGCAGAAGACACACAGAGAGACACACACAGAGAGAGGTTTATGCCACATAGAATGTGTGTGTTTTTGTATGCATGTTAAAGTGACTGCAATACCAAGCAGGTTTAACTGAACATACTGAATATTTATCTATTATGAAGCTATGTCGGAATTCACAATCAGTGTTGGTTGGTTGGTTTATTTACTATACAGTGGTACCTTGGTTCCTGAACTGCTTGGCTCCCAAACAAATCAGCTCCCGAACGTCGCAAGCCTAGAAGCAAGTGTTCCAGTTTGTGAACGTTTTTTGGAAGCTGAATGTTCGTTTTGACTGTCTGCATTGTTTTTGTGGCCAATCAGAAGCCGCACCTTGGTTTGCGAATGTTTTGGAAGTCGAACAGAATGAATTGAGTTTAGGAACCAAGGTACCACTGTATTTCCACCCTCTTTTTCACACAATTTCTGTCTCCCAAAATGGCTCACATCAATAATTTAAAAAAATAAAAATGAGAGAGATGGGGAAAGAGAGGCCACCAGTTTTACAAGCTAAAACAACAAGACACATAAGGGAAAAGAAGGGGAGAAAAAGGTAGAGGGAGGAGATCCGTTATTCATGGCTAAAACCGTGTGTGTGTGTTTAGTGACCACAAGAGTTTGTAGCATTTGCAAATGTGCCCACAGTCCCAAAGCAGGTTGGCAACACCTCCCACTTTAAATTTCTGGAGTTTCTCTGTTGGGCAGCACAGATGGGCTTCTTCCTTTCATAGGCTAATTCTGTCCGGTTTCCCAATGAGCAGAGTGATGCATTGATTTCCAGGCCAAAAATAAGGTTTTCTGTGTAGGGAAAACAGAATTAATTTTAGCAATAGGAGAAAATGATGTTTTAATTAAAATAGTAAGCAACCCATTAATCAATGATTAATCAGCATCTCAGGTAGCAGAATATTAATCTTTCCTAAGGAACACTATGGCATAATGCTGACACAACTATAAATATGTGGCGTTCTCTTTGGAATTCAGCTTCAGTTTCTGATTATTCAGAGCCCTGCCTTAGTTAAGAGAGAAGGAAGAACAAAACCATATTGGGAGCAGCGGATGCTCTTTCTAGTGGGGAAATGCAGAAAAGTTTAACATAAGGGCCAGATAAGATGCACTCATAAGTCTGCAATGATTAAGTAGTTCATTTGCACCCCATTGCACAGATAATATTCAGCATACCTTCTTCTCTAGTTGTTTGATTCATACCGACTCTTTAGTTTATACAGCCCTCATCTAGTCAGGTGGGCAAGAAACAGCTTCCCTCTAGTATATAATGAGAGGCAAGACAAAAGTACTGGATTGGGTTTTTTAAAAATAAATGCATGCAGGTCCATCACTTATTGGCCCTGTTTGCATGCAATGGTATATCAAACCATGGCTTAGCAGTAGCAAGCAAATATCTGGGTTCCTCAAGAAAGTCACAACCACTATCTTCTGATCCTGCTTGTTGTTGTTGTTGTTGTTGTTTAGTCGTTTAGTCGTGTCCAACTCTTCGTGACTCCATGGACCAGAGCACGCCAGGCACTCCTGTCTTCCACTGCCTCCCGCAGTTTGGTCAGACTCATGCTGGTAGCTTCGAGAACACTGTTCAACCATCTCATCCTCTATTGCCCCCTTCTCCTTGTGCCAGCATCTCTCTTTCCCAGCATCAGGGTCTTTTCCAGGGAGTCTTCTCTTCTCTTCTCATGAGGTAGCCAAAGTATTGGAGCCTCAGCTTCATGATCTGTCCTTCCAGTGAGCACTCAGGGCTGATTTCCGTAAGAATGGAGAGGTTTGATCTTCTTGCAGTCCATGGGACTCTCAAGAGGCTCCTCCAACACCATAATCCAAAAGCATCAATTCTTCGGCGATCAGCCTTCTTTATGGTCCAGCTCTCACTTCCATACATCACTACTGGTCTGGTCCTGCTACTTGGGACTAAACCATAGTTTGAAGGATGATGAAGAGTGGTGGGAGGCACCAGCCCAAGAACCCCCCAGGGATGACACAGAAGAAGAAGACTTAGACCCAGGACAGTGGTGGGGGAAAACTGAGGACAGGTCCAAGGAGGGGACAAGCTGGGAGGTGGTAGAAGCTTAGAGGCTTGAGTGAACATAGGGAGTCAGAAGAAGGAAGCTGTTCAAGGACGGGGTGTGTGTGTGTGTGTGCCGAGGGTCTCAGTTTGAGCACTGACAGAGAGCAGCCAGACGCTTCCTCAGTTTCACAGCAATGGGCAAGACCATCTACAGCAGGCTCTCCTACTCCGTTTACACCAAGATCATGAGTCTTGCATGCTGCTGAGCAATGGGCCAGACAGGTCCAGAGGAGCATAGCTCCTCCTTGACATAGTTTACGTCTGTTTGGGAGAGGAGTCAAGAAGCAGAGGGCAAGAGAAGGAAGGAGGGGCCAGTAATGTCTTCAACTAGAACAGCTGAGCCCAGGTGAACTCAGCTGTGTTTTTCTTCTCTGAATTAAAAAGCTGACTTAATATTGGGTCTCTGCATTCTGACCTGTGGATGAGCCAGTCTGCCTGACAACCCTGACACTCACAAAACCCATCTGCCAACTGGAAAGTAAAGTAAGGGCCATCCACATGTACTTTTGCTTCACATTTCTAGGCTCTTTAAAGCTCTGTGTCTGAGTGCTTCTTCCTCTTTTGCCCCACTGTCTTCCCTGCGAAAACTCACTCTTTAGCACCTTACCTATCTCGCCCTGATCTGGCCACAGTGATCCATGTGACAGTCACCTCCAGGCTTGATTATTGTAACTCGCTCTATGCGGGGCTGCCCTTGAAGCTGACCCAGAAACTCCAGCAGGTGCAGAATGCTGTGGTGAGGCTCCTTACGAGGTCCTTGCCGCGGGATCACATTTATCCAGTGCTTTACCAGCTGCACTGGCTCCCAGTGGAGTACAGGGTCAGGTTTAAGGTGCTGGTTTTGACCTTTAAAGCCCTATGTGGCCTAGGACCCTCGTACCTATGGGACCACCTCTCCTGGTATGCCCCGCGGAGGACCTTAAGGTCCACAAATAACAACACTTTGGAGGCCCCAAGCTGCAAGGTGGTTAGATTGGTCTCAACTAGGGCCAGGGCCTTTTCAGTACTGGCCCCAACTTGGTGGAATGCTCTGTCACAAGAGACTAGGGGCCGTGACATCTTTCTGCAGGGCCTGCAAGACAGAGTTGTCCCACCTGACCTTTGGTTTAGACTCAGTCTGACCCTTATGTTTCCCTCCTCTTATAGTTTTGATTTATGGGCTACTATTAAAATGAGGCTGCATTTGTGGGGCAAAATGTAAGTGTAGATGAGCCCTAAGTGCAACAAACAAACAAACAAACAAACAAACAAACAAACAAACCCCACAGTCTATTCATATGAATGTCACTTTTTTATTATTTCCTGTTTGCTAATTTTCAAATACTTTTTTATACATAGAAAATGGCAAATACAAAGGCACAGTACTTGTCTGGAAGCAGTCAGTTAAGCTGCACTTAAGAAAATAAGCTTATGCTTGTATTCAGAAGCAGCTGAGATGTAGCTGAGATGGTTTAACAAGATGGCTTGATTGTTTTGTGCTGTGTAATTAATGCTTTGTTGTGCAAGGAAACAGAAGTAATGTGATTGAGCCAGAGATGACTCATACTTCCAAGCGTGTTTGCAATATATGTTGGATTGGATCCAGAGCTCCCCTGAGTAGATCTCTGCTCATGGGATAACGGAGGAAAGAGAAGGCATTGGAAATTTCTTCCCTTCTTGGTGAAGCCTTATTTGCCCTCTGAGAAAACCGTCCTACACTATTAGGGGACTGTCTGGAATAGTTTAAGAGGTGGTGCCAGGGGTCTGCAGAGGTGAGGGAGAGAATCACACCGCCTCTTCATTCTGTGTATCTCATTCCTTTCTGCAAATGAAAGGAGCCCTTCTGTTCATGGAACAGCTGCTGTAGATCCAACCTAGTGTGTATTTTACAACTTCTAAATGTGTAGCATCTAACTTTGCAAGTTCTGAGATTGAAAACTTTATCTGTGTGATATGTTCTTTCAGTGATGCATTTCATTTTACCTGGAAAGCTAAAAGTTTGCATTACAATACAGGTGTAGGCATGTGAGTGTAGGCGTAAAAATAAATAAATAAATAAATAAATAAATAAATAAATAAATAAATAATCCAACTCCCATTGTAGGAATTCCAGAAATGTCTACGTATATATCAGCATCACAATAGGTACACCTTTTTAGTTTTTTAAAAAATAGCAATGTGAAATAAGGAAGAAACTCTGATAGAGAATTATGACAGCAATATAATTAACTACAGTCTTAAACAAAAAAGAAAAGGGCATTAATTGTAATGTGCTATTCATTTTGTTGTACATTCAATGTAGTGTTAAGTCAGGGGTCAACAACCTTTTTCAGCTGTGAGCTGGTCCACCGTCCCTCAGACCATGTGGACTGTATTTGGGGGTACGGGAATGAACGCATTCCTATGCCCCACAAATAACCCAGAGATGCATTTTAAATAAAAGGACACATTCTACTCATGTAAAAACACACTGATTCTCGGACCGTCCACGGGCCAGATTGAGAAGGTGATTGGGCTGCTTCCGGCCCCCGGGCCTTAGGTTGCCTACCCCTGTGTTAAGTAGCCATCTGACCAGTGGAAAGATTTCTGCTTCTGCAACAGAACATTTTTGGTCTCTCCGACTGAACAGCATCCTAAGTTTGTTTTCAATGCCCCAGAGTAGATTTGCAGAGGGCATGGGGTGTTTGAGAGGGGAGAAAGTCCCATCGCACAAGTGGAAATCTTTGCACTTAGTGGTGAACTGGATAAACGTTAGCTGAATGGAGCACTTTGTTAAACGAGTGGAGGTTCACATTTCTGAGCCCCTCTCAGATAACCTGCAATCTCTGCGTCTGAAAAGTGATTCATATTCTTCCCTGTTCATATCACACCTTCCACTGGAGACAGACGAGAATCTGGTGGAAACACTTGTGATTGGCTCTGCCCATACGGTTCCAGTATTACATGTATACCACAACTGCATGGGATCACACCACAGGGAAGTTACCCTCGTGCCGATGCAGGTATGTAGCATTTTGAAACATCTAAGCCAATGCATGTTTGTTTGTAGTCCTTGAGAACAGCACTTTGTCTCTTTTGAAGGTACACTTTTTATGTTGAAGACATCTGGTAAACAACTATTTAATGAAGTGGTGGCTTTTATTTTTATTTTTAGAAAAAGAGAGAAATCCCCACCTTTTTACTTCGATCGAAGAGTGTCCTTTTCTTCACACATTATGTGAGCAAGTAGGCTAAATGAGCTAATCCATTTTGAACTGTGCCTTTCAAACCAGAAAGTACCCAGTCTCTCCCTTTCACTCTTAAACAAAGGAGATAGTCATTGTAGTTGACAAAAAGGAGCGCTCCCTCTGTAGCCTTATGTCAAGAATTTTTTGCTGTTAATGTTCATCATCAGCACAGTTGGCTTTAAAGTGCTTCAGACGGTGAATGAAATGCATGCATCAATTAGAAGTGTGTGTTTTTCTGTGCATCTACATACCCATATATATTCAGGTGTCTATTCTTGGGTGAATAGTTGCGGCTCTTATTTCATGATGATGGGCCATCAGACAGCTTCTTAATCTAACCAGGGTACAATAACAAAGAAGTAACAAATTCTGCCAAGGAAGCAGATGATTCTCTGGACTGCCATAAAGCATGTTTCGTTTTGTTTCTTCTGTAGGCTGTATAAATGATATAAAATCCTAAACTTTAAACACTTGGAAATGTGGCAGATTATTATATCACTCAGTATTCTCTTTCCCCCAGAAGAAAAGCAAGCCTCTCAGCAAAAATCCTTACTTAGCCATGCAATATATTTTCAAGATCTTGCGGTATTGTTCCTGTTGGGGTGAGAGATATGTATGCTCATCTCCTTAGACACCCCAGTTTTTAAAGCTGCGGTCACAGGTTACTTTGTGAAAATTCAGATGTGTTAATGTTCTATTCCACACATCATTTGATGGTGTTGGTGATGATGGCTGTGCAGAAATCTGCAACCGCTACTTTATCTGTATATGTTTTGGGATAATGCATCATGGTCGTCATTCAGTACCAAACTCTTGCACTCCTAACTTCTGATGTGCTGCATGTACAAGGATATATAATTTCAAATTTTCTAATTTAGATCTAAATCAGACTGGCAAAACAAAATAAGAAAATACGCTGAACTGACGGGATTATCAGCAAGCCTAAGAGATGTTACTGATGAAAAAATTGTCAGAGAGTTGGACATAGATAGAATTTACATAAAAGAACATTGCCAAAACATCAATCAACTGGCAGGTTTTGAATGAACTTCAGTGGGGAAATAGAATAATTTTACAAAATAAAATTTATAGTAAGTTAAATAACATGGAGGAAATAAAGTTAGAGTACGTATTTAAGGAATCTAAACCAGAAACACAAGTGGGAAGATCGGAGGTCATGTCAAATTTAATCACAAATTTATGTACAAGACAAGTATCAGTGAAAGAATGAATGACTGTTTATTGGTTTTTCATTTTCATTTTGTTTTCAACATTTACAAAATTTTTAATCAATAAAGCATTAAAAAAAATCTAATTTTCTAATGCAAACTATTCAGAACATTCTCAAAAAGATAGATATCAGAACCCACTTCCCAACATTCTTTCACAGTCTGGGAGTGACCAAAAGAGAGGATCTGGGTCTGGCTTGGTTGGCCTCATGCTTGGGCAGTGTTAAGAAGTGGGGGGAAATGGCTTATTTCACAAGATGCTGTAAGTTCTCTAGGTAAAAGGAATGGATTTAGCCCCACTCCAATGGCAACCATGTGTGTGTGTCATTATATTTTTTTCCTATCTAAGGAAATGGCTTCCATCAGTTCCCAAGAAGGAATGTGAAATGCTGGACCAAGATTTTGGTGCAGCAGAAACTATCCAGATCAGTTACACTGTGTAGCCTAGCAACCTCTGACAGGATTTCCGATTTTAGTAGACGATTGTTGAAGAGGTCAGTGTGCCTCGTAGAATCATAGAGTTGGAAGAGACCACAAGGGCCATCGAGTCCAACCCCCTGCCAAGCAGGAAACACCATCAGAGCACTCCTGACATATGGTTGTCAAGCCTCTGCTTAAAGACCTCCAAAGAAGGAGACTCCACCACACTCCTTGGCAGCAAATTCCACTGTCGAACAGATCTTACTGTCAGGAAGTTCTTCCTAATGTTTAGGTGGAATCTTCTTTCTTGTAGTTTGGATCAATTGCTCCGTGTCCGCTTCTCTGGAGCAGCAGAAAACAACCTTTCTCCCTCCTCTATGTGACATCCTTTTATATATTTGAACATGGCTATCATATCACCCCTTAACCTCCTCTTCTCCAGGCTAAACATGCCCAGCTCCCTTAGCCGTTCCTCATAAGGCATCGTTTCCAGGCCTTTGACCATTTTGGTTGCCCTCCTCTGGACACGTTCCAGTTTGTCAGTGTCCTTCTTGAACTGTGGCCTCCAATGCTCCCACTCAGAAACCAGAAACAGCAGCCTTTCTCCTTGCCCCATCTCAGATGCAATGTCAGCTGGGCATGCCTGGAAGCACTTTTAACCTCCTGATGCCCTGGGGGCTAATACTCAGTCTGAGTAACAGAGAAAGTCCAGGGCTAGGAAAGGAAGCCTGCTGTTTCCTTCACTCTGCTTGAAGCAATGGCCATGTTGATGCAAGTGAGGATTTGGAGTGGAGAAAGGAAGTAGAGCTGAGGAAAATATCAGAAATCTCAATTCCTTGCACTTCCCCTCCTGTGTCAAACTGCTAGACCTTTGGGTAGCAAGCTTAATAAGTGCTGTGGATCACTTCACCAGCCCTTCCCAAAATCTAGCGTAATGCAGCAGTGGGAAATCATTTGTCTTGAGTGTGTGGTTCATTTTTTAAAATATATATATATATATATATATAGCTCATATTAAGTTCCCCAAGACTAGAGGTAAAAAAACCCCAAAAAACCTTTTGAGTTAACAATGTAGAAATAATTGGTAATGACTTGCAATGTCAGAAGAATATTACTTCTGCCCTTTGGTTTTGAGGCTTAACAGGTTTGGCAGCAAACTTTCTTCTACATTCTGTTGCAATGACATACTATCTGCACATCTCTGTTAGCTGCAAAACAAAGGAGAAATGAAGACAAAGAAAGAAACATTTCAGCATTTAATTGCCAAGACGTTGTTTTGTTTTCGTACAGTTGCTAGGAAATAAAAGATCCATTCTTGTGACAAGCACAGTCACAAAATAAGCACGGCAATTTGCCTTTAAATGACAGATTTGGTGAAAGTTTCTGCAGAGACGTACAAATAAACAACCCATGTGATGTTGTTGGATGCATAAAGCATGCCCATCATTACAAAGCTTAAGGGCTCGTTCTGCGAAAATCCTTGGATTTTTGCATTCCTCTGCTTGTTGTTGTTGTTTTGCTAGTTGACTGAGACATCTCCATCTAGCCCAATACTATCTTGTGCAAATGGAAGCAGCTCTCCAAGGCTACCTGAGATAGTTTTTGCTGCAAATCATGGAGATTGAACCTTGAACCACTTTACATATAAGACATCCCGACTCGCACTGAGCTATGATGCCTTTATATTTGTTATGTTAACAGTGTGCCTCAGTGAAATCACAGTCTGATAGCACAATCCTATGCATGTCCATGCTGAAGTAAGTCCTGCTGCATTCAGTTCTGTTTCGTCCCTGTAGCTTTGCATGCAAAAAGTCAAAGGTAGGTTCCTGGTGTCTTCAGGTAAGGCTGGCAAAGGACTCGTGCCTGAAACCCTGAATCACTTCCAGCCATTTACGATAATGCAGAGCTAGATGGATGGATAATCCGACTAACTATAAAGCAGCATCTGTGTATTTAAGGTTAAGGGACCCTGACCATTAGGTCCAGTCGTGACCGACTCTGGGGTTGTGGCGCTCATCTCGCTTTATTGCCCGAGGGAGCTGGCATACAGATTCTGGGTCATGTGGCCAGCATGACTAAGCCACTTCTGGCAAACCAGAGCCGCGCACGGAAACGCCGTTTACCTTCCTGCCGGAGGGGTACCTATTTATCTACTTGCACTTTGACGTGCTTTAGAAGTGCTAGGTTGGCAGGAGCTGGGACCGAACAATGGGAGCTCACCCCGTCGCGGGGATTCGAACCACTGACCTTCTGATCGGCAAGTCCTAGGCTCTGTGGTTTAACCTACAGCGCCACCCGTGTCCCAGCATCTGTGTATAGGGTTATATAATAGTGTATTGGATTGCAGCCTCATTTCTGAAGCTGGTTGGACCGATCTAGAATGACAATCCTTTGATCTATGTTTCCTTCTCCTTTGCATACACATTTAAAAATAAG
Source organism: Podarcis filfolensis (assembly GCF_964270895.1). Classification (NCBI taxonomy): domain Eukaryota; kingdom Metazoa; phylum Chordata; class Lepidosauria; order Squamata; family Lacertidae; genus Podarcis; species Podarcis filfolensis. The sequence goes on from NC_139610.1 coordinate 14,280,282, forward strand.
AAGTCTCCTCCTTTACATTAAAGGTGGGGTCTAATTACTCCTCCTGAATTTACAGCAGCTTCCCTTATTAGAAGCCAGGAGGCTTAGTTTGAACGACACAAATCTCTGGAGAGTGTAATTGTGCTTAATGGCCCTCAGTTTGCATGTCAGTAAATTGCACCGTGCACAGCCTCAGCACATTCTGAAGCTATCACATCCTCAGCATGTCACAGGCAGCCCAAAGACTGAAAACCAAAACGGCTGCCAAGATGGCCGAAAAACTATTAAAAAGGCCATAAAGGAACAGCAGCCAAGCAGAGACGGATTGGGCTGCAAAAGGGTGCCAAATGCCGTCATTGGCAGCACTCTGCTGCAGCATCTCCTGTCAGACTCTAAATGCGCCCTGATGCCCAAGCAAATAAACTTTCCGAAGCATCCATAGGAAACAAAAGCACGGAAGAAAATGAACAAGTGTGGTGCACTGATACTATGTGGATAATGAACAGGTCTTGGAGCACCCAGCAACGTAATAGGCCAAGGAACAACCAGAAAGACAGCTGAGGGATGGAAAGGGCATGCATGCTGAGAGCTACAACTAGATGGACATGTGTAAATCAATTTCACTGGTTGACTTAATCAACTTTAGCTGAAGTTGATTAAGTTGGATTGATTTCTATGAGCAAGGACACAATTTAATTGATAGGGCTGAGAGTTAAGGACACACAGTTTTAGAGTTGTTTTTTGAAGCTTTCTTGATTGTTCTGTTACAGCAGTAGCAGGAAATGGGGAATCATAATAAGGGCTTACACAGAAGTACAGTGGTACCTTGGGTTACATAAGCTTCAGGTTACATACGCTTCAGGTTACAGACTCTGCTAACCCAGAAATAGTGCTTCAGGTTAAGAACTTTGCTTCAGGATGAGAACAGAAATCATGCTCTGGCAGCGCGGCAGCAGCAGGAGGCCCCATAACCTGAAGTGGTGCTTCAGGTTAAGAACAGTTTCAGGTTAAGTACGGACCTCCGGAACAAATTAAGTACGTAACCAGAGGTACCACTGTAATGCTGAAATGGGCTGGGAGTTAAGCAGCCATTTGGCTCCCAACGTATAACAGCACTGCGAGTACTATGTAAGCTTCCTCATGAGTGAGTTGCAACGGGAAGCTGAGAGCAGCTGGGTTCCAATGTCTGGGTATCATACAGAAGGCTGTATGTGGTGTCACCACCCAGCCTGTCTATCCTGGTGATGGGACAATGAGAAGAGTTCTTTTCCCTGTCCAGATCTAAAAACATGGGACAGCTGATACAGTGTGAAGACATTTCATGTTACTAAAGCCACCAGGGACTTGAGTGGCAAAGCTGGAAGAACAACTGCAGACCTGCTCTTCCTGAGGGAATTCAACCACATCCAGAACAGGTAGTGTTGCCCACTCCCAGACCTGAGAATCAGCTGCTGAAAGGGCCTCTTTCTTGTCAGGATTCAGTCTATCAGTTTATTGGGCTGTTTTGCTAGACCTCTTAAATACATGCTCTGGAGTCTCTGGAAAGGGATCTGAGTGGCCGTGTCCCCTAGTTTAGAGTACAGTTGTCTATTAGAAGGAGGCCTCTATTTGAAGGGGAAATTAGGCAGCTTTGAAATTGCCCACCAACACTGGGACAACATATTGATAACACAATGAACAAGAACACAGGTCATCTAGCTATGGTACTTTGGCATGTTGTATTGTATTTCTCTGCAATTTATAGCAATTGTATTCAATTTTGCATCTCAACACAGAAATTAGCACATGCAGATTTTAGGAAATATTTTCTATTATTTTGGAGTCAGGTTTCCTTATTTTTTATGTTGCCTAAGTGGACACCTGAAAGGGACCGATAGATGGGAATTATTCTACGCCCTAGAGCCTTAGAGATTTGCAAATACTATTAGTGCTTCAGAAGCAGAGCTCTAATCAATAGGATATTAACTTGCATAGAAGCTTTCAGGGGGTTTATAACTTTTGGAGATCTCTCCTCTGCCGTCAAAGTTTTTGAGTGATTTCAGGCTTTTCAAGAAACTACAAATCCAAAGGCTGAGCCAAGCATATATTTGTTTTAAAGCAGGGGAAGGGGGAACCAACACCTTTTTTAGTTCCTGCGAAATTGTTCAGAAGCATAGCAAATGTGTTGCAATGTGGTGATATCAGTCAGTTGTCTGCACATTGTGAATGTGTCTGTTGTCATGAGCCGGCACTCATGTTTGCTAGCTGAGTCATTTCCACCAAGACAGTGTACGTTTCCCGGGGAGGGTGGGAGTGCTGGAATTCCACTGATAAAATACAATATGTGTCTGCAAAGCTTTTTCTTTGCCCAGTGATTACTCCAGTTGGGACTCCTTAATACCTTTTTACTTCTTTATGCTCCTGCCTATAATAAATGGGTACTAAAGGCTTCTCCTTCCTCCCTATGACACCTGATTATCTTGCCAGAGAGACATGAACCTGGTTGGAGTTCAGAATTCAACTCTGTCAGGAAGTATAAGAAAGCAAAACTTCTGCTGATGCAAAAATAATCAGATTGATATGCCACCAAATGACTCACCATTTCCTCTGGCGTTGTGCCTAAATCTAGTCTGTTCAGCCTAAAATGCTTGAATATACAGCCAGATATTGACTAAGGTGTGTAGCTTGAAACTGGCTGAGATTTAGCCTTGCTCATGGAAAAATGGCCAAGACTTGGGTTTCTTCTGAAGAAAACCTTTTTAAACGGCAAAGCTGAGGTGCTGATTTGAAGATAGTGTCTGTCTTTGTTCCTGGGAATGTTACATTCTTACAGGTTTTTTTAAAACAACAACACCACACACACAAAATGCAGTGCAATGCACAAGTTATGACCCACCAGATGCAATTCACGAATCATAGTATGGCAGAAGAGCTGTCATGTACTGAACAGGTGATGTGAGCTTCCTGCAAGGATAAGATAATGTATCAAACCAAATGGTATGGTAGAATCTTTGGTCAGAGAGTCAAGTTGAGGTCATTTTCCTGAAGGCTAGCTGGAGACTAGTGTTACAAAGGTGGATGTGGACAGCTGGAGAGAATGTATTTTCCCTGTTCTTCCCTTCCTTCAAATATGTTTAGCTGCTGTTGTTTTTTGAGAGGGAGAGGGAGTGAGGTTGTACTAGCATAGCTAGGGGGCTGATTTAGACCATCCCTAACATCTGACAGCCCAAGATTCAGAGAGGCAGGTGATTTATGTATACAGCACTGTACTTGTTTTGTTTTCCCCTCTGCATCTCCACTGTTATTCTCCAATGTGGGAAACTCAGAACGAAATAGAGCCCTGTCTGCATCTTTAGGCTGTGAGATGCAGGGCAGAGCTCACACAGTAATAATTCTAGAAAGGCAAAATTGCCAAGGATTTCCCCCTTCTCTGCTTTGAGTCTAGGGAAGCCTGGTGAGTCTTACCAATTGTCAGTGTTACCGACTTCCTCCAAATTGGCCCGCGAGGGGCAAAGTTTGTCAGTTTCCCCAATACTTTTTAAAATATTACTGTGCGCTCCAGCTTGATCTTTACACATTCCCTTTAAATAAAATAAATAAATAGCCCCAGCTGTATTTCCACTTGCTGCCAACTTTGCAAACACCATTCTGGCTTTGCTGGAACCTCTCAAACACCTGACCAACAGCCAGAGTTTGGGAGTGGCTGATGGAAGACATTCTAAGATCCCTCTCTGGCTTTTCCATGAAGTTGAAAGAATTTGCCCTGTTCTCAACCAAAATTCAGTGGCACAGAACCTATCCTGTGGTTCTGTCTCTGCCTCTCTCTTTCTCCCAAAACAAAAACCCTACAGCAGCACAAGGAATCAGGGCATTGACCAGATTTAGCCAGGGATGGTTTGGGGACCCCTCAGTGAAATTTACAAGTTCCAAAAAATCGCTTCATCTGGTTTTAGCCAAATCATATCAAAATCTTCTAAAAATGGTGGCTGAAGGATGGACCACCTGGCTCTCCCTAACCCTCAAATTCTAGCACTGGCTCTATTCCAGATCTCCCCTTAAAATCTCCCTATGCTCAATGACCATGAGAGGGGACGCTTCACCCACAATGTCAGCACCACAGCTCACCAGTCACTGCCAGTACGGCTTGTGTTGGGGCTACTTGCCGGAACCTTACACTGGTACATTGTTTCCTTTTTATTCCTCCCTCTTTACATTTCAGATTTTTCACAATTTGCTTGATAAATGGTATTTGGCACTGCTTTAATAAATCACGCAAACACAAAATGGTCAGACGGAGAGATTTTCTGCCATTGGAATGGATTTGCCATTTATAATGCTTTCTCGCGAGCTTGCATGGTAATGGCTGTAAAAATTAAGGAGCTCTAACTACATTGTTATCTTCTGTATTTATTTCCCATCCCTGAAATCTATGGGTGTAGGGGGAGCAGGGAAATAGGACCTGTCAACCAAAGCAGCTTTGAGGCAGCATTAACTTAGACAACCTGCACTTACTCAGCAGTTCACCCTAGGTCTCTCTGACCTTGGCAGACTTGCAGCGGTCATATTTTTTTTAATGCTTGAACTATTCTTGAGCAATTTCTCCAGCATATTAGGCACAAACATGCTTTCCTTCAACATTAGACATGCATGTCTTGTCTTTGGTGCCTGCTTCTGTTTCTTTGCCAAACATTCATTTTGACTTACAGCAAAGAACATTCCATTTTCTGTTAATGTTCTGAGCAGCCTCCATATTATCTTGTGGTAATGATGGACTACAAGATCACGATCAGCATGAGAACTTTTCTTTTGTGTGTGTGTTTTATTTTATGCTCTTCTTTTCCAAGTACCTAACTCAGGATCTGGTGCCCATTGCAGAGCATGGCAGGGCACCTCATTCTACTGTACACCGAGTTAAATTTCAGCTTTAATCAGTGGATTTAATTCTTCACAATACTATATATGGGAAATAAATGGAGTTCTAATTTATTTCACAAAAAAGACAAAAACCAACTAGAAAAGGAAGAAAAAAATAGAATGTCAACTGTGCAAGTATGAAGGACAATATGTAGAGCACATGTAGCCTTCCAGATATGTTGGACTACAACTCCCATCATCCCTGAATATAGGCCATGCTGGTTTGGGCCTGATGGGAGTTGTAGTCCAACAACATTTGGAGGCATCTGTGTGTGTGTGTGTTAAAGTAAAAAAATGGATAACTAACAAACAAGCCAGCCTCCCCCCATTTCTTTTTTCATTTTACCAAAATAACCCCACACAAGATAAACAGAAAAGAAATTTAAAAATAATAAAAACCTGATATAGTGTTTCTAAATACAGTGGTGCCTCACAAGACGAAATTAATCCGTTCCGCGAGTCTCTTTGTCTTGCGGTTTTTTCGTCTTGCGAAGCACAGCTATTAGCGGCTTAGCGGCTATTAGCGGCTTAGCGGCTATTAACGGCTTAGTGGCTTAGCGGCTTTAAGAAAACAAGGAAACAAAGGAACAAAGGAAACAAACTCGCAAGAACTCGCAAGACATTTCGTTTTGCGAAGCAAGCCCATAGGGAAAATCGTCTAGCGAAGCGATGCAAAAACCGAAAAACCCTTTCGTCTTGCGCGTTTTTCATTTTGCGAGGCATTCGTCTTGTGGGGCACCACTGTACATAATAGCATGGGTATAGGCAATATTCCTGTCCTTTGGCTATTTTTACATTTGCAAGCTGTTATAAGGTTCACCTCCCTCTCTAACTCCAACTAAATTGATTAATCGTATTCCATATTTTTGTTGTTACTCAGTTCTTCCATTTCTACTTCTCTGAGCTGAACTAAAGATACCAGCAATAGCTAGACTGATGGGCTCTCCTCTTGCCAAAGCAGTAACTGACTGATGTGGTTGTAAATAAGCGTTGCATACAGAGCAGCAAGTTCCATAGTTAAGCCAATCAATTGCGCATGAGCCATGCCACAATGCTTTGAAGAGGAGGCCCATGCAATGCAGAATGATGATCCAGGGCCAATACCCTCCAACAATTCTCCAATGAAAATAGAGACGTCCTATTTCATAATAATGATGATGATGATGGTGATATTTTTATTATTTATATCCTGTCCATCTGACTGGGTTGCCCCAGCCACTCTGGGTGGCTTCCAACATATAAAAAACATAATAAAACATTAAACATTAAAAACTTCCCTATGCAGGGCATGTCTTCAGTTATCTTCTTAAGGTTGTATACTTACTTATCTCCTTGGCTCGGGGGGGGGGGTCACATAACTCCATATCCTCCAACATTTCTCTGATGAAAATAGGGATGTCCTAAGGAAAAGCGGGACATTCCAGGATTAATTCAGAAACCAGGGTGGCTTCTGCAAATCTGGGACTGTCCCTGGAAAATAGGAGGGTCTCAGAGCCACTTCAAGGAGATTGTATATCCACGTTTTTGGATAATGTCCTGAATGTGGCATCAAAACAGGTAGGAAGGCAACAGTAGCCCCCAAAATAAAGGTTGCGTGTTGAGAAATGTTGAGAAATTTATTACGGCCATAGGCCCATACAGGTAAAAACAACACCTAAATAACAGCTTGTGCCGTAGGGAAATAAAAAAAAAATCGCTAAAACACCACTATAACAATAAAATACTATAAAATGGAAAGGCATACTACGCCTTAATTTGCTTGTAGTGCTCCTTGGCGTCGCTTTTGGGAAAAGACAGCAACTAGGAACCTAGCCACCTTCAGGGTCGTGTGGGTATCCTTGTCCTGCAAGATTTGGGTAAGGTGGAATTTTGGTGGGGTACCCTCTAGTTTCTGTATGATTGATCCCAACAAATTTGCCCGTGTCACATTGAACAAGGGGCAAGTGAACATAATGTGCTGGAGCGACTCCGGCGTCACCTTATCACATTCGCACACGGCGGGGGCTTGGCCCTTTGAGAACCTATGTCTCAGGACATTGGAGGGAAAAACGTTAAACCTCGCTTTGGTGAAGGCCAGTCTATGGGCAACAGTCGAAAGGGAGGAAAGGTATGATGGAACGCAGTAAGTTAAGGTGATACCAATGTTCTGGGGCGAACAAACACCTCCCCCCAGCGTATAATTTCGCTGTAAATCGATGTCATCCAGTCTTTGGCGGATCAGTCTTTGAGCAGTGATTTGGTCTAGTTTTAGGGAATCTGAGGGAGAGATTCCATAACTCAGGAGTTTGGCATGAATTCTACTAGTCCAAAGGCTAGAGAATTCATCTCGCCATAAGCATTGGACAAGGTAATGCTTTGGTAATCTATGCCACAATGATAACCAGTAATTGAAGACTTGCTTCCACAGGTTGCGTGTACCTAACAATAGCCTCAGAATGGCAGCCACGAACTTCAGATAGATCTGTTTGCCTTCAGATTCTCTGCTCACATTTATCTTTCTAAGTATTTAAGTGCAGAGTCCTCTTCCAAGCCTAGGTTCTCAAAGGCCAGCCTTGATAAGCCTGCCTGGATGATGACAGAGAGTGTCTGCCATCACCTGCTAATCACAGCCACCTGTTCTTAACAGTCAGTAAAAGCTTGGTCTCCATGAGAGTTCTTCCCTATTAATCATAATGCATTATTTGGCCATCTGTTATAGCTGCCAGAAAGGCAGCAATCCCATTGGTAGCCATTATTAACAGATTTCACACACTGTATTTTACTTGCTTGCTGACAGTCTCTACCCAATCCTGAGTCCCAAAAGGGCAGCGAGAGAAAACAAACCTTTATCTCAGCAACTACTCAGAAAAAGCCTGTTGGCTTGCACAACAAGATTGTGTCCCAGCCCTTGCTAGGGATGAAGGAGAAATTCAATTTTGTTTGCATTTTAGTGAGAAGCTACCTAATTCACACTTCATACAGCAATCTTCTTCTTCTTTGGAGATCACTTGTAGCTGAGTAAGATTGTCTTCCATAAACACGGTTTTAACAATGAGTCCGTAAGAGACTGTGCAGGCCAATTCTGAATCCACACGTCCTTCCACAGTGGGGACATTGGTTTCTGGGCAGGAGTTGATCACGGTGTGGTTTTGCCAAGCGTGCCTTCCTCTTAGTAAGTTTCTCCCTTGCGTCCTGAGTTTAAGTGTCTTCAAAGCCCATGACACCTTTGGTAAAGGCTGTTCCCCAACTGGAGCACTTGCAGACAGTGTTTTCCAGCTGTCAGTGTTAATACTACATTTTTTAAGATTTGCATTGAGACAGTCCTTAAACCTCTTTTGTTGACCACCAGCATTACGCTTTCCATTTTTAAGTTCGGAATAGAGTAGTTGCTTTGGAAGACGATCATCAGGCATCCAAACAACATGACCAAACAACGAAGTTGACGTTGAAGAATCATTGCTTCAACACTGGTGACCTTTGCTTCTTCCAGTACACTGATATTAGTTCACCTGTCTTCCCAAGTGATGTGTAAAAAAATTTAGAGACACCGTTGATGGAATCTTTCAAAGAGTTGGAGATGGCGTTTATAAGTGGTCCATGTATCACAAGCATATAGTAAGGTTGGTAGTATAATAGCTTTGTAAACAAGCATTTCGACAGAAAAATAAATTTAAAACTTCATGGAGGCATCCTTGGTCAAACCACTGGCACCTCTTAGACTATGTTATTGTCATGGACCAATATACCAATCATAACACAGCTGTCCTTTGGACTTTGTGCTTCTCCAAATTTTGAAATGCAGTTCTGCAGCCAACCAGCTTAGGGGAGAGTTATCCAAAATAATGATCTTGACTAAGTTACACCCATTAATTTCAGTGGGTCTGCTCTGGGTAAAAAGTTAGTTGAATTCCACCCCATATGTACAGAAATGTATATTTGAAGAAAATGTTCGTGAGAACATAAATTTCAGGGGGTGGGACAAAAATACAGAAATGCATTATATTAGAGGAGAACTGCTTGCAAGAAGGTCTGTGTTAGTCAAAACTGCTTACCCATATGTGCATGTTAAAATAAATTTGCACTAAAATGCTAACGATTTCCAGGAGGATTAATTGCTGACGAAACGTGGATGAATGAATTTACGACTGGAATAAAGAGAAATGGAGGGAACTCAAATTGGCAGATGGATCCATCCCTAGTCTTCACTGAGGTGTTTAGACTGGTGCTGGTCTGAGGAAACCAGTCTAGGGTACTTCTAGACAATTTGTTTATAAAACATTCAGTCTGTTTTGTTTCAGGGGAAATTGGATGACATTGTGTCAAAGTCCATGCTTTTAAGTGCATTTTCTCATTGCTCTCCTTAAATGGGGAGATGAGTTTGTTGCACAAGACAATAACTGAGCAACCTCAATTTGCTACCATGTGATTGAATCCCAGCCCAAGACAGTGACAGTCTGGAAGCACTGCTGGTGAGTTTTGTGAGTTGAAGAGTGGGTTGCAGAGGGGCGAAACCAAAACCAAAAGTAAAAAAAAATGAAACTTCACAAAATGAGTTTCGTGTTTGGGAACCAAGCAAATCCTACACCTTTACAAAGTGGTAGAGTCTTCTTTCCTTCTTTGGTGTAGAGGGCAGCTATCTTTTCCACCGAAGAACGCACCTCCAATAATGATGCTGTATTATTACATTGCATAATTCTTAGGGTCATTTTGAGCCAGAAAGGTGGCTTGGCTATTGTGAACAGCCAGTCCACTTATTGAAGCAGTGTCAATGTTTGAGCTGTTGTTGTTGTTATTTTGATAAAGTGAAAGAAAAGCAAACTCTTGGCCACCTTGCAGTTGTAAGACCACCAAGACCACCAACCACCACAAACAGTAGAATTTGCCCTCACTGTATATCCTGCCTAAGTTTTCACAGGGTAAAGTGGAGGGGGATATTCAGCCCAAGTTTCATTTAAACCAGGGATGGGGCCCTTCAGATGTAGCTGGACTTCCAACTCCCATCCGCTGGTATAGCCAATGGACAGGGAAGATGGGTATTATAGTCCAATAACATTCCGAAGCCACAGGTTTTCTCCCCTTGGTTGAAACATTTGACCGCTCTGTGCCAGGACCAGTGTGACTCAATGCTCCCCATACAATAAGTAAATAAATGAATAAAATTGTTCATGCCCATAAAAAACAAAAACAAAGCAAAAGCTAGCATGTCAGGGGCAAGCCTTGGATTGCTCAGATCTATACTGAGCTCTGAGAGTATGCAAATGTATTTAAATGTATTCAATTAGTTAATTGAATAATCAGTTAAAGGCAGATGCCTATCAACCGTAAGGTCTTGAACTGGTTGACAGCCCTAAATAAATGTCGATGCATGTGAAAGAGGAAAACAAAACCACACAGGCATATCAGCTTCTGCTAAAAAGGAAAAGGGCTTGTGCTGACTTTACAATGGAACAGAAATATATTAAACTGTTCTGTGTGGGGAGAGCAGGGGGAACACATGCTGTTGATTCACTGTGAAACATATTTTACAGGTCTAAAGGCGTTTAGTCTTTTTAACCCACCTACATGAAACAATAGGAATGGGGCGTGTGTAGAAATGAATTATCAGTGGCATGTCTATGGCTGTGGGGGGGAGTCCTTTGATGCACCAAGGTCTGTGCTTGCCAGATGGACAGGCAAACACAGGCAGATTTGTAGTGCAGACCACCCATTGCCACTGTACAAACAGCAAGACTTATGGGAAGTCCCTTGCCTTTTCCTTTCCCCCTGTTTATTCTAGCGTTGAGGTGTAAGATGAGGAAACCGGCATGTTGTATAACACTTCGCTGTGTTTCGTTTCAAATACACACATACAGATTCTTGGTTCACATTAATGAATTTCTTTCCTGGTGATTAAAGGAAAATCACATTAAGTGTGTGTGTGTGTGTGTGTGTGTGTGTGTGTGTGTGTGTCTATGTAGAAAATGCAGGTAGTTTTGTTTGAGCTAGTAATGAATGATATAGAAATAAATACCGTACAAGGATCCATCCTATTTATATATATAACATAAACAAATTATGGCATATATATAATTTGTTTGCACCTTGTATAATATGGAATAAGAATAAAATTGCAAATCTATGCATGCTTACCTGGGAGAAAGATCCATTTAACTTGGTGGGACTTAGATCTGAATAAACATGTATTGAATCATGCTGTTCTCTCAATGAGGCTGATGAGGGCTCAGCCCCAGGTAAAGTATGCATAGCACTGCAACCTTAGTTACAAATCATTATTATGGAGCTGTTCTAAATAATGCTCAGCTATCATGCCAGCAGTACAGGAACCTTGTATATTTCAAATCTGAAATTAATGGTACTCCCGTGGTCCTTCGTGTTTATGACTGAGTAGCCTTTTTCACTTCAGCATTATGTTGTACAATATAACGAGTGTTTAGACATCCCACTAATAAGAAGGATAGACTAGTTATGAAACACTTGGCGATGCTCAGAAAGAAACAAAATATTTAGTTAGGGGAAAGCAAACGAACATCAGTCTCCTGGTCTTTATTTATTATTACTGTTTTTAAAAAAAGTTTTTTTCAGAAATTGTCTGTATATATCTGGATTAAAGGTAGTGTTTAAAAGCCAACCTAAGCATTCAGAGAAACCACACATGTTCTATCTCATACCGTTTTACCTCACATTATAGGTAGAAGATCACTTGTATGAATACAGGTAGCTGCATGGTTCTTTCTCACACATATGTACATAGGAAACTCAGGGGAAAAGATTAAACAGGACACTTGCTTTCTTTCATACTAACTTTGTATGTGTTGGAAGTTTTTAACATGATGGAAGCATCAGCTTCACAACCTGCCACCTGACCTGTGACTTGGCACAATTTCAGCTGTCTAAAGCATGGTGTTTGTTCTAAAATGTCCCTTGTTCTGATATCAAGAGAGCTTGTTTCATATCATTAAACTTTTATTTTATTTTATTATATTAAAATTATAGTGGTCGAGGCTCTCCTACCTTGGCCATTACTCCACTGAAATTATATCCTAGATTATAAAAGCACATGTATAAAACTTCCGCAGCAAATGCCTTGCCAACTATTTCTGGAAAGTCACTACAGAAAAAAGTTCCACCAGCTCCCTTTTTTATTGTCAAATCTGCTTTTGCATAGTTCTAATCCATTGATTCTTAACATATGATTTTTTTGGGGGGAAATAGGGGTTATTGGGCTGTTGTTTTTACTTTGATTACATATTTTGTGGTTTTATATTTTGATTTTGTTCAGTGAACCGCCCTGAGACCTCCGAGTATAGGGCGGTATATAAATTCGATTAAATAAATAATAATAATATCCTCAAAGAAGTGAAATGGTTATTCTTTAATTCCGCCAGCAAATCTCTTTTGCCTTCCCACAATTTGAACAGTTTATCAATATCATCTTACAGGGTTGTCACTTAGATTTTCTGCTCCAGATTTTCTTACAAGGTTACCCTTGGATTTTATGCTTGTGGAAGGCAGCAATGGGTTGAGGCATGCTTGTTGAGAAGTCTATGGATGTGGCTATGGCATAGGGCCAATTTATACAACTTTTCTGAGTGCTGTATATATATATAAAATCTTTATTGCGGTCCAAAGACCTAAAGAATAATTTCAGAACAAAATACAGTTAAGACAGCCAACCACAAAAGAGAGAGAGAAACCAAGGCGGTCGTTTTGTTTTGTCTTGAGCTTGATGATTTTTGTTTCTTTTGACTTCTGAAAGAAACTTTGTCACGGCCAGTTTAATATCATTAGACCTGTCATCCAAAAGATATTTAATATGGTAGGCTTCAGATTTTCCCGGCAAATTTGCCAGTAGGGGTTTGATCACTTGGTCCCTTGCTTGCTCGTACTGCCCACAATGCAGTAAGATATATCCTGCAATACCAGATGTAATTTCGTCCATAAACGGGATCTGGGGATAGAGTCAAAAGCAGATTTCAGATCCATAAAGGCCACAAATAGTTTTCCCTTTAGAGGCCTGCTGTACTTCTCAGCTAGGAGGCACAGCATTAGGCAGTGATCTGATATTGAGTGATTCTCACGAAAAGCGGCCTGAGCTTCAGATATTATATTGTTGTCATTTAGAAAAGTTGTCAGTTTGATACAGAGAAAATGGGCATATAGCTTTCCTATTACAGAAAGCAAACTGATTGGCCTATAATTAGAAGGCACGTTTGGCTGACCTTTCTTGAAAATTGAGACAACTATTGCATGTTTCCAGCTAGTTGGTACTTTTCCCGAGTTGTTAACTACTGTAAAAAGTGCCTTTAATAGAGGAGCCCACCAATGCTGGTTTGATGTAATCAACTCAGCTGGGATGAAGTCATTTGCTGGGGCCTTGCCATTCTTCAGATTCCCAATTAATGTGTAGGCTTCATCCAATGTCTGTATATGTTGCTAGCAGTTTTGTGCAGTTATGATGGGTTGCAGATGATTACAATAAAATTATTTTTTTTTTTAAAAAACAACAACCCAAACCCATCTCCCACATTATACTACTACCAGTTCATAGACTAATGGGCACCCACCCACAAGGCAATAATAAGGCAATAACATGGTCATATATGGATGGTAATGTACATTAGAGCAGCATTATCAAATCATATACAGTGGTACCTCAAGTTAAGTACTTCGTTCCGGAGATTCGTACTTAACCTGAAACTGTTCTTAACCTGAAGCACCACTTTAGCTAATGGGGCCTCCTGCTGCCGCCGTGCCGCCGGAGCACAATTTCTGTTCTCATCCTGAAGCAAAGTTCTTAACCTGAAGCACTATTTCTGGGTTAGCGGAGTCTGTAACCTGAAGCGTATGTAACCTGAAGCGTATGTAACCTGAGGTACCAGTGTACTCGAACTTGTGACTCACTTGAACTTGCCTGCCGGTTCTCTAGAACAAGATCATCATGTTCTTCTTTGGAGTTGTGCAAAAGTCAGCTGAACTCCAGCTATGGAACTGAGCTAATAATGAGATGACCTTTGCGATAAAGTTCAAGGAAAACAAGAACTGGGTGTTCTGAATTATATAGGGTCCTCTTGGATCTTAACGGAATGCTGCGTATAATGATATTTTATGTCAGCGTTCTATTAGGGATATCCTATTATGGATTAGAACATCTGCAAGTCTCCTAAGGAGAACTGCATTCTTGATTTCGACCACCTATGAAGTCTAAAATATTTACAATGTACAGTACTATGATACTCATGATGGCTCAGAATTGTTTTATTTATTTGCTTATTTAAAAGTTTCATCCCACCTGTTTCTCCAGGGAGACTCCAGGTGGTTGATGAGCAGAAATAAAAGCAGGATAAAGCAAATACAACCCCTACCCCAAGGCAACACATTATGAATAATAATATCCAACTAGTTTAATTTATACCAGCAGCGCAAAAGTAACAGAACGGAGACAGCAAAACCACACAATTATCTAAAGGGGTTATTGAAGTACAGTGGGAATGTATGAATCTAATGGCTGCAACTCCATATACTTTCATGTCTCTACAGGTGCAGTGCTTTTAAACAAGACTCAGTTAACCTGCTAGGCTACGATTCATGCTGTATGTGCATGTATGAACCAGCTGATCAAATAGTTTATGAAGGAGTTTGGTGGTTCCAAAAGGCAGGGGTGTGTGAATCTGTCCATTTTGTGCTGGTCCCGAGGGTTAACCATGCGGCGAGGTCTGAGTCCAGTCCGAGGTCGAGGGTGTGGTATGGAGGCTATCCATCAAAGCTGAAGCTGGGTCCAAGGCAGGGAGTCGGGTGAGGTTAGGAACTCTGGCAGAAGAGCAGGACAGGATGCAGGCAGGAACAGGTACCAACAATGTTGCTCCTGGGACTGGGGCTGGCTGGCTTTTATCTGCCCCGAGGCATAGGGCGGCCCTGGTCCACAGGTGACTCGCCTCTCCTGGCCTGGAGGCGAGCACTCCTCCTGCGGGAACTTAGTTCCCTCCGCCTCTCTGCCCTGAGCCTCTGCAGCTCAGGAGAGGCTGGAGGGTTACCAGACCCAGAGGCAACCTCAGCTTCCCCTGACGGGCCTGAGAGTGGAGCACCTGCAGGCAATGGGTCCGCCATCACCTCAGGAGCCAGAGCAGACTCAACTGGTGCCTGCACCTGAGGATCCAGCACAGGTGAGGACCCTTCAGGCTCAAGCCTCAGGCCCGGCTCAGCTGGTTCTGGAGGCGGGGACTCCTGTGCAGGCTGGGATTCCTCAGGTTCAGCCTCTGAGTTCGAATCCCAGGCCATCGCACATTTCATGTTCTCTCAGGTTCTCATTTTTCAAATCTTAAATTTCGTTCGCTACATCAGTTTGTAAACGTTCAATAGCACTTTAGTGTGACATTCTATGGACACACACATTTTGTATCCAAATTTTCCTAATGCGCACATTTTTGCAAAGCAATTTCCCTCAAGAATTTCAATAGGGGATGCATTTTTATTCATACTTTACCCTAGCTTGTGTATTTTTGTACCTGGCTTGAGAACTGCATTGCAAAATTCAGAGAAGTGTTAATTTTGAGTGATGGCTGTGTTTTGGTTCACAGATTATTTCAGCAAGTATGAATTGGGGGGGGGGGGGGGAATCACTTTTAAATACAACCTGAACTGAATTTCCCCAGCATCCCTAACTGGAGGACAGCTGCTGAAGGGAAAGGGCCATATCTCGGTGAAAGTCTCATCTCTGAAATATTGGAGAGCCACTGCCAGTCAATATGGTAGGCCATATTGAGCTTGGAGAATAAACTAATGGTCAGGCTTGGTATAAGGCAGTTTCCTAACTTCCTAAGCCTGCAAAAAAATTCATGCATATCCTGTGGATGTGGTCCAGAGTTCTATCCTAGACTAATTTTATTCCCCTTTTATTCCCCTTGACATCTGAAAAAGGCCATTTCATACTTTGCACAGCAGCAAACTTAGGCTTGCTTGTTTGTTTTATTACTAAAATTTGTCCTGTACATTAGTAGTCCCCAGGGCTTTCAAAGCAGCTTATCAAAAAAGGAAAGAAAGAAAAGGGGAAAAAACCCACAATACTTAAAGGTAAAGGGACCCCTGACCATTAGGTCCAGTCGTGACCAACTCTGGGCTTGCGGTGCTCATCTCGCTTTATTGGCCGAGGGAGCCGGCGTACAGCTTCCAGGTCATGTGGCCAGCATGACTAAGCCACTTCTGGCGAACCAGAGCAGCGCACGTAAATGCCGTTTACCTTCCCGCCGGAGCGGTACCTATTTATCTAATTGCACTTTGGCGTGCTTTCGAACTGCTAGGTTGGCAGGAGCAGGGACCGAGCAACGGGAGCTCACCCCATTGCGGGGATTTGAACCGCCAACCTTCTGATCGGCAAGTCCTAGGCTCTGTGGTTTAACCCACAGCACCACCCGCATCCCTCCCCACAATACATGTCCCAGCATAAAATCGAAAGAATAAGGACAGCCCATAGAGAACTGCATTCTGCTTAAACACAGAACAGCCTTATATTGAAGCAGTCTTATTTCAAATAATGTGTTTCTTTAAAAATATCTATCTATCTATCATCTATCTATATCTATCATCTATCTATCTCCTGGGATCAATGTCCTAGAAATTGACTGAATTCATGACCCCTCTTGAGCAAGAGAGTGGATACAAATGTCAGATTTACAGTGCTCTATTGTTTAATGGGTAGGTCTGTCAGTGGGCTGAAAGGAGAACAAAAGCAAACATGGCAGACACAAGTTCAGCTCTATTGTCAACCGTGAAGCCCCCAGCTGGCTTTGGATAAAAATCCCTCTCCAAGTCTAACTTATTTGACAGTGTAAAAACTCCTCTTGAAGGTGGCTTGTCTGGCCCCAACACTTTGTTCTTTGGAGCATCTGGCCCAAACATGGTTTTCCAGGAGGCTTTTAATTAATTGTTTTCTTGCTTCGCGATTTTAGTACTTTATGTTTCTTGTTTAACATAGAATTGTCGAGTTGGAAGGGCATCGAGTCCTATCTGCTGCAATGCAGGAATCTTACCCACAGCTGTCCCCGGGTGGCCTCAAACCACCAACTTTTTGGTTAACAGCCAGATGCACTGACCCATTGTGTCACTTGTTTGTGTGTCATTTTGTAAAATACATGTTTCAATATTGTACATATGATTATATTGTGTCAGAGTGTTAATCAGTTCAGCTGCTAGGGAACACATAACACTGGTCCTAGAGAACTTGCACTGCTACTACAGTAAGACCAACGTTTTAGTGCTTATGTATAAATCTCTGAAGAACTTATGACCCAGTTATCGGATGGAAAGTCTCTGCTGACATTATCCTGCCTGGGCTTTAGGGTCTGTTCCATCTCTGAACAAAGTCCAAGGTGCTTTGAATTGGGACGGGGCCTTCTTGATACTGTGGCATTCTCTTCTCCTTGAGGTAAGGATGACACTGACATTGTTTCTGGCTTCTGGCACCAGCTAAAGGTTCATGTCTTCCTTACAGAAATTAGTGGGCTTTGATACACTGAGCCACTTGGTTTAATGCAGAGAATGGGTCATGGGTTACCAGCATCATGCACCCAGTGCCGGATTTACGTATAAGCTAAACAAGCTATAGCTTAGGGCCCCACTCTCTTGGGGGCCCCCAACAAAATTAAAGGGGGAAAAACTGGATGTACATTTCCAAAATGAAAGATAGAAAACAAATAAAATAAAATCTACATGCAGCAACAGTGTTTTGTGTTGTGTAGGCTCCTATGATGTAAGTAATGGGCCCCACCTGCTAGCCTGCTCCCTAAAATATCACTGGTTTGCTCATTTCTATATATAGGGCGCCTACAATTCTGCATGGACTGGTTGCATGTCAACATATCCAAATGGCTTTAGATACCTAGAGCAGCACAAACAGCCTCCTCCACAACACAAAATTCCAAATTCCCACATGAGGATATTGAACCCCTTCTCTGATGCATTGACTTTAGCATACACAAATGATCTTCACCAAACCAGGAAGGACAAGACTTGTGCAATTCCGTTGAACTTTGGAGAGCATCACTGCTAACTAAAAGGAAAACAAACATAACTGATAGCATATTTTGACCCCAAACAGTTGAGAATTGACTTGCAAGGAGACATCTTTTAGCTGCTGAATTGTGACCATTTATTATCTGATGATGATTATTTCTTAATTCAGCTAGATAACAATACTTACCATGTAGATTCTCAAGTGCCAAATTTCAGGTGTTTGGGACAAATTACCTTGATTTTCTTTTATTAGAATGTTCACACTTTATAATAGTATAACACTGTGTGATGCCTTAACTATGCAAGTGCCCTCACACCTATATAATTAAGAAAGTTAGCAATCAATGGCTTGCTGAGTTATTGTTAGCTTCTGGGCTAGAGATATTACAGATCTTTTAAAGTATTTGGTCACAGCCAGCTTTTTGGAAGTAAAAATAGAGGAGTGGACATTTTATCTCCAAAATCATAAGAGGATATTTATTGGTTAAAATTTCAATAACAGAAAATGCCAATGAGGTCAAAAGGCATATTCTCTTGCTGGTGTGATATCAGGCAGAATATCTGCTAGTATCAAAAGGAAGCCTTCATAAATCATGCTGTGATTTTGTCATTCTCATGACAATGATTGTACATATTAATTTAAAGGAGGTAAGCATTCTTGGACTTGCCGATCGGAAGGTTGGCGGTTCAAATCCCTGTGACCTGATGAGCTCCCATTGCTCTGTCCTAACTCCTGCCAACCTAGCCATTTGAAAGCATGCCATTGCAAATAGATAAATAGGTACTGGAGTGGCGGAGAGGTAAATGGCATTTCTGTGTGCTCTGGCTTCAGCCATGGTGTTCCATTGTGCCAGAAGTGGTTTAGTCATGCTGGCCACATGACCTGGAAAGCTGTCTGTGGACAAACACCAGGTCCCTCGGCCTAAAAGCGAGATGAGTTCCGCAACCCCATAGTCACCTTGGACTGGACTTAACCGTCCAGGGGTCCCTTTACCTTTACCTTCTTTGCCACTACATGCTGGGATGTACATGTATATATGGGTGTTATTTTTAATGCTTCCTCATGTATAAAGTTCCCTGTCTTGTAGGAAAGGGATATGCTAAACGTTTACCTCCGATATGCTACTTTACTACTTGTATGCAGTTTAAACTGAGAAATCATTCATGAGTATATTCCCCATTCCATTCCTACAGCCTGAAGTTGTACAGTCTATAATCAAGCCGCCTCGTTTTTATAATCTGCGGTTCAGCTCTGCGTCCTTTTAAAATTTGCTTATGAAAAATAACAAAGTGGAATGGGACCAGCTTTCTATATCAACTGCATACCTTTCAGATGCATATTTTCAGTGTGGGTGTATTTGTTTGGAACAAATGAAAAGTTGAATTGAGGGCCCTTCAGTTTGGTGTTACTTGGTTCCCAAGTGGAAACGTTGAAGAACAAATACTTGTTGAATGGATCAGCAGCAGTAAGGGAGTGGTCAATGGGAAGTAGCAGTGGCACCTTTCCAGTGGATGGTGCAGGGCAAGATGGCGGCAAGGCCAAGGTTGTGTTGGCATCCTGCAGGTTGTGGCAACTATCTGGGTAAAAACCGATGTTGCCAAGAATGTGGATTGGCAAAGAAGTGTGCTTGCTGGATAGTTTGGGGAGTTTCAGATCAGAGGTAATGTGGCTTACTTATGTGAGGGACTGCTATTTCAGCATGCTGCATGTTGACCGATAAACCACAGTTTAGCTTACCTATGGTTAAAGCGATGTGTGAATGAGGCCTGTGTGTGTTGCAGCCAAGAATCTCTGCAACATGAATAGCCACGTCACTTACAATGTTATAGTGAAAGAAAATCAGTTGTGTTTATAAGCAGTGGGCTCAGTTGTTGTGCTAGTTGACTACCTTCACTGAATTCACAACACACCATTAATAGACCTTTTGGTTGCACCCTGGAGACTAGCATTTGATTCTTGGTTCTGTGCTGGAATATCAATAGCTTTTGTGCTCTCTACAATTGCTCAGAAATGGGGTTTCCTAGAGAAATTCTTTCTGTGTGTGGGTGGAACATCAAATGGAAGGAATCCAGGTAGACTTGCACCATTGATCTTCCTCAGGGCAAAAAAAGCAGTCTCCATTAAGCACTGCTAAAAAAGAAAGAAACGAAATAACAAAAGCAATTCCAAACCTCCATTCCCCCCCTCCCGCCGCCACCACCATGCTCACTACATTGAAAGAACTAGCCTCAAAACTATGTGGGTTTTCATAAGCACAAATTGCATTCTCTAACTTTTAACATTCATTTATGATTTGTGCTCCTATTGCCTGCTCATTCTTTGCGTTAAGAAACAAAATGTAACACGATCGAGTCAAGCGCTAACCGAGTGCTATTTACTATTAGGATCACTCTGGCCATAATCCAACATTGTAATCACTACACCACAATTTAACTAACTAACTAACTAACTAACGAACGAACGAACTAACTAACGAACTAACTAACTAACTAACATATTATTATTAATCTCTTTACATTGCAGATTACAGTCCATATATTATTATTTTTTATCAGGTCAGTGTGGCAAAATTAAATGACTATCAAAAGAGGATATGTAGTGCTGATTTTCTAGTCTAATTATTTTGAAGATATAAAAGCACTTGTTTGCTTGTGGTTTTTTTTTAAGGTAGTGAATGGCAGAAGGACCCAGGAGAAAAACTCTTTCTGCTTTCAGTTCTGCTATCCTCCTCTTGAAAGGTTCTCATTCCCCTCCTTTCCCCCCAAACTGGGCCCAAATTTTGGTGAACTATGAAAAGTTTCACGATGTATTAGCTGCACTATATCGAATGGATTTGAGTTCAGTGCAGTGTAGGCTGCACTCAATATAAAGAAATCTTATCCACAATATGGACAAAGCTCTTGAAAATATATGCAGTGGGTCTACATACAAAGAACAATATTTATAAATATTGTGTTCTCTCTCTCTCTCTCTCTCTCTCTCTCTCTCTCCCCCCCCCGTGTGTGTGTGTGTTTACACATGTGAGTGTACATGCACACACACAGATAGCACAACAATTATAACTATTCTTCATATGGCCATGACACACAAGCAGGTATTTCAAACTGTTGATCATCTATAGCAATGGAAGGCATTTCATTTTAAATACAGAAATGATTTAATAAAATAGAGTATTCATAATCTGCCTTCCTTCCATGCAGAACTGTACCAAAAATGACATTTTGAAATATTTTAATTGCATATTCAAAAGTGCTGGTGGATATGCCAGAGCTTTAATTGGTTTTAGGATCTTCTTCATGCGGCTTCATTTATCAAGCCGGATAGGTCTGTTATAAATACCTCTAATAGCATTGTATTTTAATTTGTCCACACCATAATGCAAAATGCTGCAGAACTACACCATATCATTGGAATATGAAGAATGCAATGCGAGGAAGAGGAAGCACCCACCCACCCTCCATTTTTAGCACTGCCGAAACTGCTAAAACATTTTTTTAAAAAAAATAAAAAATCCCAGCTTAAAATTTCTTTAGTCTAATTTATTCTTCCACATGCTTCTGAAAATACAGTCTATAACCTGTAGCTTTTCTCTCTTATAAGTGAGCTCGTGTGTCAATGAAATTGGCAGCATTAACTGGGGGCCCCTCCCTCCCCACACATTGCAAAAATAGGAGCTATTTTGCACTGCTTTCTTTGCCACCCAAACTATATATAGGTAGACAAGAATGTGGGAAAAAAACCCACTTTTAAAAAATGATTTTCCACTAATGATTCTGAAAATGATTAAAAGATAAAATAAGGGTGAGTGTTTTGCATATCTACTCCTGTTTCCTTTAGGAGTCTCATCTGCAAGGAAATGCAAAATCCTTAGGACAGATTGCTACATGATATGTGGAGACATATAGTGATGGTGGAGCGCTTTATTAAAAGGGCTGCCATACGTCATTGTCTTCTTTGGCAATCACTCGTAGCTAAGTAAGATTGTCTTCCATGAACATGGTCTTAACAGTGTGACTGTGGAGGCCAATTCTGGATCCACACATCCTTCCACAGTGGGGACATAGGTTTCTGGACAGGTGTTGATCATGGTGAGGGTTTCCCAAACATGCCTTAGCGCGTTTCACCCTTACATCCTGAGTTCAAACGTCTTCAAAGCCCATGACACCTTGGGTAAAGGTTGTTCTCCAATTGGCGCACTTGCAGTATTTCCCAGTTGTCAGTGTTTCCCAGTTGTCACTTGTGGTTCGAGGGCCCGACCCCCGCAGTGTGAAATGAATACACAAGGACACGTGATGTAAGGTTAATGGGCAAGGAAAGGCCACAACTTTATTGATTACAGCAGTGAAAGGTATTGGCTTAGGCATTGGATCTCTAAAACAAGTGGGTTTATTCACCAGTAGGTGGAGCCTGTTGATGCTAATCCAACTATAGGCTCTCCCCTGATGTCACCGAGGGTCGTGCTATGGCCTCCCGCCAAGCAGGCATCGGACAGAATACAAGACCGCCAGATTCCTTTAACGGAATACCCAAAAATTGAAGGCATAGGCGATGGCCACACCTAGCCCTTCGACACACCACAACACATTATTCCAATGCCTAACCTACCCACCAATACCACAAAAGTTGTGACGATTGCTACGAGGTAGGCGAAAAAACCAAAAAGCCTACTGCCAGATGGAAAAACTCCTACCAGGCCCCCTGGACAACCAGGGCAACCAACCTAAGGTCCATAGCAAGGCCAATGACCTAAGATCTAACTCAAAGGGAGTGGAGGGTGGGTGACTCGCGACGAGACAACGGCGAAGAATGAGGCCGGGGAGAGGCTGGCGCTGCAGCAAAAGGCACCTGGTTGGGTGCCTGCCGAGGGGCATGGGCGCCAGCCAGGTGAGGTGGAGGCAGGGGGCTGACGCCCCCTGCTAGGGGCGGTGCTCGGGTTCCCGCCCACAACCACTCCCCTCTCTTCCAGGGAGGAGAGTCTTTGCCTTGAGAGAGTCTTTAAACCTCTTTTGTTGACCACCAGCATTGTGCTTTCCATTTTTAAGTTCGGAATTTTTAAGTAGTTGCTTTGGAAGACGATCATCAGGCATCCACACAACATGACCAGTCCAACGAAGTTGATGTTGAAGAATCATTGCTTTGACACTGCTGATCTTTGGTTCTTCTGATACACTGGCATTAGTTTGCCTGTCTTTTGAAGTGGAGACACCGTTGATGGAATCTTTCGAGGAGTTGGATATGGTGTTTATAAGTGGTCCATGTTTCACAAGCATACAGTAAGGTTGTTTATACATTTTGGTTTCCCTGCAAATGTCCTGGTCCTCAAACACTTGGTACATATGTACTGGGATTTCAAAGGCGGAATTGGCGTCGGGGGGGGGGGGTACGAAAGGCACCTTTTTTGCGTTTTGGGACAATTTTCCTGGTGTCCTGGTTTTTACTTTTTGAAATATGGCAACCCTAACATTATGCTCTTAATCACATCTGTGTCTGTGGTAGATTTATTGCTCTCTTGGAGGATGCCTTAAAACTATAAACCACATAGATTAGGGATGCTGAATTAGATCTTACACGTTGGGCTGTTATCTGAAGGCACAGTTTGGCACGTTGGTTTAAACAGGATGTTGGGCACATGAATGACCAGAGATTTGGGTCTACTCTTTTCTCAAATGTGTAATATTCTTCTTGAGCCTTTCCACACAAGTTGACTCCACCCTTTCCCCTCCCCAGAAGACAGGTAGTGTGAACAAGGTCAATTGTCTTTGAAAGATATGCGTACAAATCTAAATTTACACTAAATATACCTCCTTAGATCTAGAATTTCCTTCACAAATGGAAAGGCTCCTCCTATTCCTCTTGATCAATCAAAGGCTTGTGGATATGAGAGCCTTCTTCATCTGAATCCTACTCAATGCTGCATTTGGTTATTTTCAGCCCCATGTGGCATCCTACACAATCATAGTATACTAGTGTGGCGTAGTGGTTAAGAGCAGTGGACTCGTAATCTGGTGAACCGGGTTCGTGTCCCCGCTCCTCCACATACAGCTGTTGGGTGACCTTGGGCTAGTCACACTTCTTTGAAGTCTTTCAGCCTCACTCACCTCACAGAGTGTTTGTTGTGGGTGAGGAAGGGAAAGGAAATTGTTAGCCACTTTGAGATTCCTTAGGGTAGTGATAAAGTGGGATATCAAATCCAAACTCTTCTTCAAACTCTTCTAGTATACTATTGTGTAGTTAGTCTTTATGGAGAATAAAGATCAAGTAGGTAAGGGTAAAGAGGCTGATAGCATACATCAGTTGGGGATGCAGGCCATGTGGCAATCTGCCAACATATTTGCAAGACTGTGTGAATAGACTTATCTATTACAGGCAAAATGCCAACTGCTCATCCAGATTTGTGCCCAAATGGATGGCCCTTTTTAATGGTTTGCGCCAGCTTGCTTGCCTTATAAACTCTGCTTCTTCAAACAATTCACAAGGAACAACACAATTTACCAGCAACATTGAATTGCTCTCATAATAGCATGATGTAGCACCACATGCCCTTGCTTTGCTATGGAGATCAGTCTGTCAGGAGGAGCTGGAAAGTTTGTTGGAAAGTTTGCATGCTTACACATGTTGGTCCAATAATATATTTCGTTCCCTTTCGTGCTTGATAAAAAGTATGAAAGGTTTTCCTTTGTTGGTTTGTTTTGAAGGTTAAAAAAAGATATTTGATGCCCAGGGGAAACTAAAAGTGCCCTGGGTTTTGTTTTATAAACTTCTGGGTGGTTAGATGAAAACATCTGGGCCTGCTAGTGAGGGGATGAAGGTGGAACACCATGGCTCTCCCAGCTTCCCAACATAGAGATCCACCCTCCAGGTGTCCCTATTTTCCAGGGACAGTCCTGGAATTGCAAAAGCCATGCCGGCTTCTGATTTGATCCTTAGATGTCCCTCTTCCCCCTTCCAGTGCCACTGCCACAACCAGTGCCACTGAACTTGGTGGGGAGGATGAGCCAGTGCTGAGTGACTGCAGTGGCAGCAGTGGTGGCTGTGAGGAAGCATCCCATGGACTGTTTATGGCTGTTGTTATCGGCTTCCTCCTTTGGGCAGCTCATAGCGGCTGCTGGAGAGCAGGAGAGGCTGCCTTGCATGATATACCGGCCCTGAGGTACAAGCAGAGGGCAGGGCCATCCCAGGTGTGAAGAAAGGGGCAGGAAAGTAGAGCGCAAAGAGTCTTGATTAAGTGTGTGTATGCGCGCGTGTGGTGCATCCGCATCCAATCTTGCCCCTTTCTAAAATTTCTTTATTGGTGTGTGTTTTTCTTTTTGTAAATCTAGGGAAGAATAAAATAAAATAAATACAGGATGAAGGGGTTTTCTCAGGACGGTGGAGGGTGTGCATGTGCCGTGGTATAGTGATAGTGGAAATGCTCTGCGGTGGTGGTGATGGGGGACAAAAACGGGGAGTCAAGAAGGGTCAGTTGGAAAGAGTGAGAAATGCCCCTATTTTCATCTGAGGAATCTTGGAGAGTACACACTATGTTGCACTACCCCAAGCTCCTTGCAATTCTACCCTTCCTTCTCCTTCTCTATGCATGCCAGGAGAACAATGGTACCACATCCAGGCTACCACACTGGCATTTACTGGCTATTGAGTAAATCCACGTCAGCCATTTTGTGGGCGCCTCTATGTGCTCATGTAGTTGACACTGTCTCTGCAACTCATGTGCTGATCTTCAGTGG
This sequence comes from Podarcis filfolensis, assembly GCF_964270895.1. Classification (NCBI taxonomy): domain Eukaryota; kingdom Metazoa; phylum Chordata; class Lepidosauria; order Squamata; family Lacertidae; genus Podarcis; species Podarcis filfolensis. Next base: position 14,305,863 of record NC_139610.1, read on the forward strand.
TTTGTTTGACTGGTGGCAATTCAGAGTAGGAATTCCATTGCCACCTCACACTCGGTACTGATCTCAATGCTCTTGTAAAAATGTGTGACGTCAAGTGTCTCAGACAGACATTTTCTGCAGTACTGTGCTTAAATCTACCCTCCATTTTCTTCTGACATTTGCATCTTCCTCAGGGTGCTTTCAGATACCTTTAGAATTTGTTTGTGGGTGTTGGATTGAACTTATGTTTACCATGGCAAGGAGGTCACGGGGCCTGTGAGTGTTTTTCTTCCCGTTAAACATTCTCCCAGCACTGCAGCTTCCCAGCTGCAGTCCTGCAAAAATGTTTAATGTCTAGAAACAAAACTCTCTTCCTAATCTCAAGGAGGAGTTCTTGAGAGAGGAATTAATGCCTTCCTCTTGGTTTTAACTGAAGCGTGTAAAACTGTGTCTGTGTGACATGGCTAAGAGATTGCTGCACTTTCTGATTTTGTTTTTAAGAAAGTTCTTCCATTTTCCTTGGTTGTTTTTTCTGCACTCACAAGGAAACTGCTAGGTGCTATGTCATGGGGTTTTCAGGAAGCATGAGCGTGCAGAAAAGCTGTAAAGTACAACCCCACTGCACATATGATTTGCGTGGACAGGCGGAGTCCCCAGATCCCGAGCGGTCCCCCCTGTCATGTGGAATAACGACTCAAGACAACGTGCTATAGGATTAAATTGGCCACAACTTTATTAAATTTCAAATGTGGGTAGACCTTGGCTCAGGCATTGGGCGTTCTCCCTCCCCAGTCCCCAGCCGGGGACCTAGGGAGCATCAGGGTTATCCAGTGTTTGTGTGGGGGATGGGCCGGCTCTGGAGAACATATGTTCAAGCAGAGATAGCCGCCCCCGTTACGCCGCCGCCGCAGGGGAGAGCAATGACGACCTTTCGGCGTACAGTCAAAGCTTCCCTTCAGAAACCCCTTTAACGGGGAACCCTGGTATCGCCGCTGCACAGAGGAAGATGGACAAAGGATTCCGCCCAAGGCCTGATACTGCCAAAGTTGTGACGTTTTGCTATTCCTTTCCAGCCCTTTGACAGCGACCTTAACGTAGCAGCACCCGCATACCTGTGAAGAAAAGTTAACCTGCAAAATAAGGCATTAACTGAGGGTGGGTAGGGTGGGAGAAGCTCTGGAGCCAAGTGAGGATTCCCAGGTAAGATCCTCCCTCTATTGTGTGGGCAGGTAATCCCTCCCCTACCTGGCCTGATCTCTTTGGCAACGCTTCCCCCAGGTGGGATTGGACAACTGACTGGGGTAGGCGGAGACCTCCAGGTATCCCACCTGAGGGAAGGCAAAGCCAAGCCTATGCTGTTGGAGCCGCTCCAGATCCTGGGGCTGCACGCGTCCATGCAAAGGTCGCTCCCCGTTTTATGCGGGGAGCAGTCATTGCAGAATTAAAGCAGGGACACACACACACACACACACACACACACACACACACACACATCCCTTGAGCACCTCAGAAATAAGTAAGGCACAATAAAAACCCTGCACCCACATACGAGGATTTCCTCAACATTTTCTCTGCCCTTTGATAATTTTTGAATGCAATTTATTTTCTCATTATATAGAGAATGGTGAAAAAATGCAAAAGTTTTTTCTCCACACACAACATTAATTCTCTTAGAGTACTTTTGAAGCAAAATATTTTCCTTTTCTGGTCACGCTGACATAATTGGAGATTTGATAGAGTTGACTCAGGGTGCTTGAGGAATTCAGTTTTTGTGAATTCTGATATGACCTGACCTGAACCACATCTTCTTGGAGTAATGCGCAGAATGGAATGTAGCTATCTATTGCATCTGAATGTGGTGATGCGCTGCTCAGCTCAAAGACGTATCCAAATGTGTTTTAAATTGGGTGTATTTTTTTAGAGACAACACATGCAAAAATACATATTTATATATGTATTTAAATTCAAGTGTTCATGGGTTGTTAATATAAAAGCAGGACAGACATGCAGGTGTTATGAACTGGAAACAGACAGATGCATCTATCCCTAGAATTGTGCTGTCTGAACAAGCAAATGTTTGTGTGCATTGTGTGCGTGTGTTTGTGTGATACACTATATGTATCCTTCTGGTATAGTTTTCATGGAGTAATCTTTTTAGAAAGCACTTTGTTTTACAGGTTATGTCAAAAAAAATAATAATGTAAGCACCACTATTTACTTGTAGAAGATCAAGTTCCCTATCACTAATAAGTACCTCCTGCATAAAGGAATATATTCTGGGTATGCATAGAAGGAGAAGACCAGAAATCATTGTAAAGTTTTATTTTATTTTTATTCCAGACTTCTCCCCTCAGACAATTAAACACAAACCAGTAAGAGCAAAATCCGCTGGGAAGTTTTCCTGTGTAAGCCATTTTGAATTAAAGGACTGCTTTATGAAAGAACTTTAATTCTCTTGTAGGACAGCAGTATTCTTGTCCGTCATTTCGATGGGCGTTACACAGGTGAACATTGCAAAGGATTGTGACCTAAAGTCATCTTAGTGACTGTGTTTTGTTCAAACTCACATAGCATTCGTAGCACGTAAGCATACAGCATTCTCAGTACGCAAAGTGACACTGTGTGTATATTTATATAAATATATGACATTAGCGGAGATATCCATGTTTATTTTCTGTGATGCTTAACGCAAGTATAAATTTAAACACTCAGCTGTGAGCTAGAGCTGAAGCAGTTCTCTTAGGGAAAGGGAGACCTAACATTTTCCATATGCACTGTCATGTTCCATCCCTCTTCTAATATTCATGTGTCATTAACATTCAATGTTGAATGAATCTAGGCCTGGTCTGAGAAAAAGTATGATGGAAAACCTACCAATTACTTGAATATATTTATCATATCTGGTGCTTAATGAACCTGGGCCATCTCTCTTTGAAAATTCTATCTAATTCGCAAAGCTAATATCCTATATCTTGCTTTTTGCATTAATATCATTTCTGACATGGAAATTTCCATCTTCAGCTACAAGTGTAAATTTGGAGTCAATTGTTCTAAAATATCAGGTTGGTTCATGCATTCACCTGGGTGGGTACCCATGCCCTAGGGAAATTGTGATAAAAGATATTATGCCCAAAAATCCTTGCCTGCTTCTTTCAAAAAGAAGAAAAAGAGAAATGCAGTAATCACAAAAACTAGACCTCTGTTCAAATGTATCATGTTATTATTTATGTGTGGTGTGGCCCAGCCCAGCACACATATCGTGTATTGACCCAGATGAGTGTGTGAACCAGCTTGTAGTCTTTGGAAATGCTATGCTTTTGTCAAATGATTAAAAGACTGGGAATGGAAGACCTCAGTTTACACCCACCGTACACACAGCTTGTCTAATGCAATGGTGATTATAATGCATGCAACTTTACACTGCTACAATGCCTTGCCTTGTGGAGAGAGTGAAACTGGGTGTTTGTAAAATAACAGGGCCGGCCCAAGACATTTTGGTACCTGAGGCAAATCACCAAAAAAAAAAAAAAAAATGCCAGGGAAAAAGGGGTGAGTGAAGAGCTACATCAGGAACAAGGAGGAAATAAAACAAGGGAACAAGGGTGGGAGGAGACTGGCAGTGCCTCCTATTGGCCAAGAGGCTGCTGCAGAGGCAGCATGGAGGCACAAATGTGACAGCAGATCCAGCTTCCAAGAATCATGCTGTAGTTATCACTGCTACTGGGGTAGTGATTGCGTGGACAGGCGGAGTCCCCCAGATCCCAGGCGCCCCGCCCCCCGTCATGTGGAATAATGACTCAAATCAACATGCTATGGGATTAATTTGGCCACAACTTTATTATATTTCAGATGTGGGTAGACCTTGGCTCAGGCATTGGGCGTTATCCCTCCCCAGTCCCCAGCCGGGGACCTAGGGAACATCAGGGTTATCCAAGTGTGGGAGGGATGGGCTGGCTCTGGAGAACATATGTTCAAGCAGAGATAGCCGCCCCCGTTATGCCGCCACAGCAGGGGAGAGCAAAGACGACCTCTCGGCGTACCGTCAAAGCCTCCCTTCAGAAACCCCTTTAACGGGGAACCCTGGTATCGCCGCTGCACAGAGGAAGATAGACTAAAAGATTCCGCCCAAGGCCTGATACTGCCAAAGTTGTGACGTTTTGCTACGGGAAAGGCAAAACCTGCCAATGCAGGGGAATTCCTTTCCGGCCCTTTAACAGCGACCTTGACATAGCAGCGCCCGTGTACCTGTGAAGAAAAGTTAACCTGCAAAATAAGACATTACCTGAGGGTGGGTAGGGTGGGAGAAGCTCTGGAGCCAAGTGAGGATTCCCAGGTAAGATCCTCCCTCTATTGTGTGGGCAGGTAGTCCCTCCCCTACCTGGCCTGGTCTCCTTGGCAACGCTTCCCCCAGGCAGGATTGGACAACTGACTGAGGTAGGCGGAGACCTCCAGGTCTCCCACCTGAGGGAAGGCGAAGCCAAGCCTGTGTTGATGGAGCCACTCCAGATCCAGGGGCTGCGCGCGTCCACGCAAAGGGCACCCCCCGTTTTATGCGGGGAGCAGTCATTGTAATGCATTCATTGGAGGCTGGATCTGCTGCCCCTTTGTATCCTGCCACCTGAGGTGGTCGCCTCACCTTGCCTGATGGGTGGGCTGACCCTGTAAAGTAATGTTTACAAAGCAATGATTTCCTGAACAGTTTTGGAATTTCTTTCTCCTCCCTACTATATATATTTTTTAATAATAATCTTTGTCGGCAGACAAAAATCTGCTGACACTACAGTCTCATCAAAGAGGAGAAATTTGTGCCCGTGTTTGCAAGTGTCTATTACTGAGTGAGCAATGGGCCAGTGGAATTTTGCGTGCACTTTTGCCCTACATACCAAATGTGTCTTCCAAATTCAAGATACGTGCAGTAGCCAGAATCATCCAGTTCCCAAGGGTAAAGATTGCATGTTTCCAATGGACATAAGAGAATGTACATATGAAAGTATGCTCATATGCCAGTTTAGGTATGACTTGGCAAGCAGTGTTACCAGCGTGCGAATGGGTGTAAAGTCCTATTTCTGCACAGCAAACCTGATGGGCACACTTAATGTGCCTTTGTTGTGTTCTCAGTTTTGACTTTCTTTACTGGAGCTTGCTATTTTCTCTATATTATATGGCTTTTGTTACTTAATCTGATTTATTTTTTTCACGGTTGCTGAATCATAAAATGATAGTGAAGGTTGTTTGTCATCTTATGCTTGGTCATTGCTGGATGGGACCTAATAAGCTGACACTTTGATTATCGGAGCTGGTGTTGGCTGATTATTAGACCAATTAAAATAAATATGGCATCTCAATACTAGTGAAAATTGGAGGTTGTTTAGACAGATTTTCTTGACTGTATAACACAGGCAGATTATTTATCGGTTGGGGAAACAATCTAAAACAGGCTTCCTCAGCCAAGAAATATAATTGCTTTGCTATGAACAATACCACTATTGTTGAATAACTTTTCATAGGATATGAGGTTGGTGATTAATACTATCCATTTTATTTGCTTGTTTTACCCTATGTATGCATACATTCAAGGCAACGGCCAGTGGTTAATTTTAATTTGTAATTAATCTCACCTGTCAGTCAATCAGTCCTAATATACTAAGTAATTAGACATCTAGGTCCCACTAAAAATAACTTAGAATTAAGTCTCTCTTTCAGAAATATATATATATTGAATGAAACATTTAGGCATCTGCCTAAAATAAATTATATTATAAGCCGGTTCCAACATCTTTGATATATAAGCTCCATATAATATGGAAGTAGTCACCGAGACAAATGCAGCCAATGAAATGGTTGAAAATGCATCAGTCTGTTCTCATGACAAACTGCACTATTCCTATTCATTTCAGTGGATCTTGCATGATGGATTGTGTCCTTTGTGGCAGCAGCCTTCTAGAAGTGATAAGTAGAGACGGAAACTTTTGTTCTGGGCCAGCCTATCAGCATTCTTTCCAAACACCCACATAAGCATAATTGCAGGTCCTGCTTACTGAACACAGTGTGTTCCCTGGAAATTGTCTGTTAGGTGAGCATTCATAAACTGAGTTGATGATTTCCATTGATTCCAATGGGAAGATTTCTAATGCACCCCTGACCCCAGAATTTTCACTACAAAAGGCTAACCCTACTGGAAAACCCATTAGAAAAAAGTTATATGGTTTATCTGATCACTCTCCCTCCCTCCCTCTATTTCTCAGCCAATCAGGAAAAGACAAACAAAGAAGTTTAAAAAAAAAGTTCTCTGTTTGGATATCTGAATCTGTGATCTGGGTACTAATTCCTCATGTTCAGATAAGTGAATTTCTGCAGAGAAATTTCTGGTTCTGTAAAGGAGGACTTGTGTGTATGTGCAAAAGTAGCATTTTCTAGATTGTCCCAAACCCACCCAGACATCCCCACCTTTCTAGATGATTCTAGTCTATTTCTCACTAAAACAACTTTAATCTTGGTTGTTGGTTTAATTTAATCATAGTTTCCAACCTCCAGACCCACCACAGGCACAATTTCAGTGTCTTAATTATACATTGCATGACTGCTCTGTTTTATATACACAATAGTATAGATCTATAGCACTTGCATAATTCATTTCGCAGTTTCACCTGGAGTGTCTTCATAGTCTCTTAATGTGTGTGTATGATTGCTAGCAAAAATTAATGTTTGTATGTTAGCTGTACAGTTCACACAAACTGGAGAAGTAATTGGGCGTGTTAAGCCTTGAAGCCGTTTTGCATCCTATTTAATGATAGAAAAATGGCACCTATCCAGATAAAGACATGCACTACTATTTGCACAGTACGTAACAGTCCAATTCCACAGGAATTGGGCATTCATATTCATAGGTACAGTCATACCTTGGAAGTCAAACGGAATCTTTTCCGGAAGTCCATTTGACTTCCAAAATGTTCGGAAACCAAAGCACGGCTTCCGATTGGCTGCAGGAAGCTCCTGCAGCCAATCGGAAGCCGCGGAAGCCACGTCGGACGTTCGACTTCCAAAAATAGTTCGGAAACCGGAACAGTCACTTCTGGGTTTGCAGTGTTCGGGTGCCAAAATGTTCGGGAACTAAGCTGTTCAAAATCCAAGGTATGACTGTACTATATTGCCAGACTGGTGAAAATGTACATCCTGATTTAAATTCAAAAGATGGGTCTCGGATTGGATATACTATTTATTTGGTTTTTTATATTTTGCTGCTGAGAAGCCAGTCCAGACATTAAGGGGTATAGAAACCTACAAATAAATGAATGAATAACTCATTCCCTAAAGCAGGCAGTTTTTTTTAAAAAAAAATAGACAATGGAAAACAACATTATAAGGCTCAATCCAATAAATACTAAAATCTAGCCTATGAGATCCAATACAACACAACTATAATTATCTGCACATCTGAATGTCCATCTCTGTCCATCGTACGCATCAGACTCTTAGTCCAGTGCTGTCTTCATCATGTGGATCCTTGTTGGTCAGCTAGGGAAATTGTCGAATCAAGGCTAAGTCCTGTGCACACTTAATTAGGAACAAACCACAATCAACAAACTGGGGCTCATTTCCAAATAAATATGCATACGATTGGACTGCATGATTACAACAGTCTCTCTCTCATTTCACAAATTGCCCCTCCATAAGTTTTTCTTCAATTTTTTGACTTTTTCTCTTTTTATTTTCATTTGCATTTTACACTTGAAACAATAACATTTCAAATAAAAGAAATATACAATTGTCATTGACTCCCCTTCCCTCAACTTTTTAATTTTTTTAATTCAAAATGCAGCAATGCAGACAAATAATAGCCAAATTTGCTGTCTGGAAAGAAGTAGAAGGATATATTTTCAGACCTCATCCACAATACAAGCATCTAACAGTATTCCCAACAGATGCTATTTAAGATCAGAGAAACAGCAAAGTGTTATTATCTAGATTTATTTGCAGAGGCAAGTAACTTATTGTCTCAACTTATTGCCAACTCTTAAATCTCAGTAAGTATATGTTTGCCTGTATTGGGCTGTTTCAGATGAAATGCTAAACCAGGCATGGGGAGCCGTTGGCCCTTCAGATGTTACTACAACTCCCATCAGCTGCAGTAAACATGACTAATGAAGACGGATGATTGGAATTGTGGTTCAGCAACATCTGAAGCGTGAGATTCCCTATACATGTAAGCCATGGTTTGGCATTAAGAGAATGAGCCTAGACAAGAATGGGGGAGGGGGTCACACACACCCTCCTCCCCCTCTTTTGGTGCAGTTGTGAACAGGTTTGGGTGGGGGACAGCTTTCGCTTTCATTTTAGATTAACTGCTGCTTGCCATGCCACCTGAACCAAGAAAAACGGTAGTTAATCTGAATTATGGTTTGTTGAAACAAGCCAGCTTCAAGCTATTGTTTGAAAGAAGCTGGCTTGTTTCAAGAAACCATGGGTAAGTTTAACCTCATTTTAAGGTTTGGACAGAGCGCTAAATTGTGGTTCATCTAAAATGGAAGTGGAAGCGTCCAATCTTCTCACAATGACAAGAGGAGTGTGCAAACCCAAGGCTCCATGAAACTTTTTGTCATAACATTATACTATGGTTTAGAACAGGGGTAGACAAAATGGTAGCCAGCATTCCTGACAATAAGATAATGCTATATGGGGATGAAGGGAGTTGGAGTTCCAATGTCATCCCAAAGGTACCCACATAGCTGTCAACTTTTCCATTTTCTTGCGAGGAATCCTATTCGGAATAAGGGGATTTCCCTTTAAAAAAGGGAAATGTTGACAGCTATGGGTACCCATGGCTTAGAATTATGTTGGAACTGGGCGAATGACAATATTGGTGGTCTGCTTTAAGCTTAAACTTTAATGTGGCTGTTTTTCACCTGCCCATTTTCCCTTTAATTCTCTGAATTCATTGAATTGTAGAATTGGAAGGGACCCTGCAATGCAGGGAAATGCAGCTGTCCCATACAGGGATCGAACCAGCAACCTTGGTGTTATCAGTACCATGTTATTTGCTACCAGAAAAACAGCAACACACACCACCATTTCCAAATCACATGCAACTAAATTTGCTTAAAGGTACCCCTCTTTTCAGGTGGAATTCAATCACATACCAGCAATCTCAGGTTGTGAAATTATAGCTGATTGGATCAGACTTTTTGCAATAGGGGAACGACAGAGAAACACCCTGGAAAGTATGGGATAACACTTGCTTGATGCTTGATCACCTATCCCCTTACAACAAATCAGAATGAATGCTCATTAAATAGCCAACCTTGTCAGATATCTCTGCAAACAAATCAGGTCCCTGTACGCTAGGGGTTTGGAACAAGCAATAACACTGATGAAGCTGTGTGTGCTTTTCAAGGGAGAAATAGTGAGTTAGCTGAGAGCCTGGTGATCTGAGAAGGTCCATGGTTGAGACCCCTGCAGCTTTCCTGTAAAGCAGATAAATCCAAGAGAGATAAATTTTATTGATGGGTTGCCTGATCTACCGAACAGAGATTTCATTATGTCTCTCACACTCTCTGCCCATCGTAGTATTGTTGACATATAATCCTTGTGATATCTATAAGTGTGGGATGATTGGTTATGGTTAGTTTACCACATGCTTGGTCTTCATAGCTGGTGCTCATGACACCAATCAATATATGGTCTTAAGAGGGATCCTGGACCTTTGTCTGTAGAGTGACATGGGGAAGTTCAGCAAGTAGAGAAGTACTTAAATCCATGACAAGGCTGTACTGCTGGACGGGCTTGTCTCCTTTCTGTCATATAGCTATTAAAAGCCTAGGAGCATCCTTCAGGGCCAAGTGTTGGAAACTCTAGGGAAAATTCTGCACAGCCTGTGCTTCTCATCATGAGGCAAAAAATGTTTTTCTTTTGCCTTTCAGTATATTTTTGACAAATATTTGAGATTTCTAAAGTACAATGGAAGCGCAACAGAAATTCTCTGCAGAGAAAAAAAATAACATAACAGTGAGAAATACTGTAGATTAGTTATATTTAGTTCTTTTGTCATTCCCCCACCCCCTTGCAGGAATCACAATTCCATCAGACTCACTTAAACCTCAGTTGCACTATTCTTGTAATAAAAGATGGAAATTGGTATTTTAATGCCATTGTAGCTTGTAAGGCTGAAAGAAGTAGTACGAGTCTTTCAAAATACAGATGTTTGGGATGGGCTTGAGAAGAGAATGTTAATCTGGTGGCACCCCAGTTTTTGAAGCTGATTAAATCTTCACTAATTACAAGGATCTGAGCTAGTGTAATTCTTTGCATTTGTCCCAGTCTTGATTTTCTCTGAATAGTAATTTGTGTGTGCTTAATTAGAAAGCTTGTGACTAGGAGGGTCAGAGTTTGGAGGGCATTAAGTGGGGAGCCTTAAGGGATGCGTGTGGCTCTGTGGGTTAAACCACAGAGCCTAGGACTTGCCGATCAGAAGGTCATCGGTTCGAATCCCCATGACGGGGTGAGCTCCCATTGCTCGGTCCCTGCTCCTGCCAACCTAGCAGTTCGAAAGCACGTCAAAGTGCAAGTAGATAAATAGGTACCGCTCTGGCGGGAAGGTAATTGGCGTTTCCGTGCGCTGCTCTGGTTCCCCAGAAGGCACTTAGTCATGCTGGCCACATGACCCGGAAGCTGTACGCCAGCTCCCTCGGCCAATAAAACGAGATGAGCGCTGCAACCCCAGAGTCGGTCACGACTGGACCTAATGGTCAGGGGTCCCTTTACCTTTAAGTGGGGAGCCAAAGGTGTGACCCACAGAAAGTGCCAAGCTTGCTGGAGAATTTGTAGAACCCATGTGCAAATTGAGCATGCCTGGAAGTGGTCCAGAGTCTTAGAGCATTAATGGAGCATAGAAAACTGCCTTGTGCTGCGTGAGACCATTGATCCTTCTAGCTCAGCATTGTCCACACAGCACACTCTGGAGATGCCAAGGTCTGAGCCTGGGACTTCCTGTGTGGAAAGCAGATGCTGTAAGGCTGAACTATGAGCCTCATTTTGAAATCTTGTGAGACCTACAGTTTATGGTGGAGTCTAGAAAGCTTTCAAGAGCAGCTTCATCACAGAACAGCAGGACAAGGAGTTGGCCAACACCATCTCTGTGTGCTTTCCCGGAGTCTTTCAGCCCATCTCAGAAGTGCTGTAGTTGCTAATAGGCAAGTTACTTCCTTGCACAGTTACAGACAATGAAAACAGCCAGGAAACAGCAGATCCTGGACAGGTGCAGCAACATCCTGGTATTATTTCACGTTTTGATTGGTACTGGCTGTTTGGTTAATCAGATTTCAAAGGTCGCAGACACTATTAATGGCACATCTTTTCACCTGTTCAAATGCTGAATGGGCCTATATTGGAACATAAAAACAGATGGGGAAACAATGAAATCACAGCTAAATTTGGCTAGAAATAGCAGTGTTGTGTCTAGTAGTTGAACACTGGAGTGTGAAACTCTTACAAATGAAGGCGTGTAATTTCCCCCTCCTCTCTCCTGAAAAATTGCAGATTATAAATGGCACATTGCAACAGTATTTCCTAAACCCCTAGAATAATCATGATTCAGTCAGCCTTCTCCATACCAAAAACCAAGCCGGGCATTCACAAAACCATTTTATACATACAAAAGAATTTGCACATGCTAGCACACAGGACATTGTGTGGTAAAATCGGTGAACTAGCCATGAGTGGTTTTTAGAATTGTCCCGAGAAGCTTCATACATCTTTGGAAATAGCATATTTAAAGTAAATGTGAAAAGCAGAATGAACGTATATTTAATAAAACTCATCTAGTATCATAGTTTTGAATCATAGGTACCCTTCCACAAACTAGGACAGTCAAACCTTGGTTCCCAAACAGCTCTGTTTTGGAATGTTTTGGCTCCCAGATGCTGAAAACCCAGAAGTAAATACTCCAGTTTTCAAACGTTTTTTGGAAGCCGAACATCCGACGCAGCTTCCGCTTGAGTGCAGGAAGCTCTTGCAACCAATCAGAAGCTGCGCCTCAGTTGTGGAACATTTTAGAAGCCAAACGGACTTCTGGAACGGATTATGTTCAGCAACCAAGGTTTGACTGTATCGCTTTCAAGAGTATCGTAAACAGTAGACAATGTGATGCCCTCCTCATGTTGCATTCACAACTCCTACCAACCCTCTGGAATGGCCAAAGGTCAGGGATTATGTAGTCCAGTAATATTTGGAGGGAACCATGTTGCTTATCCCTGTGATAGACATTTGCACAAGGAACACAAAACTAAATCCAAATATTTCTTTTACTTGTCCTGGAGCTCACAAAAGCTATGCATGAGAGCTTACCTACTGGAGAACCATACTGGCCCCTGTGCAAGCATTTGCAAAAGAGTACCAGCCACTATTTTCCTTCTTTTCATTATCCTTTGGACCCAAATGATTGTAACAGTAATAGTTACCTTCAATATTGTTATAATTAGATTGTTATCCCTCTCCCTTCTGAGATCTCTCGTGGTTTACATACTTATAAGATCCTCAAAGTTTAAGATTTTTTAGCATTTAAAGTCTCAATCCCACACTTCTACCTGCTGAGAGTTGGAAAATATTGTCACTGATATGCTTTTGCTACAGCTCTTTGGCCTTTTAATCTCCATGGGACCTCAAACAAAGTAAAATTAGTGATGGCAGCTGAACTGACCCGTGCTGCAAACTCAGCATTGTAAACAGCAAGGAGTCATTATCCAGTAAGTTGCCAGATATTGTAAGCCTCACCAGTCTGTGCAATGTGGCCATTTATTTTGGGGAAACCATTACCCAAGACCTTTCCAATCAAGTGCTTTGAAGAGCAAGGAATGCATCGTTGCTACTCATTTAAATCAGTTGTTTTCTCCTAAGTAATTGCTCCCATTACTAGTATATAATTTTTTCTCAGACTCAAATCTGCTTCAATATGTTTATGTGGAAATTGAGTTCTCCCCACTAGCTTGTTAATGTGGTTCAGAATATTAGGCGTGCATGTTTTCATGCAAATATCACATGGTGTAAACACATCATTTACATATAAAATGGTCGGACATAGAGAAATACCTAAAACAAATTTGAGAGCCTTTGGATGCAAAATTGGGTATGCACCTTTGTCCTTAAACCCAATTAAATAAATATATGTTCTTCTATTTGCAGGAAATTAAATATGGTGGATTATATAAAATATAGTGTTGGATTAATTTTAATGTTTTCATTGATTTCATTTCATTTATTTTTAAACTTCCTGCTCTCCTAATGGATGTAGTGCTGGCAAAACACTTTGAAGATTGAAGCCCAAATATTTGCCTCTTAAGACAAAACATCAAATTAATATTTTAATGAATATTTCTCTAACAATTAATGCAGGGAATGATAATTAAAAGCACATTGAGATAGCAATTATTTTCACACCATTATTGTAGAGTTGTAACGTAGCAAGGGGAAAGAGTTAATGACACACTGGTGCTCTTGAAACATCTAATTTGAGACTCTAATTCTGGGGCTGTGTTTCTGATAATGCGGTATTAAGACAGCATCAGAATCCTGAAGACCTTACACAGTCATTAATCTGTGTAGACAAATGCTGACAAAGTGATATACAGAACACCCCTTACATGTCACTGTCTTATTGGAAACACTCTTTGCTTTCTGCAAAATTCCAGAGATCATCTTTGTGAATTCCAGTATTCTTGGACCTGATCGACATCTTGTAGACTAAAGTGTGGATTGGAACGTACTTGTCAAACACCCTTCACATTTCTCAAATGATCTGATGAAGTTCTCTCCTGAAAACAGGCCCATCAAAATACATTTAGGATTGCAAATTTCTGTGCTGAATTTTTTTGAAACAGATTAATGCTCCAAAAGGACAAAAGCAATTTATGGGTGAAGACATCTGAAAGTAAATTGATTTATAATGCAGTTGGGCAGAACTTCTGCTTTTGTATTGACACTGAATCAATGAAGGTCAAAGGCAGCTTCCCCTGAGTCTATACCCAAGAGCAAAAGGATGAGGCCATTCATACTGAAAGAACTTGCATATGGAATCAGGGGATATGCTGGGCATTTGGTAAGAAACCTTGGGAACTAGATTAGACTCCTTGGCTATTGGTTGGCTATCTCTCACAGATTGTTTTTCTTTATTAGTTTTATCAAGGCATTCATGTTTCAGCTGCAGCCAGTAATTGTCCTGAGCATCATCACAATAGCAGCGTGGTTTTTTTTGACTCTATATGTACTGCCCCCTGATGATTAGAAGTTGTTGCTGAAGCTTAATAATAATAATAATAATAATAATAATAATAATAATAATAATAATATAGATCTTTTATTTGTATCCCGCCCTCCCCGGCCGAGACCGGGCTCAGGGCGGCTAACATCACATATAAACATTGATATAAAATCACCTCTTAAAATCTGAATTAGATGGCTTTCCGCAGGATTTCGGTTGGTAACAGTAAATGCTCATCAGGCCCAACTGTGTGCGCTGATCTTATATGGGCCTGTGAGAATGCTGGGAGGCCTCTTTCATACTAGTTCTTATACAAAAAGAGAAGGGCAGTCAGGCTGAGCCCTGACCAAAGGCCTGGCAGAGCAACTCTGTCTTACAGGCCCTGCAGAAACATGTCAAATCCCGCAGGGCCCTGATCTCTTGTGGCAGAGCGTTCCACCAGGCTTGGTCCAGACATGCAATAAAAAGCCACATTGCCCATTGTAGATTGTTTAAAGGCTAACCATTTGCCCTTAGTTCACCTGATAAGATGTCTGAGATGTATTCTGCATCACAGATGCCAATGCTTTATGTAGTAGCACGGGTCCCTTTGTGATGCAATCAATTAAGAACGCCAACATTAGCAGCGGCAGTTGTGTGGTCTGCTTTAGATTAAATTAGGTAAGTGAGATGGCTGCAGGGAGTTTAGCTTTCCAGCTTGAATATGAAACCCATTCACAGCCTTTCACATTCTTCGGCTTACACAAATGAAGTATGTTAGCAGCCACATCAGATAGATTCAAATGAAGGAGAAAGCCATGCTGACGTAATGCACACTGTTGTTGTTGTTGTTGTTTGTCTTAAAAATAAAACAACAATAAAAGAAAGAGCGCCAGTGTGGAGTGAATCTAAATAAATAAAGCAAGCTGCAAATCAGTGGGTCACAATTTAAGTAGTCCTGCCATGAAGATTAAAGTTAAGCAGAAAATGGTAGGAGATGTATCTGTTAGGTGTGTGGGTTTGCTAGATTTGATACATAGAAGACTTTTCATCCCTGCAAGATCCTTGCGAGCATATGTTCTTAAATTAGACCAATATCAATTCCAAGTGATATCTGTCAGGCATTTCCTCCTCAACTCTAGCATTATTTAGAAAGTGAGCAAAGACAGATAATGTGGTAGTTTCAATGCTTGTCAGTTGTTCCAAGACTAGAGGCAATTTTCTTTCTTTCTGCTTTATGCCGTTTTAAGCAGTATATCCCCCCCACCCCCGACTATAAAGCATAAGGGAAGAGGATACTGTGTTCTGTTTATTCACTTTCCATTTTCCTTTCATTATTCAGAGCAATGACTCTTTTGGTACTCTAGGAGATAATCATTAATTGTTATTTCATAGAGAAGGTGGAACCTGGAAGGAAGGAATGTCTTTAAGTATTCCATAAACGGGGTGGGGGGTGGGGGGGGAATACATTTATGATTGGAGGAATAGGGAAAGAGTAGAATAAATAATTGGCATTCTGGAAATACATTGAACTGCACAGAATGGCTTTGTTTGTGTATACACACCCATTTACTCTGTATCCAGTGTGCTCATAGCACTGGTTTGTGAAGTTTTGTACACTCAATGTTAGCCACATGCCATAGCTATCCTGTAATTACCCTGCCATTTCTTATGAAATACTGTGTTTTGTTGTATTTTCCACAGCCAATATATGAATTTAGAAAGAGAACCGCCTAGCTGGATTTTAAGCCAGTAATGTGTATATTGCCTTTATATTCATTTGGGAAATGCATCTCTTTTGGCAGGGTTTTGGAAGAGGGGTGGGGGAACAATTGTTAGAATTTATTATCTAGAGCTGGATTGGTATGGAAGGAAGGGAAAATTTAATGCTACCTTTAGATTTAGATTTATATAATTGCTTTTATTATATCTGGCATGTGTTTTATAGTATTGTTTAATACCTTTATCGATGGCAACTTCCCTAGGGTCTTATTGGCGTAGGGAGATATATAAGTCTGATGAATGGAGAACTTGGGAATAATTTCATACATTTGCAGGGATGTCCCAATACATTTTTGATAGCTGTGACAAAACACACGAGTGGTGACTCTATGTAACAGATAATATTTAGGAGCTATGTGCATATTCCACCATAACCTTTACAGAGACAGGGAATTTTCTCAAAGTCCATCATCTATGTATACGTCAAAGCCAGTCTCCAAGGCTATGCAGAGAGGTACTCTCAATGGCACCTTCTCAGTTTTGCCATTCCCTTGCCCTGGGATGCCAAACTCACATGCCTTCCAGAAGGAAATGAGCACATTAGTATTCATCTGGATTTTGGTGGAGAGGGACCTGGAAGAATAAGGGAGGATAGTTATGAAGCTCTGAGGTTATAAGTCCAATTATATATAAGTCCAATTATATATAAGTCCAATTAAATAAATCACTAGATAGGCAACAGATTCCGCTTTTTGAGCAATCTCGTGATACGTTCTGCCCTGTTCTATTGGAAGACAGGACAGATTGCTCTTAGAAATCACCCATTATCTTTAATCCAAAGAGGAGATGGCCGTAGGTCAGTGGTAGAGCATCTGTTTGTGTGCAGAAAGGCTTAATCTGTGGCAACTCCAGGTTGGGCTAGGAGAGCCCCCTGTCTGAAATCCAGGGGAGTCATTGCCAATCAGTACAGATAATACTGACCCAGATAGACCTGTGGTCTGATTCAGTATACGGCAGCTTCCTAGAAGAGGGAGATATTCAGCAGACTTTGTAGATTTCTTTTATAATAACCTGTTCGCTAGGCTGCCTCAAAGGCTTGCCTATATTGGCTCAAACCAGACAGGTACCTAATGACATTTAATTACAGAAAGTTGCCAGTGCAAATCAAAGAAATAAAATAAAATAAAAATGTATTAAGGTCCGTTTCTCACGTTAAGTGTCTAACTTTTTAAGATTTGCTATTAGAATCATTACACCGCAGTGAAAATTGCTAGTTTAAGAGCTAGCGCACAAGGAAGGCAAGGGTGAAGCAGGAGAAATATTCAATCTCTCGCCAATACAGGCCGTAACGTTGCCTTAAGGGAGAGATGGCGGCTACGTGCCTGGATTGCAAGGCAATAAAACTCTCAGACGCACCTAGGGGAAGAAACTCATGGTCTGGAGGCAGTGAGACCAGACAGTTTAGAGAAGAGAATAAAGCAGGTCCCTGACTCAACTGAATATTTTATGATTAATTCTTTTGACTCAAACTTGCCTGGAGAAGCTGAATTCATGCTGCCCATGTTGTGAAATATATGCAGCAGTTTAAGACATATCTTGGGGATTTATTTTAATATCAATGGGTTGCAAAATGGCTTTGAACTAGTTTTCACTTCAGACCCCTTTTTTGGACGCATCTTGTTTGGTGTCTAAAGATGCAAATTGTTGCAAGGGCTTTGGGAAGAAAATGCGGCTAGTATTGGCCTTTGGGCCAGTCTTCCATGTGCACAGACTGATCCTGTCTCAAAAAGTGCTGTCACAGTTTGGGGTTTCAGCCAGACAGGAACTAATGAGGAAGGAAATGGAGGTCTATGGAAATGAAAGTGACAGCTGGAGCCAGCCTCGTGAAAGTAATAGCTGAAACTAGGAACACATATGAGGAGGCCTAGAGACAAGTTGGAAGCCAACACCTTTTTCATCCCATTGACTTCTGATAGCACAGAATTAGGGTGAGAACCATTCAGATGCATCATAGCAGTGAAATATTGAGAGGAGACAAAGGACCATCTGCCCACCAGCACCTGTTAATCACCACCTATGTGGGATCTCTATGTGGGATCTCAGAAAAATGTCCACAAGCAGTTGATCTAGAATGTGAAACAGACCACACAGTGCCTAGCTATCTTGTCAAGCTCTTTGTCAGATGTTCCTTTTAATAAACACTGGTGTTGGTTGTTGCTCAGTGGCAACTAGTTAATGGGCTGTAATGAGGGGCCTTAACAGAAACATAGAAGACATTTGGATATAGCCAGTGATATAGACAGGAAGTCTGAGTTTTTCTAGTTTGGTGGCAAGGAGGCGACCAGGAAAACATTTCCCACTTTGGGAGAACATGATGGCTTCACTGTCAGAAGCAATATGCTTCTAACTACCAGTTTCTGGATATCATAAGTGAGGGATGATGTCTTCACACTTAGATCCTTCTTGTGGGCTTCCATCGGGCATCTGGTAGGCCACTCTGAGAACAGAAAGCTGAATTAGATGGTCCTTTGGCCTGATCCTGCAGATCTTCCCTTATGCATGCATGTAAATCCAGATTAAATGGTTGGATAGGAAAACAGATTGGCATTTTGATAGCAGTGGCAGCATGTGAATATTGCTGACAACAACAATCTTGCGGAAACACCAACCCAACAATAAGAAGCACCCTATATCTCTAGAATCCCAGATAATTACTCATATATGTCACCTCCACTTATGAGGGGGTTATGTTCAGGCCCTGGTCACATAAGTGAAATTGTGTAAAGTGGAGAACACTCTCTGAACACGCTTTAAATTCCCTCTCTGCAACTCTCTCTTCAATCCATACAAAAAATGCTGCATCGAAAAATATGCACAAGTATAATTCAAGTTCTGGGACTGGCAGGAGGATATGTGGGAAAGTGGCTGCTGCACTACCCCGGACACCAGCTGTTAGGCAGGGAGGCTGAGCATCCTAAAGAAATCCCTGCTGCGCCTTTGGTCTTTTGGGGGCTTCCTTTGCCCTCACTGATGTTCTTTATGGGCCCCAAGGAAGGTCTCCTTGCAAACCACAAGGACTCTCCAACTCTCTTGCAGCATTTTCAGTTTTGAATTGAATTATTTATTTCCCGGCGCTGCTCGTGTACGCGGCCGTGCGCAAGTCGATCGTGTGTAAGTGGAGCGATGCCTGCAGTTGTAATTCCAAAATGTTCAATGCCCTATATTAGGTCTAGCAATATTTGTAATTATCACCAGATGCCTTCCAGCCTGTAAATTCAGTATTCCCTCAATGTGTATGCAAAAAAACTCAAATGCATCAATTTCAGCAGTTGCCCCCTGGAGCTCTAGTTGGATCTGTACTGTATTCCTGGTTGTTCCGATGCAATGTCTCAGAGATCCAAAGTGGATTTGCGTATATTGAAACAGTAATTTTAAAGTCTCACCCAGGCGCAGAGGCTTTTGTATTTATCCTCTGCGGAGGGGATAAATGCTTGAATGTGTTAGTATTACAATACAGCACTTTTGTTTGCATGGGGGATGACAATAAGCTCTGAAGAAACTGCACAGAACAGAAGCAGCATTTCTAGCTGGTGTGAAATAAAGTTATGCTCTGCGATACAGAACTGGGGTGGATATATATTAGCTTCGATTCTCCCCTCCCTTTCCTTTCTCTTTTCCACAGATCTTAGCTTCTGCTGCTTCTTTTGATACATTATAGATAGAGTCTAAGTCTTTGGCAGACTTAGCAACTGGTGCGGTTTGCCCTGTGGAGGCAACAATCTGAACACCTGTGCCGGCAATGTGAGAGCACTAGAATATCCCTTTAGGTTATTTCCTTTCCCTGGGGAGTGAGCTTGACTTGCATCTCACACCAAAAAGACTATTCCCATTCCTAGGTTTCTTTCATAGGCAAGAATTCACCTTGTGCTGTGGTAGCAGTCAATCTTGCTATCTAGAGCACTGAAGCTGTGCGTCCAAAGCATATTGAACAACAATATTAACAATTGCACTAAGGTATCTTGCTCTCGCTCTCTGTTTTCTATCAAAAGCCTAAATGCATCTAATGTTCATCAGCATATAAGAATTTAGCTGCTGGTAGAGAGTGCTTTTCGTTGCCTTGGGTGGAATGTTGCAGGTGCTGCAAATCTCAGTTTGTGACTTACAGGCAAAAAGCTGTTGCAGGATGGAAGTTGTGTCAGTTCCCACTGTGGTAAGGAGACCTGAGGACTTTTGCATCTGGCAGACATTAAAGGTTTCTCAGGGTTCCTAGAGAGCATATTCTGTCATGAACACCCTTTTCAACCACCCAGTTATTCATATAGGCCAAAGCTCATCTCAAAACTCAGGGTTTAGGGAAGTTTTCGGCCTCAGATTGCCCTAATTCTGCTAGTCTCAACAAGACTCTCTTAGTTGCCTTTGAAATTCCTCAGACAGTTTGCCTGTGTAGGAATCTCCAAATCTGTCTCAACATTTCACTTTAGCAACATGGTAGCAATCGGTGGATGAGCAGACTATCCTTCCCCTCAATAAATTATGCTGGTCTGGTTACATATTCTCAAAATTCCTCCAACATTTTACCCAAGAAAGAGACTCCGAAATTATTCAGAATTTTCTTTGGAGGTAATATTGGGTGGTAGCTCTACCTCATTTCAGTACTAGAGTTCGTGTGAAATAATAAAGAACATACATTGGCCATCTTCAGTAATACTTTTGTGTGTTAAGTTGTAGGGGGAAGCTTAAATTCACAGAACAATTCCCTCTAAACAGTGTTTTCACCCCATGTGTGGATATGGAGGCAGCAGGAATGGCCTTCGTCATCTCTCCATCGCTCCATTGGGAATAATGCCTGAACAGAGTTTATTTTTCTTTATTTATTTCTTCTGCAGGAACTATTGTCCTGGTATGTTAATTATGTGCAGCACAGGTAAATTCATTGCTCCTTCCAAACCTGATTTGGATTGAACAGAATCTGCTAAACCCTATAAATCTGGTTAGAGGGTTGGCAGGAAATCTTCTAGCAGAGAGAGTAATGAAATCGTCTCTTAGAAAGAGCAGTCCATTCTTGAGCTACAGCTACGGAATTCAGGAGGGAAGGAGGGAGGGGCTGGATGCAAGACAAAGTAGCCGACAAAGGGACTATAGGGAGGCCGCCGAAGAAGTAATCATTAAGATAGCTCTTGGATTCATTTGGGGAGGGGGGTGGGAGTCCATTTGAGACTGAACCTCAGGTGCAGGTCCAGGCTTTCATTAAAATTTCATGTATGATTTTGAAGGCTTTCGACAGTTTTTCTTCCTCTTGATATTTAACCGTTTTTCAAAGTGTGTATTTTTAGAGCTACTTCATATAACTCTAACTGTATTTCTCAAACACAACACACTGCTGTCAGCTTTTCTTTGCTGGGGTGGGAAGAATTTGAGCCATCATTTCCAAGTGTGCCTTCAGACTGGCGATTTTGTTAGGTTTGTGAAGTTGCTGATGTTGCATCCAGAAAGCAACTTCCTTTTGGGTCGTTTTACCTCTAGACCAGAATTAGGAGAGAAGGTGACTCACAGAAGAGATATCTGAATTTCAGCTGCTTCTGCCTACAATTTCTGCTTTGAACATGGCTGCCTATGCCTATTCTGCTGTCCTATGTACTAGTAGCGGCCAACTTGGAGAATGGAACACACTTTGCATTGCTTCTGGGTGCTGGTCAGAAACACTAGTAAGCCTAGTTCATATGAGCATCGCTATCCCTGGATATTTATCAGTGCTTGATTGTCAGCTATGAATGATCTCTCTATGTGCATATGTGTGTGTGACCCAGTCACACATCCATGTCATAAGAACAGCCCATCTGCATAAGGCACTCTAGTTATGTTTCCAACAATAGTCAGCCATTGGTTTCCAGGAAGTAAACAAGCAGGCCAGGTGGGCAAAATATTTTCCAGTGCAAATGGCATGTTGTACCTTCCACTGGACTACTATAACATGCTCTGCATGTAGATACCTCTGAAGAGTCCTTGGAAACTCCAGATGGTTGATTGGGGCAGCTTATAAGGAGTGTGGAATCCCTTGGTTACAACACCTTCATTGTCTAGCTGTAAGCCTCCAGGCACAATTCACAGAGCTGGTTATGACCCATAAAACAGCTTCTCAGAAGGACCACCATCTCTCTTATGAAACTGCATGGGTTTTAATATCTTCAGAAGATGTTTTCCCTCTATCCCACTAATGTGTTTGGTGGGAACCTGAGAGAGGACCTTTTCTGTGGCTGCAACTGGGTTCTGGCATTCCATTCCTGAGAGTGGGGAGGCCCTTCTCTGGTGGTCATCTGAGACAAATAAAGGCAATTTCTTATTTAGAAAGGACTGTTTAGCTGAGCTGTTTTACCTGACGCTGCTGTTGCTTGCCTCATAACTATTCTCCTAATTGATATTCCTCAACTGGAATATATATTCTTCCCCTGGACTAGAGCTGACTCACATTAGTTGCTTTATTGATCTGTTTTCTACCTGTTTCTTTTATATACTGTTTTGTATTTTGAAGGGTTGTTCTATATCGTATTTCCCTTACTTAGTTGTTAGCTGACTTGGCTACCATTGTGTGGAAAAGCAGCATATCGATGCTGGGGGTACGCAGGGGTCTGCATACCCCTAAACATTTTGTGAATCTTTGTACTTTTGTCCATTTACTGTATTTCCCCCGATTTGAATGATAAAATGGTGATTTTCTTGAGTCAAAATGAGAGTACCCTTTTTAAGAAAAAAAAGCACTGGATCTATGAATTTCTCCACCCCCATTACACTTATTTTGAAGCCCTCTCCTAATAATCCCTAGCATAGAACATGCCAGGGATAACTAAATAATATTAGGTAAAGTAATCATGTTATCAACGACATGCATGTAGGAATCAAGCATGAATGACTGGCGACTGAACTGACTCCACTGAAAAATATATGGCTTGTGGGAGGGAATCTATTAAATTGACATTCCTTTCCCCCCATCTGCCACTGGATTCAAGGTGATTCACAATATAGGAGGATATGAAAAGATATATAATCAGTGCTTTTTCCCTTAAAAGTACTCTCATTTTCCTACCCATATTGAAATACTGCCCTTCAATGAGGTGAAACTTAGATTCACAAAATATTTAGGAGTAAACATACCCCTGTGTGTCCCGTCCCCCCGAAAAAAGCACTGTATATAATTAACTGCTAGCACATACTAATCATCACTTGATGTTGTGGTCCTCAACTGATAAATGTGCATAGCTGAATCAGCCCACATCTTGTGCTTAAAACCTCCCCTGGCCATCTGAAAACATCTTTAGAAATCTATGTGCCTCTTTACCAGTTCTATACTATTTAGATCTATTTTGGAGCTGTGTGCATTTCCTTAAGATATGAGTTTTGCTTGTGTGTGTTTTTTTAAAAATGTTGTTGTTGTTTTAAACATCTCTATCGTTACTTGGGGCTTTTTACTGGTATTCTGTTTCCCTTTCTTCACTTCCTTCTCACATAAGAGTTGCTTCTCCTCTCAGGCAGCAGCACTGTTCTACCATCTCTGACCTTATTAACAGATCATATATTGCTCACCGCAGTAATTTTCCATAAACAAACTGATAAATATATATCTGCAGAGGAAAACCCCGATCGGAGCTCTTTCATACACTTGCCTGTAGTCAAATTCACAAGCTATAAAGTGTGTGAATTTTGCATGATGTTTTTTTTTCTCTCAACACTCTCCTTAAATTCATTTTATTTCTATTCCCTCTCTCTTTCTCTTTAAATATTTTATTATGTAATATGAAATCATACCATATCATTCCCACCTAGAATTACATATACATAACAATAAGAAAAGAACCACACCCATAGGATGGGAAAAGTTTGGCAATGAATGTGAACACTTCTATACTTCTGGTTCCTGAAGTCAATAAATAATGAAATTTTCCCATAATCTTTTTAACCTGAACATGCATGTACAAGAACCATAATCTAACACATCACCGTATATCAGCATACCATACTTTCTGCATACAGTACTTTAGATGCTCCATTCATTTTTTTTGCCATTCTTAACTAAAAGCATTTTTGCAAACTACCGTATTTTTCGCTCGATAACACGCACCTGACCATAACACGCACATCGTTTTTAGAGGAGGAAAACAAGGGAAAAAACATTCTGAATGAAACAGTGGATGTATCATTTTTGTGCTTCATGCTGTGGCCACAGACATGTGATCTGATGGTGAATTTGGGGTGACCCAATGCAAAAATCCTGAGAATCCCTGTGGATCCATGCTTTGTAACCACGTTTTTGCACCATTGCAGCCCCAGGCAACAGTGGGTGTGTGATTTTGGGGGGGGCAGGCTGTAGCCATGGACATGCTATGTGCTCTGATGGTGAATTTGGGGTGACCCAATGCAAAGATCCTGAGGATCCATGTTTTGTAACCACGTTTTTGCACCATTGCAGCCCCAGGCAACAGTGGGTGCGTGATTTGGGGGGGGCAGGCTGTAGCCATGGACATGCTATGTGATCTGATGGTGAATTTGGGGTGACCCAATGCAAAGATCCTGAGGATCCATGTGGATCCATGCTTTTTAACCACATTTTTGCACCATTGCAGCCCCAGGCAACAGTGCGTGTGTGATTTTTGGGGGGCAGGCTGTCGCCATGGACATGCTATGTGATCTGATGGTGAATTTGGGGTGACCCAATGCAAAGATCCTGAGGATCCATGTGGATCCATGCTTTTTAACCACATTTTAAGTGGGGAAGGAAGGAAAAATACAGAATGGACAAGGAGCACGAGAGGGGTGTGCAGAGAAGCAGCTGGCTAAGAATGCAGGAGAGGGGTATAACGGGAGGGAGGAAAGGAAGGCAAACCCTGCTCTTTGTTCCGTTTGAGCAAACACAGCAAGGAAACAGAGGAGGGTGGGCAGTAAGACCCTGAGGCAGAATGCAGGAAAGCAGCCACTTCCTCTTTTCAGGTTTCCCTTCTCCGAGACGCGCGATTTGATTTTTGCCTGATTTTTTTTGCCATTTGGCTCCAGGGACCACACATTCGCTCAATAACACGCACAGACATTTCCCCTTCCTTTTTAGGAGAAAAAATCTGCGTGTTATAGAGGGAAAAATACGGTAATTCTCTCTTTGTTTCTTTTTACACAAGCTCACATATCATTTTTTTTAAATAACTTTTGATATTTAACTTATTTATTGCTATAGCCTGTAATTGGTTGCCTAATGCTTGATTGGTTGATATTAAGTTTAATTTATCTCCTATAATTTCATTGACAAATCAATTCACACACACAGACCCACCCAAAAAAACTTGGATGGTATTGCAGTTCTACATATTTGCATTCATACGACAAAATGATGGCATGAGCCACAAGAGAATTGGATGTTCAAGGGCTACAATTTTATTATGACAAGATCTGCAACTCTGGCGTGGTTCATCCATAACACTAAACCATGGTTTAGTTAACCATAGTAAAAGTTGCTCACCCATACCCAGTCCTATTGCTTAACTATACTTCGTTAACGATAGTTAATGGGCATGCTCTAACCACGGTTTGTAGTTTGTTTATAAACTATAACTAATATTGCTGAGACTTTCGGGATAGAAGGCCACAGAGAATGCAACACTGAGATAAACTCAGGTGTGATGTAACAAACTATGGTTAAAGTGATTGTGATAAGCTGAGATGATATTGTTTAACCAACACTTATAAACTAATTTTAACTATGGTTCACATTGACTGTGGCTTAGTGTGACATGCAAATGAGGCTACTATATGCAGAGCTTTTGCTTTTAACTTTGGAGCCACCTAGTAACCCAACACTGTTTGTAGATATTTGATCTAATATGCCCCCTTTATTGGGGGTAGATGTGCGGGTTCCCATTACCTTGAAAGGTGTCGCCAAGTGTTCATCAAATTCCTGCCTAATACAGTGGTACCTTGGGTTACAGAGGCTTCAGGTTACAGACTCCGCTAACCCAGAAATAGTACTTCAGGTTAAGAACTTTGCTTCAGGATGAGAGCAGCAGCAGTGGGAGGCCCCATTAGCTAAAGTGGCACCTCAGGTTAAGAAAGGACCGCCAGAACAAATTAGGTTCTTAACCCGAGGTACCACTATACTGTATTTCTCTGGAATGCTTGGGGATTTTGTTTGGTCTTCATTTTTAAGTCACTTGACCTGATTCACACTTCCCATGCTAAAACGTGGGTCAGAAAGCAATTATAGTTTGTTTTTAACATTTCTCCAAATTTTGCAATATAGCTCTCAGCTCACAAAAAAAGTAAAAATGTATATAAAAATATTCTAGGTTAAAGTGTGTACAAAAATGCATATTTTAAGGGTAAGCATGCATAGTTTAAAATAAAATGCATACAGGGATGATTCATACTTTAATTGTTTTAACAAATTCACACTGGTGTTGAAACAGGATGGAACAGACTTACGAAAGCATACAAAATAGATAGAACTGGAAACAGATTGATCTGTCAATCCCTTGTCTTTCTCCACACAGCCCTATCAATTATGACAAATTGAATGCCTATTTAAAATGTGTCCCCCAGCACTAATTACTAATAAAAAAAAATCAAGCCAGGGTCAGTGTGGGTTAGGTGAAAACGTGATGCAATGTGTTTGCCAGACAAACCGCTTTTCAGCCCAGATGTGACAAATTAATCTTACACTGTGGCTTAAACAGAGGGTAGGTGGGTGTCACAAATGGGAAAAAGGCCAACCATTGACTTAAATAGCTACCTAGATCCAGCTTCTTGCCATTGTTGGCCTAGCCCCATAGCATGTGTCTGTAGCACATCCAGTGGCGGAGCATATGCCCATGCTGGCCAGGGAGGGCGCATTCCTGAGGGGCGCAGAATGTACCCTCCCAGGCACGGGATAGCCACCACACACTCGCCGATCCTGGTTCTGCTGCTATAACCAATCAAACATCTTGTTTGCACCATTCTGAACAAAATATACACGAACTATTCATTTGCTCTTTTCAAATCCTACTAGTGAACATCTTGAGTTGCATTTTAAAGCATTTTATTCTGATTTGTGTACCTATATTTGATATTTTGCAACATTGTAGTGATGCTTGGTTTGCAGTTTGCATTGTCCATTACTGTTTTATGCTGTTGCTTTTATGTTGACGGCCTGTGGCTTATGCAAGCAATAAGTCTAACTCAGTAGAAAATCAAACAGTTGTTAACAAGCTGTTTGTTTGGCAGGCACCTTTTGTAACGCTTGCGGTACACTGTGGTCTGGGGCAAATACACCGGATGCTCTGCGGTGGAGGTAATGGGGAGATGATCCTGTCTTTTGAACAGTGGTTGTGTTTAGGCGATTCCTGCCTCCACAGCATTCCCAAATAAGAATTAGCACAATTTACAATATCAAGTCCCAATTATAATTGTGAACTAGAGAGATTCCTAGTATGTCAAAGGTATGTGCCTGTTCAGGCTCAGTTACTGAGTTTCCATATAGATGTTGCCTGCATAATGCAAATGTTAACTCAGGAAACATTTTTTTAGTAAGGTTATGCTAGTTTGTCATTGGTTGTGTTAATAACTGCCTGGTGAGCATGTGCCACTGTGGTTAATTGCTTGTGCAAATGTATGCAGACCTTGGGCTTCAACATTATTAAAATGAGACCCAAAATAACTAATTTGTGAGAGCAACGGGGGAAGTATGTAATCTAACTGACATACTGTCTGTTCGAACATAGCTCCAATCCTCTGATGACTCTGTGGCAATTTATAAAAGAATATAGGCCTTGCCTTTTGCTGCTTTCTTGAGAAAGAAAAGAAGTGCTGTGTGTGCATTTAATTGTAGAGTTTCCAGTTTTGATTGCCATGTAGGAAAAAGAAATCCCTTTAAAACCTTTTCGTACATGCTCCTTTGCTGCTATCAGAAATCCCTCTAAGCCAGCCTCCCTTAATCTTGTCCCTTCCAGGTGTTACGCCAGCTCTCATCATTCCTCACCATGTCCATTTCAATGCCTTCCAGTCAGGTTTCAGGCACCACCGTGGGACTGAAACTGCCTTGGTCA
The DNA here is from genome assembly GCF_964270895.1 of Podarcis filfolensis. Taxonomy (NCBI): domain Eukaryota; kingdom Metazoa; phylum Chordata; class Lepidosauria; order Squamata; family Lacertidae; genus Podarcis; species Podarcis filfolensis. The sequence continues at coordinate 14,333,850 of NC_139610.1, forward strand.
CACTGGTCGATGATCTCTGGTGGGCTAGAGACAGGGGTGAAAGCTGGTCCCTGGTTCTGCTGGATGTCTCAGCTGCTTTTGATACCATCAGCCATGGTATCCATGGACCATCTAGGAGAATTGGTAGCTGGGGGAACTGTTATGCAGTGGTTCCGTTTCTTCGTCCTAGGCAGTGGTGTTGGGAGATAGTGTTCAGACTCCTGGCTGCTCACTTGTGGGGTGCCTCGGAGCTCCATCCTCTCTTCCATGCTTTCATCTTTATTAATCTGCTGAGATAGATCATCAAGGGTTTGGGCTGGGTGTTCACCAATATGTGGATGATACCCAGCTCTACCTCTCATTTAAATCAGATCCAATGAGGGCAATTAACATCCTGTGTGGGTGTCTGGAGGTGGTTGGAGGATGGATGGTGGTCAGTAGATTGTGGTTGAATCCTGTCAAGACAGAAGTACTGTTTATGGAGGATAGGGAGTGGGCAGGTGTGGATAAATCCATTCCTAGTCCTGAATGGGGTAACTTTGCCCCTGAAGGATCAAGTGTGCAGCCTGGGGTTCATTTTGGATTCACAGCTGTCCATGCCATGGAGGTTCAGGTTAATTCTGTGGCTGTCTACCAGCTCCTTCTTGTATACCAGCTGAGACCCTACCAGCCTACACAATGTCTTGCCATAGTGGTACATGCTCTGCTTATCTTCCCCTTGGACTACTGCAATGCTACTGCTGGTGTCCATTATTAAGTAAATGGAATACTCTAGGTTCCGATGGTTGGATGTAGAAATACTCCATTTCCAGAACATTTCTGATACTCAGGGTATCTTGGGTGTGTGGCAAATTTCGACTTTGTAGGTGATGTGAAAGTTACTTATTTGAAGAGTACAATTTTGGGGGAGAAAAATGTAACACAGAGGCACACCCCTTCACACTGTTCAGATACACTGGGTGGTTTAAAAAGAAAACTAATATGAGGCACAGGGGAGGGCAATTTTCATTGGAAACGCTTCCCCACCACATTTCCAATGAGAATTGTGCGCCTACGCTGCTTTTAGGCTGCTTTTCTAGAAGGAACAATGTGGAGGGGGAGTTTCATTATAATCACAGCTAGGGGAAAGAAAGGAATGCACTTTTTTTTTCTGCACCACTGTCCTAATGAAAATCTCCCCCTGTCTTCACCCTGCAGGTAGGTTTTAAAACTCCTGATGTCCTTTCTAATTATGGGAATCCTTAGCATTCTGTCTAGTTTGGCCCTTTGACTACACTGGTTGCAGATTTCGGGGTGTTTTTTTTTTAATGTCTTGCCCCCATTTAGACGGAGAGCTGCACAAAGTTTCCCATTTCCATACTCTGTGTTTATTAACTCACAATGTCTTGAATTATGTGTGCCAAGTTTCAGCTTTGTGGGTGGTATGATACTGTTTGTGACTTTCCAGTTCTAAGGAAGAAGATTACAAGTATTTTCACATTTTTCTAGCAATCAAACTGTCTTTGAGTATGTGTTTACCAAATTTTGGGCCTCTGGGTCACATGGAAGTCTCAAAACAATTTTCATACCTGAGTAAGTGAGTCAGTCAGTTTCAAAGGAGTGAGATGTATAAGACCGATATTTTCTTATCACACATGTTAATGTTATCTGCTGTCCGGTTTCCAAAGCACTAATTTTGAAATTCACTACTGCTAAATTCTGTTGTCTCTCTTCAGTTCCTTTTTTTTCCCGGTTATAAAATGAGAGCAATGTAAGTGTTCTACAAGCTCGTTAAAAGTGAAATAACGGTTTACGAGAACATGGCCTCAGTAACTTTTTGTCCTTTCTGAGTCTGGCTTAATACATCAATCTCCCTCATAGGTCTGGCTGCTTGGGGGATCTGTGTAGGCGATATTCCATCAGCTACCACCATCAGCTACCATTGACAGGTTTAAAATCCCATATGTCATTGAACAGTGAGAGCTAGGCAGAAATGTATTCCTGTTTGTTTCCCAGCAGAGGGATGGGAATCCCACTTTGCAATGGAATGAAACATTTGTTGTTCTGGCAGATCATACACACAAAAAGTGTAGAGTAAAATCTCAGCCACAGGACTTATACTGGCTAAATTTTGAAGGCTGCAATGCTATGGACACTTATCTAGGGATATGTCATACTGAATGGGGAGGGAGATGATGATGATGATGATGATGATGATGATGATGATGGTTGTCATACGTCCAGAATTTCTCACACATATGTGGGATTTGGCAGTCGGAAACAGTGTCTGGGCAGAAATTGCCGAAAAATCTGGACCTATGTCAGGAAGTGTAGACAACTTTGCCCGAAAAACTTTTGTATCTGGATTTTCACTTTTTGAAATATGGCAACCCATAATACTATGCTGCCCATCTGGTTGCCCCACCCACTCTGGGTGGCTTCCCAACACATTAAAACATGAAACATTTAAAACTTCCCAATGCAGGACAGTCAGATAGTTGTGTGTTTCCTTGAAATCTGATGGGAGGGTGTTCCACAGGATGGGTACAACTCTTGAGAAGGCCCTCTGCCTGGTTACTTGTAACCTCACCTCTTATATTGAGGGAACCACCAGAAGGCCCTCAGAGCCAGACCTCAGTGTCTGGGCTGAACAATGGGGGTGGAGACGTTCCTTCAGGTATGCAGGACCAAAGCTGCTTAGAGCTTTAAAGGTCAGCACCATTTTGAAAAAGTGTGGGAACCTTTTATATTATATTTGCAGAAACAAAGAAAGAATATTGACCTGATAAGGTACCCCTGCCCATACGGGCCAGTCTTGACAGACTCTAGGGTTGTGCGCTCATCTCACTCTAGAGGCCAGGAGCCAGCGCTGTCCACAGACACTTCCGGGTCACGTGGCCAGCGTGACGAAGCTGCTCCGGTGACCGGCACCCGAGCAGCACACGGAAACGCCGTTTACCTTCCCGCTATAAAGCGGTACCTATTTATCTACTTGCACTTAGGGTGCTTTCAAACTGCTAGGTGGGCAGGAGCTGGGACCGAAGTACGGGAGCTCACCCCGCTGCGGGGATTCGAACTGCCGACCATGCGATCGGCAAGTCCTAGGCACTGAGGTTTTACCCACAGCGCCACCCGCGTCCCTGATTGACCTGATGGTAGGATTTAAATAAACATCCACAACTTTATGGGTAGGGAATAGATAATGTAATAAAAGAAAAAATATGATATTTGTAGAAAATAGCAGAATATATTAATGAGGTTAATAAATCAGAAATGGAAGTTGAGGGAAGTCCAAAAGGGTGGAGGGAGAGATGTTTTATGTAAGCTGTATGTTATAAGTATATTTGTAATGAGAGAAAAGAAAATTAATAAAAATGTAAAATAAATAAAATAAAGGTCAGCACCAACACTTTGAACTGTGCTCTGTGATTCTGGATTGGGGGGTAGACACCTCAGCTGTGTCTGTAGCTGCTGCCCTATCTGCATGCTGCGTTTTTTTTTAACTTTTAGAATTATTTTGTGTTTGTGTTTTAATGGGCATGTGAGCTGACTTCAAAGGGTAGGTGGCTGGATTTATATACTGAATACCAGTTTGGGAGCTCCAAACCTATTAATAAAAATACCAGTATTTGAATGCACCCATCAGTCCTCATATTGTGAACAGCCGCACCCTTACCCGTATATTACAAATGTGTTGGCAGGAGTGGGGGGTATTTAAATTCTTGGTTTTTTTGACATTAGTAATGTAAATGGATTTGTAAAAGCACAAGACTGCACAGGTTAGAATTTGTTGGGAAGAGCACATGTTACTGCAACGTAGCTAACAGGAATGGAGTTCACTGTTTCAAATATGTCTCCAAGTACTCTGAGTGAGGGGTTTATAGCTCTCTGCATTCATAATGCACAGCCTGGGGTCTCTCAGAGAGGTGTCCTGGCACATCCAAAGAGGGAGAGCAGATTACATTCTTCACATTTCAGCAGCTTAAAACAAAACCTCCGGCATTTCCAGGCATCATAAAAAAGACGCAGTCACAACTTAAAAAAAAAAAATGCAGGTCACCTTGGAAAGATTCTCTAATATCCTTCGAGGCTTTGCAGGAAAGAGGGAGGGAAAATGAAAGAGGAGGATTAATATCTCTAAAGAAACATTCCGCAGATGCCAGCATAAAATCATTTATTCAGCTACAAAACGTAAGTGTGGAACAGAACATTACTTTAAGTTGATGTCTTGACTTTAGAAAGATTCGAGTCAGTGCAAATATGTGTGCATGGATATGGCATTGTCTCCTCTACTGTCAAAGATTAAGTTATAAGCTCCATGGGACTGGGCCTAACTTTTTTGATTGCGTTGCTCTATAAAGCAATACAGTATTGTTATATAGGCTATATATAGCAATACCATGCTGCTGTATACAGCAATGGGACAACAGCAGCAGCAGCAAATAGTTCATTCCACAAGGAGTTTGCAATTTAATTTTTGGCAGTGGAGGGAGATGAGAAAAGGAGATAGCAGAGTAACAGGAACTGAACAAATACAAATGTAGCTATATGTCCTGTAGACACACACAAATGTGTACATAAGCCTAAATTCATATATAGGAAATGCTAGACCTTTGATAGTGATGATGGAGTGCAGATTAGATGAAGTATGCTTTATTCCTAAAACAACAATAAATAACAATAATTTTTCCTGTTTATCATCCTTCCTTTGAACAGCTCATAGGGTATATGTGAAGGTTGTCCTCTTTTTATCTTTAAACTATAAGAAAGTTTTATGTTTTAGGGGCCAGAGTCTGTGGGTGCAACACCCATAAGTCCTTGAATTAGTAAAACTTAGAATGAATCAAGGTTTGATTAAACTGCGCCAAACATGAAAAGACCTGAATTTCGTCTATGCTCACGAGCCAGGCCAGCTCAGCAGAGTTACCTGGGTAGAGTTCATTGGAAGAACAAAAGAGACCAGTCATTAAGCCATCAAGGAAGCCATCAAGAGGTCAAAGACAAAGGGGGGGGGGTTAGGATTTCAGGGATGATGCTGTAAGAGAACAGGAAACAAGTACAGTGGTACCTCAGGTTACAAACTTAACTCGTTCCGGAGGTCCATTATTAACCAGAAACCATTCTTAACCTAAGGCGCGCTTTCGCTAGTGGGGCCTCCTGCTGTCTCTGTGCTGCCGGCGCACGATTTCCGTTCTCATCCTGGGGCAAAGTTCTCAACCCAAGGTACTTCCAGGTTAGCTGAGTTTGTAACCCGAAGCATTTGCAATCTGAGGTACCACTGTTTCAGTTCTGCAAACAGTTTTGCAAGTGAGAGGAAAGGGGGTCTGAGCAGTGTGAGGGCTGGTTGGGGCAAGCTGTAACAAGACACAGAGAGCATGGCTGATTTCTCCATTTGGAGACCCAAGCTTGCTCCATTGACATGCTCTTGGGATGGGATGCAATGCTGGGATTCTCCTTCATCCAGAGGAGTTGTGGGTGAGAGCTAGAAGCTAGAATCAGACTGCAGGCTGGGCAGCTGAGAGACAGAGCCATTTCTGCTGATGTTCAAGGCCCTGGCTATGGGAAAAGCAAGATGTGATCCCCTCTGTTGTAGGCTCAGGTTGTATATATAGTGGTACCTCGGGTTATATACGCTTCAGGTTACAGACGCTTCAGGTTACAGACTCCGCTAACCCAGAAATAGTACCTCAGGTTAAGAACTTTGCTTCAGGATGAGAACAGAAATCATGCTCCGGTGGCGTGGTGGCAGCGGGAGGCCCCATTAGCTAAAGTGGTGCTTCAGGTTTAGAACAGTTTCAGGTTAAGAACGGACCTCCGGAACGAATTAAGTACTTAACCCAAGGTGCCATTGTACGTGTAAATAAACCATATCACAAAAAGACACCCATCTCTGCTCTGCCTCATTGTCTAAAAAGTGAATGCAGACTCTGAGTAAAGTGTCTGCAACCTCTTGAATCTCACACTTTGTGGAGACTGAGGTGACATGTTACAATTCTGACCTGTGAGATTAGGTTTGGAGATAATGAACTCAGTTTCATAGCTAAACATGGATTTGAACCCTGCTTCCGCACTCTGCACAATTCACCATGTAGCCTCTGGAAACCAGACTCCCAGTGCTATGACTTCTACTTCCAGTGGAGAATACATTCCTAATTAGAAAGACTATATCTGTGATATATCATTTATAACAACTTCAATTCAGTAGGATGTCTTGCAGAGAAATGACTAAATCTTGAAAGACTCAGGCTAGGAATCATCTGGTCTTTCACAGGGAACAATCTGGAAAAAAAAAATCAAAATCAAATTAGCTCTAAGAAAATTGTTCCGGTGTTTGAAAACAAGAATCTGAAGCAAACAAAAAAAAAAAAAAAACAACAAACGGAAATCTGTTGTTTCCTGAAATCTGTTTTCCATTAACTTTCTACCTTGCACAACTCAATATCCCCAAAGAGCTGGAAATAGTCACAAGAATTAGATCAAGGCTATGGAAACAAAAAGGAACATGCTATTCCCTCACAGCAATGCTCCTGAGTGTGAGTTGCTTTGCTGACTGAAGCTTTCTACAAAACTGAATGGAACAGCCTGATTGTTCTTTCAGGGTATTTTCATGCATTCCCACCTCAACAATTCTGTAGCCTGACAGGGTGGGCATTATTAAAATGTTTATAGAGAGATCTTCATGCGTGTTTCTTCAGTTATGTTTCCAAGAGATGTGGCTTATCTTGGCTCATTCTGGTCCAGCTATACAAGAATAGTTTTCTTCTTCTTCTTCTTCTTCTTCTTCTTCTTCTTCTTCTTCTTCTTCTTCTTCTTCTGACACTGGATTTTTGCTGACATCAAGGAGGTTGTCTTCAGTCTCCATTCTTGAGAGAAGTAGGCTTGTAAACCTGTAGCCTGTCAAGCAAAATTCGGCCAGTGTTTTTCACTCATGTACAGCCTTTGGGGCTCTCAACAAGCCTTTTTTGAACCAATACAAAATTGCTTTTCAATCATTTACTCCCTCTGTGGGCCTAATGTGTACCCCTTTGAACTCTTGCAGTATGAATTAAAGCAAAAGGGATAGAGAGTACAATAAACTGACCTGTGTGCATGACATGGCCTGTATACCTGAAGGAGCGTGTCCACTCCTGTATTCATCCCGAACACTGAGATCTAGCTCTGAGGCCTTCTGGCAGTTCCCTCACTAAGAGAAGTGAGGTTGCAGGGAACCAGGCAGAGGGCCTTCTCGGTAGTGGCACCCACCCTGTGGAATGCCCCTCCATCAGATATCAAGGAAATAAGTACAGTGGTGCCTCGCAAGACGAAATTAATTCGTTCCGCGAGTCTTTTCGTCTTGCGCGGTTTTTCGTCTTGCGAAGCACGGTCAGTCGCAACTGCACCTCTTCAAGCGGTTTTAAGAAAAAGGAAACAAACCTGCAAGACGTTTTCATCTTGCAAAGCAAGCCCATAGGGAAAATCGTCTTGCGAAGCAACTCAAAAAACGAAAAACTCTTTCGTCTTGCGAGTTTTTCGTCTTCCGAGGCATTCGTCTTGCGAGGTACCACTGTAACTATACAACCTTTAGAAGACATCTGAAGGTAGCCCTGTATAAGGAAGTGTTAAATGTTAAATGTTTTATTATGTTTTTATATATGCTGGAAGCTACTCAGAGTGGCTGGGGCAACCCAGTCAGATGGATGGGGTACAAATAATATCATTTATTATTATTATTATTATTATTATTATTATTATTATTATTTAATCAGCCTGCCAGGATTTACTGGCAGAGGAAGAGGACACTTTGACCATGGTCCCCACAAACCTGCAGCTAGCCCTGTGATAAAACTGGTTGACAATGTCCACTGGTCATAAGCAGGATTTGGCTTGGTGTATCCCAAGGACCCTGCTGCCAGGGATCTGTTCTGTCAGGACAACTACATACGTACGCATCCCATGATGAATTTTGTCATTTAGCTCGGATGGCCTTTGTGAGCGCAGAACTGGTCAGTGTCAGGCTTGCTGAGGTGACCTGGAAAGAAACTTGTGGAAAAGCATGGAAAGCATGAAATCCAAAAGATGCAAACAATCTTCCATTTAATTGTTCAATCCCCATTGTTTTCCTTTGTGTGTGTGTGTGTGTGTGTTTTTTTTAGTCTAAACATATATTTTCCTGGATATGCACCAAGTGCATAAAACTTGAGCCTTAATGCATTTTGAATGTTTGGGGACCCGGAAAGTTCCTTCCAGTTTCATATCAAATAACTATTTTTTGCTCTCATCGATTCAAATATCAATTACCCTGTTTTCACAACCTTTTTGGTGGTAAATATAATAAAGCGAATTGTTGTGGCTGCCTCTCAAGAGGTCACACACAATCAATAGATGGTGATAGAAAAATGTTAATGGTACCAACTGCTGCTGATCAATGCTGTATTGATGCTGAAGACTTCCAAATGACATTTGAGGGCTAAGTTGGTATTCAGTGGTTCTTGGTATATGTGTGGACGCTACCATTATGGGGCAGGTTTCTCTGCGAAGTCTCTAATTGCATGTAGACAAGAAGCCTACATAACTCTGATCCACCAAACTAAATGCAGTCTGCCTTTGGCTCCACAAACCTCCTAGTCGTAAAGCTTGCCTGGGACTGGGAATTGGGGCTGGGACGGGAGCTGTCAAGCACTGGTCAGGCCAGACAAGACGTACCTGAATAATCCAGCACTCTAAAAAGGAAGGGAGCAGGAGAAGACTTTGGTCATATGGCACCCTGAGTGAGCACAAAATTTGGCACCCTCCGCCCGAAATATCTCATATTTTCACAATGATTCCTTTTGATACAGTTTTTTTTTTATGGCTCCTCAATAGGCACCCATATAAATAATCTCCATGATGAGGTGAATTCCAGTTGCTCTGTCCCAGCTCCTGTCAACCTAGCAGTTTGAAAGCATGCCAGTGCAAGTAGATAAATAGGTACCACTGAGGAGGGAAGGTAAACAGTGTTTCCGTGCGCTCTGGTTTCCATCACAGTGTTCCGTTGCGCCAGAAGCAGTTTAGTCCTGCTGGCCACATGACCCGGAAAGCTGTCTGTGAACAAATGCCAGCTCCCTTGGCCTGAAAGCGAGATGAGCTCCACAACCCCATAGTCGCCTTTGACTGGACTTAACTGTATAGATATTCTTATTCTTAGTAATAGTAGTAGTATTTTGTGCCCTCTCAGCTCAGCACCCTATCTTGGGGGGAAAGCCTTCTACCTGCTACCTCCTGAATGTACTGCTGGAAACATTGGGACAAACAGGCAGGAGTGTCTCTGAGAGTGACATAATGGAGATAGCATGATCTTAAAGGGCTATAAAGGTCGCCACCAGCACTTTGACTTGTGCCCAGTAACAAATTGTAAAAGAGTGTAGCTTTTTCCCTAATATATATTTCCTGTGTATGGCCCCTGTTAACAATCTGGCTACCATATTCTGGGCCCTTTGTGATTTCTGAGGACTCTTCAAATGCAGCCCTGTGTAGAATCCATTCTACTAATCCAGACATGATGAAACTGAGGTATGTATCATCTTGGCCAGATCTGTATTCTCTAGGAATGGGTATAGTTGGCACACCAGTTTCCTAGTCACAACTGACACATCCAGGGTCAAATCCAAGTCCATATGATACCCACCCAACTTAAATGTTATGTTTTCTAGGGGATGTTGCTGTATATGTATACATATCATGGACCATAATATTACAGGATTATATTCTACAACTATCTCCACCTGTCAAGTGGAAAGTAGAGTTTTACTACACATGATGGGCATGTGTCATGAATGCTTTAGCTGAGATTCCTGATTTGCAATGAGTTGGACCTTGAGGTCTTTTCCAACTCTACAATTCTGTGATTCTGTGATTCTAAATATGAACAAATCTCGGGACTGGTGAAAGCTCGTTTGAGCTTTCAGAGTGCAAACACATTTTCTTTTGTTTTCTAACCCTCTTTTGCTGCTCTGGGAAATCTTGTGTTCACAAATACTCATTTGAAAATACACTTTGCATAAGCTGCAGATGTGGACCATGTGTTTGGCGTTGGTGGAATTTTAGAGTGTGAGCCAAGAGCAGGGGAGAGTATTGTATTCCTTGGTAGTGGGATAGAGGTTTCACTCATATTATCTCAAATTCTAGCATATGCTGTTTATGGGCATACTATCCTTGTTAAAGCATTGTTCTATATAGCTCCCTAAGTTGTACTATAGAAATGTAAGTTGTTTCACACACATGGAATTCAAACATCTGGTGCATGTAATGAAATTCTGTGTTCTTTTGAGGAGGGGAGGAATCATCAAAGGGCATGGTTCAAACACAAACAATAATCCAACTATTTACTGGCATCTTTTTAAAAGTTTTATTATTTATTAGCGCCTCATCAGGGTATATGGTGTTTTATGGTGATATAACACAGTCATAACCCCAGGGACCCTACAAACTCTATCTTCTGGGAGGTGCCAGTCAACTTCAAGCAGAATTAAGGACTAAGAACCCAGCATCTTATGAGGATCTGCTGCTTATTGTATGTGCCAACTATATTTTTCTACACCTAGATGACACCCTCAAGGTTGGCATGTAAGAGGGAGCCATACCATCTTTAGTTTCATTGTAACAAGGGTAGTAAATGCAAATGCCGAGATCATTAAAATGGCTGGATAGACTCCTGCATGAACACTGACTAGGCACTGGCAAAAAGAGAACTACGGTGATGATTTTCAGGGCAGGTTATCTGGAATTATCCCTGTTAGAAGATCTTTAAGTACTGGATCTGACTGGATGTTCAAAAGTCATCTGGGATAATGCATGGAAAGCATGGTGTTGATAACATTGGCTCTCTTCCACTACAACGTCTAATGTTGTGTCCTTGACCATTCCACTCCCAAGCTTCTAAGTTAAGTGAGAATGTTGGAAGGAGGCATTTTGAAGCTTTACAATGATGAGGAACCCTGTGTTGTCAAGGTTGCTTAACTGTGAGATTTCTAAATGTGTTCAGCTGAACATCATTAGATGTTAAGCTTCAGGCCTTTCTGCTTAATATGGGAAAGTTGGAGGTAGAGTGGGCAAGGTGTGAATTTCCACCCTCTCTGGATGGTTTATGCACTCATGCGTTCAGTCTGAAGAGGTCTACTATACTTGAGTAAAACTGTATGCACAGGGAAGCGCTCAACTTTATACCTTCAACTGAACACACCAAAGTTGGGATGTGACCAGTAATGGTAGCACTGTTCCGCCCTCTGTGAATTCAGTGACCACATAAAGACATGTAACCACATGTTATATTCAACAAGTGTACAATCTGTGTATCTGTATAATCTATATACACAGATAGTTCCGCTGTATGTTTGTGCTGTTGTTCGTGTGCAACATTCAGTGTGTGTTCAGTATATGTACCTGTGCACACAATAGCTGAGATGTAGAAATGGACAACTGTACATTATTGCATGCAAACACTTGTACATGTGTAGGATCTGCTTGTGGCTGTGTCCAGTGTATCATGTGAGCAAGCCTACAGAGAGAAATAAATGAACAGGATACATAGCATGCCATGATACACGGAATCCTGCAGTAAAATCACTTGGAACTCTTGCTTTTATGCTAGGTGTATTTGTGTTGTTTGGACTTTTTTTCTTAAGGAGAAAAAAACTGCGGTAGAAAATTTGCATTTGTAAAGTTTCTTATTCTCAGTTTAAATAGCTTTAATGTCACTAATGAAAAGGTTACAATTATGCATCAGGGACCACTTAGTAAAATAATTGCAGCTTTAACATTTTACTTATATTTCCCAGAAAGCATTCCTTTCAAGTTATATTTTATTTGGTCTTAAAATGAATCCACACTAAATGGGCATGTTTATATAACTTTGGTCAAAGTGACCTGGAAGTAATTGTGCATTATTCAGTTCTAGCAGTGATTTCATATCTGCTGTTTATGCACTTAAAAGTTATAAAAGTATACAACCTACGGGTATACTTAGCACAGACAGATCCTTGTTTTGCAAGTATGTGTTTTTTAATGATTTGTGGATTAGGTGCAATTCAGGGAGACCTCTACTTGTGCATAGGGGGTCAGAGTGACCATTTCAAGCCATTCCAGCTCTGCCCCCAGCATATATATCTGTATCAGAGGCAACTTCTGACCTTTCTACAGTTTGGGACCGTCAATCAGGCATGTCTCACCCTTATGTAAGGGTGGGGGCTTTGAAAGCAGAGCTCACTGGGTGACCTTCTGGAATTGGGCTCTAACTTTTAGTACCTAAGTAACCAGTAAGAAGGTCGGCGGTTCGAATCCCCACGATGGGGTGAGCTCGGTCCCTGCTCCTACCAACCTAGCAGTTCGAAAGCATGTCAAAGTGCAAGTAGATAAATAGGTACCGCTCCGGTGGGAAGGTAAAGACTCTCCTCCTGAAGAGAGGGGAGTGGTTGTGGGTGGGAGCCCGAGCCCCGCCTCCCATTCACCTGGCTGGCGCCCACGCCCCTCGGCAGACACCCAACCAGGTGCCTCCGAGGGGGCGTATTCAGCGGCCTTAATACTGCGGCGCCAGCCCCTCCGAAAGCATGTCAAAGTGCAAGTAGATAAATAGGCACCACTCCAGCGGGAAGGTAAATGGCGTTTCCGTGTGCTGCTCTGGTTCGCCAGAAGCGGCTTAGTCATGCTGGCCACATGACCCGGAAGCTGTACGCCGGTTCCCTCAGCCAATAAAGTGAGATGAGCACCACAACCCCAGAGTTGGTCATGACTGGACCTAATTTTAGCCAGTAAGACATAAATATTATCAAGTCTTACCAGGTTAGACTCATGAATATGGGAGTCCTGCCTTGATGTGTAATGTTAGGAAATGCTGGCCTTTGGGAGTCCATGTGTGAAGTGGAAAGTTGGTGTAGTAATATATAGAAGTATATAGTCTATCCTATAGTAGATTTATATCTCATGTGGTTGAAGCTGCATCTAGTCTTTACTAAATCAGTACAGTTCAAGACTTTTACCCATAAGACCAGAAGCACATTTTGTCTTAAAGCAAGAATACAGTGTATTGCATGGCAACTGAAATTCCTTCATCATTGTGAAAGTCTGATGTTATAGAGACCGTCCCTAGATGGTCTGGTAGCGGATCCAGGATAGAATCAAGGACGTCATCAGCAGACCTTGGACAAATGTGACTTGTATTGACCATTCATACCTTGTCACTAGTTATCTAACAAAATGACAGACCCTTCCAGTGTCCCTATTTTCTAGTGGCAGTCCCAGATTTACAGAAGCTTTCCCAGTTTCTGATCTGATCCCAGAATATCCTGCTTTTCCTTAGGACTTCCCTATTTTCATCAGAGAATGTTGCTGAGTATGGACTAGGATGTCCCTATTTTCATCAGGGAAATGTTGGAGGGTCTGGAATAGGATGTCCCTATTTTCATCAGGGAAATGTTGGAGGGTATGAAATAGAAAACTACTGGTTGGATCTGTACAACCACTCACTAGCTGGCAAGCAACCATGCATGAAACTGGCACATTGAAATGCAGAACCACTGAGAGGACTTCCCCTGTTAAGAAACCTCATGCACGACTGACAAACTACATACTATCATCCGACTGCATTCATGCATAGATGCACATGAACAGCTGTCAACATGTACAAAGGCAAGCTTCTGTGCAGCAATTGTAGCCATTCTGATTATCATTCTGGACCTGCTACTGTTAGTTTAAATCCGTTGCAGCTGGGAACAGGGCTAGCTCTCCCCTGCTGTTCAGAAAATAAGAGCTGTTGGTTCATCACAATACATGGAATTTTAACTGTGACCAGCACAGTGAGCAAAACGGTTGTCCTTTCTACATATACTCCAGAAGGGTAACCATGTTAGTATGCTGCAGCTAAAGTAACCAACATTCTTGTGGACTCTTGAAGGCAAAGGATGTATATGTGCATTTGCATGAAGTGTTATCCTCTGACATAGGGACTGATGGGGAAAGGGTGCAAACAGTGGGTCCAAAAGACCATGAAAAGGAAGAGCTGTGATGCTATAAGATCAGGCTGTTAAGGAGCCTGAGGCTTAAAAACTACTTCTACCCTTCACACATGACAATTCCCCTCCTTCATTTTATAATTTTGGGGAAACCATAGTTTGACATTTCACATGAACAAGCAAACTATGGTTTAGCATTTACCCTACACACCAGACTTGGTTTGTTCCTGGTTTGGAGAGCAAATCCAAACCATAGTTTGTTGCTTTGGATGAAATAACAAACTCTAGTTTGCCTCAAGTCAGGAAAGCAGGGAGGCGATGTGTGAGCCAGATGCTTCTTCACTGTTTCTTTATGTAGTGCCAACCCATGGTTTGGGGCTATGTCTGGACCAGAAGAGATTGCTGTCTTTTTCCTTTTGTGCAGAGGCACTTGGAGTTTATTGTGCTACAGTAGAGGGTTCCAGCTGGACTTTGCCCCCTATACTTTAACGTCCTTAGCCTAATGGATAATCCAGCCAATTGCACATAGTTGGATATGTATCCTGAGAGCTGGAAAGAAATTTTACATTTCTAGAATTAAGCCTCAAGGATTAGAACAGATGTACAACAGTTGCAACAAACAAATAAATACAAAACAAAGTCCTGTGTTGCCTGCTAATGATTAAACCAGAAAGGAATTATAAGAGATGACTGAGTGGATCTCTGTTTAAAGGCATTTTATTTGGAGTGGTTTGTTCTTTTAACATTTGTGGAAGGGCTGTGAAAAGTCAACAGAATATAATTTTTCACAAAGTGCTTCACTCTCCACATACTGTATTTTTGTAAGTGGTTTTGTAACACACTGTATCTTTGAAGAAAGGTTATTTATAATTATGATGACCAAATCCAGCCTCCTGAATGATATTATCTGCCTTCTGAGAGGTCAAGCCCACAGAAAGGAGTTATATCTAGTAGACTAAAGAACACTGCATGTTGCTACGTAACTCGCCCGCAGTCCCCAAAGGGAGGTGAGGTCGGGTCCAGCCTTTCAACGCTTAGTCCTCTCCACTGTGTCCCCTTATCCCTAAGTAAAAGTCATTGTTTACCAGATAATTAAATAAAGAAGCTTCCATTAACTTACTCATGAGCTGTGCATGCTTTGATTCCGATGTCTCATGCATTGGCTTGGAAGATGCATACTTCTGTGTGGGGTAAGAGTGGGTTGTTTTGCTTTTCTGGCAGCAGTCCACAACCTCCTACTCTGACCATTAAATTCATTGGGCTGTGCTGGAGTATTTATTTGGCACAAGTACTTCCTGCCATTAGGAGTTATTAATAGACAGACTATATGGAGGAGTTTTTCTGCTGCCCATTAAATGTATTTATATCATTACTTAGCTTCCTCCATTGGGTTCCCACACTGGGCATCAGTCTCAGGCATTATGAATAGCATCTGGAAAATGTGGAGGGTGGAAATGTTTCTGCCTCTGCTGCTGGGTAGGGTTTCTTGTGTGTACATGTTTCTGCATGTGTCAAACAAGGACTACCATAATTAAACAATTGCAATGTGTGAACTTCTAATGTTTCATTAAATTTGTGTCCCTCCACATGCACGAATCTGCATGAATCTTAAAATTTTGCAAGAATCTGAAAATAAAAAAATTATTTTTCTTCTTCCATCTCATCCTCCTCATTGACAGGATGATTATCAGTGGAAAGCCATTTGCTCTAGTCCTTGGCCACATATTTGGAATGGAGTCAATGGGTTATAGTAATTTGGTTCTACTCAGAGTAAACCCACTCTTAAGTTAGTTTTATCCAATTTTTTGTGATTATTAAATTTCTCTACTGCCCTTCATTCGAGAATCACAGGGCAGTTTGCAACTAACTTCTGTGGGTGTACTCTGAGCAGGATTAGGGTTGAATACCACTCATTGTGGTAGAGTAGGCAGAGCATCTGATACGGGCCAGAGAGTCCTATCTTCAAATTTCTACTCAGCCATAGAAAGAGGTCCAAATATATAGGTTCCCAATAGCCATTTAAAAATTAAGCCTGACCACTAGGATTTCTGAAGAAATCCTAGACAATGTCTTCCTCCTCCCCAGGGTGGTGCAGAGAGGATTGCCACTTGTGAAAGATGCAAGAGTTAAATTCATGCATTCTAAAAGTTCTGTGAAATCCATTGGGTCTGTATTGTTTGTTTAAATATTGTTGTTTTCACCATCGTGGTCGTATCAAACACAGAAAGCAAATAATAGATAAACTAATACAATATTTAAAACACAACATCAACCAAAAAAAACCCCTGCCTTTACAACAACAGTGGGTTTGTAATATTCTGGAATGAGGGATGATTCTTTGTGTTTTGATGCTGCAGCAGAATAATTCCAGGTAATACATGGCCCTGAGCATAGTCTTTCTGAGTGTATTTCTTGGTGTACTTATGAGGGTTAAAGAGGATTCTCAGCTATTCTCTCTCTAGCCAGCCAATTCTCTATGTGATTCCATGAATCTTTGACCCTCCCTGAAGCAACTGAACACTGTTGAAAGTAGGCAGGCCCAAACAGCTATAGCAGTGCACTGCACTGTTTCAGGCAAAATATTTCATCCTCATTTGTTGCTGAGCTCAGAGTGCAGGCAGAACATTATGGAAGCACTGGAAAGCATGTAATCTATTTTCACTGCAGTCTTTGAATGAGAGCATTCTGCAAATTTAGGGATGGACCAGGGCCATATTTAGGTTTGATGAGGCCCTAAACTACTGAAAGTAAAGGGGCCCTTTATATATCCAGCTGTCCTTTGTCAACAACAAATTGTCACTGTTTTTTTATGTTGAATATATGTGTCAGGGAATCAGGAGCAGGAGCACTGGGGAGAGAGGATTGGGAGAGCGAAGGGGAAGAATCCGAGGGCAGCGTAGGGGAGTATGACAGTGGCCCGAGAGATTCCATGAGCTTCTCCAGCGAATCAGAAGATTCCCAGAAGGGGGCGCCGATGGTCAGGGCAAGGGGGGTCCCAGGGGGGACGCACCAGAAACAAGGAGCCAGAGGGGAACCCCAAAGCAGCAGTGGAGGATCGGGACCAGTTTCCCCACCAGAGCGTAGTGGGGGGGAGGAGTCACATGTGTCAGGGGCAGTATCTCCTCCAGAGAGGGAGTCAGGGCTGACCACGCCTCCAACGGAGGGGAGGTCAGTTGCAGCTAGCCCCCCCCGAAGGGGGAAGCAGTGACAGCAGCAGTGGAACGGTCAGAAGGAAAGCTGCAGGCTGGGCGCGCGCGCCAAGTTCAAATGTGCAGGCGCGCGGAACAGCAGGAGACCCGGATGGGGAACCAGCTCCTAAAGCCCGCCGGAGGGAGGGAGAAGGCTCAGGGGAATCAGCGGGAGAAGAGGCTAGAAAGGGCGGAACCCCGGTGGGCAGGCGGACCCAGAGGAGGAAGGAGCAGCGGAGAAGGTGGAGCAAGGCTAGAATCTTAAATTGGTGTCAAGGGGGAGGAGACTCAGACGGAGCATCAGTGGTCTGACACTTGAGACGTGGGGCTGCGCGCTGCGGCTCTGGAAGTGAAACTGAACTTCAATAAAGACTTTTATACTTAACAACGAAGCAGCGTTGGTCCTTTGTGAGCTGGGACCTAGGGTAGCTCTGACAGTATGCAATATGGCAATTTACGGACCTAATAGGTATTTAAAACCATTTGCACATAGTAAAGGTAAAGGGACCCCTGACCATTAGGTCCAGTCGTGGCCGACTCTGCGGTTGCAGAGCTCATCTCGCTTTATTGGTCGAGGGAGCCGGCATACAGTTTCCGGGTCATGAGGCCAGGTTCGAACTGCTAGGTTGGGAGGAGCAGGGACTGAGCAATGGGAGATCACCCCATTGCAGGGATTTGAACCGCTGACCTTCTGATTGGCAAGTCCTAGGCTCTGTGGTTTAACCCACAGTGCCACCCGCGTCCCAATTTGCACATAACAAAATATATATTTTATCAAAGTAATTGTTGAACTGAAATGCAATTAAGAAGAAGTATATTAATAGTGAAATACAATTAAGAAGTATATTAATAGCGAAATAATTATTAACTCTAACTTAAAATTTTGGAAATGTACATCCAGTTTTTTCCCCTTTAAATTTTTTTGGGGGCCCCCAAGAGAGTGGGGCCCTAAGCTATAGCTTCTTTACCTTATATGTATATTTGGCACTGGGATGGACATTAGCATTGACAGCTGGTGTCTACTGGGGTTGGCAGGTTGGAAGGCAGGAAAGCTTACAGTAGATGGGACCTATTGCCTCCAATGGCAGGCAGATCTATCTCATTCTAGTTTTGTCCTCAGACTCCTCTCTGCTGAGTTCTGCAAATGCAACAATGAAACTGAGGAGGAAGCTGACAGGCAGTACAGGTAGGAGAGCAGGGAAGTGGTGATTGCCTGAGGACAGATTCAGGTTGGTGAGACCCAATCACCCTAATGGACCAGTCTCTAGAGATACTGTAAATCTCTTGGCCCCAGGGCACAATCCAACTGATCCATTAATCTTTTACCTTGTTATGTAGCTCATTGCTTTCTCTCATGCAACGAAAGGGTTCCTTGTGGGGAAAGACAGAGGTCTTTTTAGCAATTATTTGACACAATGCTTGTGCAAGCAGACTTTCCGTATATGAAAACATGCAAAACAGGCAACTCCATGGAACTATTGGGTCGGGTTTCATTCCCTACGCAGCATGGCCAGCAAAATAACTTCTGTCAGGGCTCTCCCATTGTGTACTACAGGGTAAAGCAAAACTGCAAGGTTTCAGTACAGTATGGTGAGAGTTTATCCAATTTACCTTGGATCAAACTATGTAAATCTCTTTGCCAAAAATAGCCAGATCTATACGTCATAGATCAAGCACACTGACTTTGAGTGATTGCCTTACTTCTTCTTTGTTATCTGCAAAGCTGAGTCACAACCATGCCACTCTTGAAAAAAGGTGAAATGACATTTCTAAATATATAACAATATTGCATTAAGTACTCACCTACACCAATGTTGCAGGAGATAAGTTTGATTATATTCTGTCTCTCTCTTCCATTTTGCATCCTTATCTTGAAAATTAATTAAAAAAAATAATGTCTCACAGCTACTAGGCACTTCTAAAACACCTGTTTATTGAGTTCCCCCCCCCCTATTTGTTTGCAGGTTAATTAGGTGATTTTTTGACCCTTTAATGTACACTCAATTCTCTTTTGCTTGTTGGGGAGTTAGATGATGTTGCATCGAGGGACAATTTACAGTCCATTTTCCTATCACTTTCCATATCAGAAAAGGTCTGATATTTTGGGGCAAGTGGGTTTGTGGCGCAAGACCTTCGAATCAACTATAACCACACACCAAATTTGCTGGTGATTGAATCCCACTGAAGACTCTGGCTCTGGTGTTCCTGCAAAATGCCTGAGTAAATGGGAATAAATCACTTAAGGGCACAGGTGGATGGGGAAGCCTCTGCCAGGGATACTGGAATTAAAGAACATCTGAATGTACAGGTGAAAAACAAAACCCACTTTACAGAAGTGATGCAGTGGGTGAAGCCATTGTTGTTTGCACTCCAGTCCTTGCTCAGTAATGTCCTTTAAACGGACTAGTAATCATCACCCATACACTCATACAGCTGAATGCCCAGCAAATTCTCAATTCTCCAATTTAAAGTTATGACCAAATGGGAAGTGCCTTTCCATCTGACTTCCTGGTTAACATCCAGAGTTTATTTCAAGTCACCAACAAGGCCATTGCAACAATAGATTTTGTTTTCTAAATCGATAGGACCAAGCTCCAGTGCTTCTGCGGCAGTATCTTCTCTGTTTTGCTCAAGTTCTACTCGAGAGCTGGCATTGTCCAGTTGGCAATCTGCTGAGGCAGAAATACTCCACAAAGCAGATTAACAGATGTAGATCACTGAGCACACAAGTTTAATAAAGTGTAAATATTTGACGTACTTTTCTATATAGCCGAAGCTTTATCATTGCCATTATATTAGGGGTGTGTGTGCACACTGCAAATCATGCTGGATCCATATGTAGGAAGCAGTTGATAGTTGCTTTGTTTGGCTTTATGTAACAGTGGATTCTATTTTAATGCCTAAGCTGTTTTCAAAATAGAATCATAGAATGATAGAATAATAGAGTTGGAAGAGACCACAAGGGCCATCGAGTCCAACCCCCTGCCAAGCAGGAAACACCATCAGAGCACTCCTGACATATGGTTGTCAAGCCTCTGCTTAAAGACCTCCAAAGAAGGAGACTCCACCACACTCCTTGGCAGCAAATTCCACTGTCGAACAGCTCTTACTGTCAGGAAGTTCTTCCTAATGTTTAGGTGGAATCTTCTTTCTTGTAGTTTGGATCCATTGCTCCGTGTCCGCTTATCTGGAGCAGCAGAAAACAACCTTTCTCCCTCCTCTGTGTGACATCCTTTTATATATTTGAACATGGCTATCATATCACCCCTTAACCTCCTCTTCTCCAGGCTAAACGTGCCCAGCTCCCTTAGCCGTTCCTCATAAGGCATCGTTTCCAGGCCTTTGACCATTTTGGTTGCCCTCCTCTGGACATGTTCCAGTTTGTCAGTGTCCTTCTTGAACTGTGGTGCCCAGAACTGGACACAGTACTCCAGGTGAGGTCTGACCAGAGCAGAATACAGTGGCACTATTACTTCCCTTGATCTAGATGCTATACTCCTATTGATGCAGCCCAGAATTGCATTGGCTTTTTTAGCTGCCGCGTCACACTGTTGGCTCATGTCAAGTTTGTGGTCAACCAAGACTCCTAGATCCTTTTCACATGTACTGCTCTCAAGCCAGGTGTCACCCATCTTGTATTTGTGCCTCTCATTTTTTTTGCCCAAGTGCAATACTTTACATTTCTCCCTGTTAAAATTCATCTTGTTTTTATACTGAGAACCAACATTCAGTCCTGTTTGTGGCATTGCTTGCTGCTGCTTCAATTTCATGATCAAAAAGAAAACACTATAGCTCCTAAGCCTTGACAATTAGATCCCAGATTTATGTAGTAATTGTGCTTTCTCTGACAACATGTGTACCAAATTTCAGCTATCGAGGTGGCACCAAACAGCCTTAATGAATTGTGGGATAGAATTTGTGTTCCCAGTTTAGATAAAGGGCACATTTTTAGACTTTTTAAATAATCACTGAGTTTTGCAGTCGGAAGTGCAGAAATACCATCACATTTTTGTTGTCTCATGGCTGAGTGAATCAGCCTTACGTCTCTTCCTATATATAGAATGTAATAAAATATCCCTTTCTTTTTTTGTTTTTATTAATCTAATCAATGTGCAAGATTTCCTTATTCATGAGAGATTACTGCATTGTTTTTTTACTTTGCTCCAGGGTATCTATTCCCCCTCCCCCAAAAAATTACTTGCTCAAATTGTACTCAAGGGGAACTCAAAAGTGTCAGAATGGCTGCTGCTGTTCAGATTTCATTTTGAAACAATTCTGCCAAGAGGAGAAAATAAGTCAGTCAGCACTATTTCCGTTCCTCTGCTGTGAGGCACTAGTATGTTGTTTTGATGCAACTCGAGAGCTGCTTGTGCAATGCCAGAGTCGGACTGCTCCAAGGCTCTGCTTTAGAAGAGAGAGATAGAGGACCTCAAAACAGTCTAATCAGCAGCATCCCTTGCACAACACCATCCTTCTCTTTTATGTATTTCACAAGAATTACAAAACACCGTCTCGCCAGTATAGCAGAAAGCATCCCAAAGCATTAGTATCTCGGCCATTTCTGTTGTTCCTGAGGTAGAGCAGATGACAATCAATAACACAGAATGGCTCCTTGAAGCAACATCCAAAAACAAAAAGTTATGTGAACATACATAGCTGTCTTCACTCTGAGTCACCTAGGCAGAGAACTTTCCCAGCTCTTCTACCTTATATATTGAAATGTCAAGACTCAGGATTGAAGCAACAATGCCCTACATGCAAAACAATTGTTTTCTCAACATTTATCTTCTGTACCATGAAAATAAATAAAAACATTATTTTAAAAAAATATTTGCAACACCCGTAAGATAATTCCCCTTCTCTATAGCTAGGAATGCAGAGAACTGCATTATACTGCTGAGACAGACCATTGGTCTATTAACTCAGTATTGTCTATAGCACAGGTTACAAGCAGGACAGGACACATATATTGGTACACCCTTACTTTGAATTAATCTCACTTTGAATTAATCTGACAGCCATTATTTCCCCAAATCCTTATGGTGGCTCACTCCACACAACCATTTTAATCCCTGTGGTCATGTTGAGCGTTTTGTAATAAGCACATTTTTATTTTTACGGCAATTTAGCCTCTATGTTACCAACAGATGAACTACAGAGGTCAGATCATCCCTGCCTAGGAACAACTGTATCTGGTAAAGCAGAAGAAGCTGGTGAAAGACATTTCTAGCCAAAGAGGTCACTGACAAAGATGTACCCAGGAACAGACACACTCCTAATATGTTCTCATCATGGCATATTGCATAGGGCCGTCACGGAAGCATAGACTTAAATCTTCAAATCTTTCAACAGACACTAATTTGGAATATAGGCAGCTGGGAAAGAGTAATTGGAAAATAGGAAGTATTGAAACAATGATACTTAAACATTTCCCCATTTGAGTGATTTGTTTGTGATCCTGAATAGATGGATTAAACATGTCTGTTCATCACTCATTGAAAGTCACCACTTGATGTTATGGTTATGTATGAATGAGCTGTGACAGATTAATATCCTCAAAGTGAACTTCCATTTCGCCCAATGTCATCTCTCACACAATACTTTTCATTGAGGATAATTAACAGTGAGAATCATCAAATGCCAATTAACCAAGTGAAAAGAAATCGAGTGGTACAAGTGCATGGGTAAACCACACCTTGTGTACACTTTGTAACTTCAATATCTTCCCAATATGTTGTGGCTCTGTTGGCTTATATAACGTTAATTCAAAAGGATAGATTTACATGACCTTGTTTTTATTTTTTACCTGCTTTAAGTAACATGGTTAAGAAGCTTTGCATCCCCTTTGCAGTTGTGTGGAGTGTGCAGCATTCTAAAGGACTTGGTTTTGACCTGGCTGGGATCACACGGATGTGACTGTTTTGTAATAAGTTCCACTGCTTCCAAATGTGATTCATTTATATACATTTACCAGGGCTTTTTTTCAGCCGGAACTCACTGAAACTCAGTTCTGGCACCTTCCAGGTGGGCGCCATTGCCATTGTAAGAGAACAAGGGAGGCTTTCATGGTGAGTTCTTGCAACACTTTTTCTTAAAAAAAATTAGCACTAGTGGTTATGACAATTTGTTGAATAGCAATAACTGAAACAGGAGGTGAAAAAAGCTGTCATAAAGGTAATGCTTATGGTGGCCATATGCCCAACCCAATTGAAGGTGGAAATTCATAGAACTATGTCTCTACTCAAGTTTAGCTGGGTCACCCAACTCTGCCATTAGAGTAACAACTTCTACAAGCAACGAGAGAGGCATGAAGCGTCTGATACCTGCTTGTCATAGTCACTGTGCGAGTTCAGCACGCACTCAATATCCTGATCCTGTAGTGAATTTATTTTAGCACATTTATAAATGGTTGAAAATGCTTCATGGGATGATTGCTGAATTTTGTAGGCAATAGAGAATGTGTTTCAGTGAAACAAGATAAATAGTAATTATCTAAAAATAACTCCAAGGCATGGAAGTGTATAGGGCATTATGTATGCTTGTAATGTGTGCCATATGTTACCTGATTAAGGCCTCCCAAGGCAACAGCTTTCTTGATAGTTATGATACAAACTGCAGGTAGATGTGAAATGACCTGATTTCACTGCAAAGGGAATTATTGCCAAAGGCAGTTGTCACAGGTCAGAGACATCCCTGGTGTAAGCCTTATAAGTAACAGCCAAGATGCTCTGCCAATGATACTAGCATTGCACCTAAAATAGGAAGGGTGTGTGTGTGTGTGTGTGTTCATTCATTCAACCTTGCTTTCCCTCTAAAGTTTTAAAAATAAAACAAGGATTTTGAATAACTCCAAGATGAATTTTGAACAGGTGAAAAGAATCAGTCAGATTGTACATGTGTAGCTATCTTCCTGAATTCTTGGTTCAACTGGTGAGCTCCTACTGAGAGAGGGTGTCCCCCCTTCTGATGATTTCTCTTGTTGGTGGGTGCTTTTTGTACACTTGTTAAAATTTCTATTATACCAAAAGTCTGGAATCTATTACTGAAGTCTCTAGTTCCTTTTCTGGTTTCTGCTTCAGTAATTCACACCTGTTTTCTGCATTGATTTTCTTTTGTGCTGAATTTTGTATTTCAGTTAAGGAGGGGGGTAGTGGACAAATCTGTGACCAGGTAACTTTGTGTGCCTCCACAGTCTGCAGCCTGCTTAGACTGCTGTGGCTGCTCACTTTGCTTTCCCTTGTTGTGGGTCTTTATATTTATATTTAAACCATTCTTGGCTGTCCTACCATTGGACAAAATGGGGCAACTGCCTCAGGTGGAAGATACTGGGGGCAGCAGCTCCCTTGTTGTTCCTCTTAAGGCCTGTTGGTCTTTCTGCTCTGATGGAGGAGAAGCTGTACATAACATATCTTGCATCTCTCCCACAAGCTAACCTCTTGCCTGAGATGTGGTAGATGATACGACCCTATCTCCAGGGTTGAATTAAGATTCAGCTTCTAGACTGGCTTCTGCAGGTGGAAGGGGAAGCAATGCTATGTTGCCCTTGAATTCAGGCAGCAAAAAGACTTGGACTTGCCTGGACAAGATAATACCTCAGATAGATGACTCCTTCAAACAGGGGGATCACTGCATACATGGTGGAGCCTCATGGTGGTGGGAGTAAACTTTAGATACAACCATAAGTTTTTGCATACCTATTTGTAAAGGCTGGCACTGTAGGAATGACTTTGTCACCAGGCGAGGAATCAAATGGGAGTACAGGATCATCCTGAGCCACAACTGATGAGAATGCTCTTATATGTCTATATCCCCTCTTTGATTAAAGATCCAAAATATTAATTAACTCTCTGTGAAGCAGCTTTTTTCATAATTAGGCATCCCAGAGGACTAATGCTGAGAGAGAGATTGTAAATGTTACATTTTTTTTTATACCATGCAAATATTAACTGCAAATGAATATTCTGTGCTAGTATTATCATGTCGAACAGCAGCAGTACACATGTAATTTCATATTCTGTAGTCAATACTGATTAGTCATTCAACTTTAGTTATGCGCTGCATTCTGTAACAAGTCTTATACTGAAGGCCTTCTGGGATTTGCCCATTTCCCCTCTTTTCGTTACATGAAACAAACCTATTCCTCCATGGTTTTTCTTCTGTGCACAACCATTTTGCTCTTCCAAGTTCCATATTGTTTTATGCATGCATGTTTCTGACAATTTGGGGACAATAATTACCAATGATGTAACATAACAAATATAGGTGTCAACTTTTAAACGTTTTCCGTGTGGGCGAGAAATTTCAAGGAGCTCTTTTTATTCCTATATTAACAGTGGAACTGATTTGGCAATAAATCTCTTTCCTTAAAGATACATGACTATGTAGCAGATATTTTTGCATATATAAAAAAGTTGGCATCAACTTTCCATATTTGTTGCAGATTAATCCATTTAAGAAAGAACTGGGGCCATATTATATAATATATGTTTACTCCATCTTTGTGTAAAATGATTACACAATGAAGGATTTTGCCTTTTGAAAATGAAAACTTCCTGTTTTCTATCAAGTTATCAGCTAATCCAAAAATTGGCTTGGAGAATATTTGATCCAAAAGTCTGCACCTAGGATTGTGAAAGTGTTTGTCAACAGGGTTCAGAATATTCTGGGATAGCTCAGTTGGCAGAGCATGGGACTCTTAATCTCACGGTTGTGAGTTCAAGCCCCACGTTGGGCAAAAGATTCCTGCATTGCATGGGGTTGGACTAGATGACCCTCCTGGTCCCTTCTAGCTTTACAAGTCTTTGATTCTAGGTTATTATTTCTTACTAGTAAAATGCCATTATATTTTGGGGGATTTATACAGAGTATCTGCAGGTTGTTGCTCAGGTCTTCTTTAGTTCATTTATTATTGATCTTTCCAGACCTCATTTGCATGGCAGCATTTGTATATTTATCTAATGTGACATATGTTGGGTTTCAACTTCAGATTCTATTTTTTTCCCAATCTTAAATCCAGTATTCCTCAATTACACATTATTTTGTTAAAGCGTTCGTGAAAACTCATCAGCATATTAACGCAAATTTGGTTTATATGCATCATTTTTTTGCATACAATTTGCCCCAATTATAAAGCATCGTTGTACATTATTATGTACAGAAATATATGCATTTTTATGCATACCTTATTCTAGTATATTCTTTTTTGTAAAAGTTACTTGGTGGGAGAACCACACTACAAAATTTGGAGTAGTGTGAATTTTGAAAGATGGCTGCATTCAGAAAGTGTGAATCACGTAGGTTTGTTTTCAAATGTGAACTAAATTGAATTTAGGTATGCAAAATGGTGTCAGCTGAGGGTGAGGAGAATTGTAACAGAAAATCTAATGAAGGACCAGGGCTAGTTCCAGGTTTTGGGGGCAATCATAGGCTAAACAATTATGGCTTTCTCCAGGAAACTCCCTTCCCTTCCTTGTACACACATTTTTTTCCTTCTGCTTTCTCTCTCCCTCCTCCCAAATTGTGATTCCCTTCCACACACAGCTCCCTCAACACAGCTTGTTTCCATATGAACCTCTCTCTACCCCCACCCCTGCTGCCAATCGGGGCTTAAGCATGAGTGCCAGCTGCAGCCCAATCTAGAAAAGTCAAATCTAGCTTGTGAGATCCAGATTAGAATATTTCATTGCAATGTTTGGAACTGCCCTTAAGAATAGCTGTGATGCTTCAACTGGTGCAGAGCATGGCTACTGAAACCTCGGTGGGGGGAAGAGATTGGAACTTTTGCCAGCAATACTGTATGAGTTGCACTGGGCATTGGTTATTTCTGGACTCCTTCTAATGCCGTGGCATATAAAGCCATAAATGGTTACCTGAACAACTGGTAAATCTGCCATGTCTGAAGGCCCTTTTTTTTTGTATGACAACCAGCGTATGCCAACCAGATCAATGAGATCAGTGTGTCTGACTTCGCTAAATATTTACTGATTTCTGTTGCTCCCCACCCCCACCCCCAAATAACATGTTCTTATTAATATGGACCAAAATAAGAGAAACTGTGCCACAATGTTTGCCTTTCGAAAGCCTTTCTGCATGGCGTTCCTTTCCTCCCAGGCCTCAGCTGAGGTACTTCAGACAGAGGTGGACTTAGTTCAGCACTGGGCGCTGAGCCTAGGGGGCGCCACAGGGCACCACAACTATGATGTAGTGAATTGAGCAGAACAGAAGGCAAGAGTGGAGGAGGCACCAAATGTTTGCCTCACACAGAGCACCGCTGAAATTTGAAAGACCCAAATCCATCTCTGCCTTAGACCTGCAGGCCACATTGTGCCCAAATACAGTGGTACCTCGGGTTACAGACACCTTGGGTTGCAGACGCTTCAGGTTACAAACTCCGCTAACCCGGAAGTAGTACCTCAGGATGAGAACAGAAATTGTGCGGCGGCGGGGCAACGGCAGCAGGAGGCCCCATTAGCTAAAGTGGTACCTCAGGTTAAGAACAGTTTCAGGTTAAGAATGGACCTCTGAAATGAATTAAGTACTTAACCTGAGGTACCATTGTATGGCCTTATGGAACACTTTTGAGTTCCTGAAGGTGAGCTTCTTGCATTTTCCCATTCCTGTAAGCATGACTCTTTTGCCCTGGATTAACAAACTCTGTGCATTGATAAGTGGACAAAGAAAGCTGTCAGTTAGTTGTGAGCAGGGGAGTGAACTTTGTACTATAACGAAACAAAACCATGTATTTGTTTTTCTTGTGTATCCCCCCCCCCCCTTATTATCCTGGTGCATTTGTCTTTTGGCTGGGGATTTCTATTTTTCATTGTTCCTCGGTTGTCAAAAGCTGCTGCCTTGTGGCCTAAAGCCAATGATCATCTCTGTATCAGAACCCAGCAGGAGATGATGAATGGTGAAAGAATGCAGCAGAGAAGGCCAAAATAAAACACAGCCACTCACCCCCTCCACTAGTTCTCTGCATATGCAAAGGATGGCAGTGTGTTGACTGTGTGTATGCTGCCTGTTTATAAATGAGTTAATGAATGGCTCTTGCTACACTGTTTTTGTGACTGTGCCAGCACTACAGATTCCTCGGATGTGGCTCTTGCACAAACATCATTGTCAACATGGCTTACTTAATGTGGCCTGGAGAATTGCATTAGCACAGTAGCTTTTATATATATTCGGGTGTCCTTGAATATTCTGGGAAACTTGAATATCAGATTGGAGATGTGAAACTTCTGTCTTCAATATCCGCACACTGTGAAGAGGCTTGTCTTGATGTTGAAGCTACTTTGGCACAGCCCTCCCTTCTAAGGCAATTTTCTTATAGGAATTGATGGAGGAATTGTCTCTTTTGGGAGACAATGGAAGAGTGCGCTTTTGGGAGTGAAGTCAAATTGTTGTAGAGTTACAGCACCTGCTGTGGCTGTAGAAACAGACACAGGAAATAGTTTTGCTGCAGCTGGGGCAGATGAAGGCATCCAGTTGTGCTGCTGCAGATGGTGTTTGTACTATTATTTGTCCACACAGTATTCTTCTTAATAAATGTTTTTGCTTAGAAGGGACATGGAGAAAAGTGTGAATTTATAAACCTCAAGGACAAGCTTGTATAGAATAAGAGAAGGCAAGTGAAATCTGTATCTCAGATATTTGATTCCTGGGTTTGTTTCCTTCCAGAAAGAAGGATCTTCTTGCGATATTTGAGTTTGTGTGTGTGTGTGTGTAATTTCCCTCTTTCTTTCTTTTTTTGCAATACGATATGGATCTATTCTCTTCATTCCAAATAGAATAAATTCTAGAATTGCAATGATTATGACATAACATTCAAAATAACTGTGATCAAACAATGAATATAAGACTTTATTTAGCCGACTGTGTGACATCTGGCCCTGTATTTTCATAGACATTTTTCTTCTTCTTCTTCTGCATGCTGGAGCAAATATTTGGGACGTGTGGAAATGGGGATATGCAACTTTCTCAAAAATAGGTCCAAATGATATTTTTATGCAAATACTAGGGGCAGCATTACCCACAATTGTGCATCATGTTCCTTGTTTAAGAGCATAGGCAGTGGTGCAGATCTGCACATCTCATGCACAATTGACTTAATCATGCTCTGGAATAACAAACATTAATTTAAAATGCTAAAAAGGGAAGGAGAAATGCAACAGACTGCAGTATCCTTTTATTTCTAAAATGTGGGGGTGGTGTTGTTTTTTTGCTTTGTTTTTTACAGTTTCAAACTGAAGTCGATATATCAGCCATTCCTCTGTTCTTCAACTGGTGCAGCACTAAATATCCAAGGCACATGGCCCTATTCGTATACATTAATGTGCAATTAAAATAGTGCTACTACAAGAGGAGGCATTTCAAAAACCCAGAACAATGCTACACTTAAAAGATAATTTCTTTAGCTCCTCTTTGGTATAACACTTGTTATTTTAGGCAAAACTGAAATCATACCACCGGATGTAGAGAATATTAAAGCAGAGGGGAGAGTTCTGTTAAATTCCTTCCCATGCTTGCTACACTGTCTACCCCACCTACAATGCACAAGGTTCAATTGGCTAGGGAGTGTGGGTGCATGCTGGTGCTGTCACCAACATTTGTGTGTGTGTGTTGTCCTTGTCCCTCTTTTCAAGGATATGCTATAGGGTCTCCTCCATAATTTTTGTAGATTCCATCCCACTCAGATGGACTCTCCGAGCGGTGTGGGATTCCAGGCGTTCCAGGCTCTTACCCAGGGTTTATGCTTCCTTTTTGGAAATAAGGCACAGCAGAGACTATGGTGTCTTTATGACATATGGTTTATTTACACATATATACAACCTGAGTCTACGATGGAGGGGTCCACATAATCAGCACCCCAAGAGGTGCTTCCTTTGCCCAAGCTGCAGTCTTGGTTTCAAACAGACCTCAACCATTGCTCTCAAATGTTGCTCTGCCTCTTCTGCTTTCTGTTTTCCCCCCTCTCTCCATCACATCACCACTTCCTAACCTAAGTTTCTAACTCACATTGCTTCTCACGCGCTACTCCAAAATCTGACTTTATCTGTTGAGGGAGGGGCCCAACACATTTGCCATCTCACAGAAAGCTCCTTTGATCATCTGCTTTCTTAATTGTTCATCCCCCATGCTAACACCTCCTGCAGAAACCTAGCCTGGATTAATTAACTTTTGACACTTGCTGATTCCAGGGAATTAGATTTGTCTAGTACAGTGGTACCACGGGTTACAAACACCTTGGGTTACAAATGCTTCGGGTTACAAACTCCGCTAACTCGGAAGTAGTACCTCAGGTTACAAACTTTGCCCCAGGATGAGAACGGAAATCGCATGCCGGCGGCGCAGCAGCAGCGGGAGGCCCTGTTAGCAAAAGCGCACCTCAGGTTAAGAACAGTTTCGGGTTAAAAACGGACCTCCAAAACGAATTAAATTCATCACCCAAGATACCACTGTACACAATTTAATACACACAGATCTTGTACCCAGCTAGTTTTAACACCCCAAGGCCTGAATAAATTCTAACACTTACAGGTTCCAGGAATTTAGAAGTGTCTAGCACCTACTAACGCACAACAAAATAATTCCCGTATAATCAGAAGGATCAGTAAGATACCTGACTGTGGGGAGGGTTCTAACACCATGCAACTGGATACATGTAAAATCTACCTTTAGAAAGCTGGAATGTCATAAAGTGGAGCTGGCACACACAGGGATGTTGAGGGTACCTATGCCCCCTACTCAGTTTGAGCTCTGACACATTATTTTGAACGCCCAACATTGGCTAGTTATATGAAACCCTTCCTGGTGGATCTACATTCTTGGATGCCCATGACTTTAAAAAGGTAAAGGGACCCCTGACCATTAGGTCCAGTCGTAGACGACTCTGGGGTTGCGGCGCTCATCTCGCTTTATTGGCCGAGGGAGCCGGCGTACAGCTTCTGGGTCATGTGGTGAACCAGAGCAGCGCAACGAAACGACTTTAGCTAAAGGTAATTATGCTAGAAATGGCTTTGAAATGTAGCTGAATGGAATGTTAACAACATTTTCTTTTCTGGGCTTCTGTTTTCTGTATCCATGCATGTTCATGTGCCTGTGTGAGAGAGATACTAACTTGATATATAATTACACTTAAGCACGATTATTTTAAGTCAGCCTCCCCAAATATATGCACTGGTGTCTGGCCCCAATACTATTTTGACATGTAGTAAATGAAACACTAACCCCAAACACTTCCTTTCAAACTCCATGCAGTACAGAGCAGTGGGCGTAGGTGAAAAATAGCAAGGCGCTCATTAAAATGTGGAACTCTGGAAGTAGGAGCTTAAATATTTAATACAAATGCAGTGGCAAAGGCAGGAGAAACATCACCAGGTAGCTAACAAGTTCTAGTTAATGTGTGTTTGTGCGGGTGTGTGTGTGCATGGATGCACACACACACACACACACACACACACAAATATATAAAGTCTCTAAATTAAGGTTATGCAGATCAGAATGTCTAACTTTGCAGAAAAAGTGGAATGTTATCATTTGAATTACACAAGCCAGCTCTCCTGCGAAGGAATTATTTGGATGATGTTTACACCAGTATGGCGCAAAACTGTGGGAAGCTCAAACAGATGCACAGAAAATTGAGCAAAATTTCTCTGTCACCTGCATTGCCATCTCTCCATGGTTGGCTCCAAAGCTGAATAGCCTCTTGGGGATTTAATGTACTTTCAAAGCTGTCTCTTCCTGGAACAGCTAATTAGAGAAGATGGCATAAGCGTGGGCTTTTGTTGCAGGCAGTAGTTCTTTCATCACCTGCTTCAGCGGGTCAATCTGTACATTGATTATTTCCATTGAAATAGATGGAACTGCTACTCTAGAGCAACGAGTTTCAATGATGACAGCTCAGAAGATTCTGACACCCACAGATCCTGTGCCTTTCTTAGCCTTCCCCTGTTCTGAACTCTACCTCATCCTGGAAGATTATGTGCTTCTTTGCTCCAGGATCAAGTCATAGCTAACGTTCATCAACAAAGAAATTGGGTGCAATTGGAAACCACTTAAAAACTAACTGTGCTCATTGTGGTTGCAGCATTAAATGCAATGCTACAAAGAACATGGTGCTTCTGCCAAATATGACAGCTCTGGCTCACATCCCTCCCTCCCTTGTTTATTATCATCAAGATGCCTTATACCAAATCAGAACACGGATTAATCTAGTTTAGCATTGCCTGACTATATTTGTTTTTGTTGTTGTTATTTTTAAAATTTGTTTACCGCCCTTCATCTGTAGATCTCAGGACGCTATTCACAGCAAGATAAAAATACAGAATATAAATAAGAACACAATAAATGCAAAGCAACAAACCACAAATACATTTAAAAGGGTATAGGATGTTAATCAGCCAAAGGCCTGGTTGAAGCAGAACGTTTTTGCCTTAGTGCCTAAAGTAGGGTTGCCATATTTCAGAAAGTGAATCTCCTATAGACATGAAGCTTTTGAGCTCTTTTTTAAAGGAAATTTGGCAAATCAACACTTCCAACATGCACTGCTATACGCCTCCCTGGGGAGAGCATTCCACAAATGGGGGAGCCACTGCAGATAAGGCTTGTTCTCATATTCGAAACCTCCGGACCTCTCGTGGAAGAAGCACATGACAAAGGGCCTGAGATGATGATTTCAGGGTCTGGATAGGTCCATATGGAGAGAAGCAGTCCTTCAGGTGATAAAAATAACAATAATTTTATTATTTATATCCCACCCAATAATTTTATTATTTATATCCCACCCAGCTACTCCGGGTGGCTATTGCAGTCCTGAGCTGTTTAAGGCTTCATAGGTCAAAACCAGCACTTTGAATTGGGCCCGGAAACTATTTTGCAGCCAGTGCAATCAGGGCAGAATTGACATTATATGCTCAAACCGTCTTGCCCCAGTGAGCAACCTGGGTGCCAAAATTTGCAGCAGCTGAAGTTTTTGAATCGTCTTCAGAGGCAAGCCCACATATAACACATTGCAGTAATCTAACCTAGAAGTTCCGGGAACACAGTTAGCCATCTGGGCCTCAAGCAACAGAGAAGTACCCCCAAGCAATGTATCTGCTCCTTCAGAGGGTGTGTAACCCCATCAAGAGCAGGCAACCTCCTATCTGTCCAGTCTAGGGAACCACCCACCAACAGTGCCTTGGTCTTTTTTAGATTGAGCTTAAGTATGTTGGCTCTCATCCAGTCCATTACCAAGGCAAGACAACAGTCCAGTATATTCACTGAGACCATGGAATGTCAGCAGTTCTCCATGGTTTCAGAGAGAGGTCTTTTCCAGCTCCCTGTTCTGCATGAGGACCAAAGCATGAGTTCTACCTCTGAGCGCCTTTTCTCATGTCCAGACATCAGTACAATGTGAGTTTTCTGCCTTGTTTCCATGAGGCTTGGTGCATATTGCAGTGATGTTCAGAGGACACGAACTACACCAAATTAAACCTTACAGTGTGGAGTGGGGGGTGGGAATTGACACTGGGCTGCCACTTTGGCCAGAAGCCTTGTTTGCAGGTCCTAAGAGGTAGCGGCCAACTCAAACCCAGAGTTTGTTGTAGAGGTACGGAAAAAATGCAGGGTTTTCCTGTGCTCCTAATTGGAGATATAACAGAAAGCAATCAAAGCCACTCAACTTCTTAATGGCAACTCTGACAGGTTATTTAAAATGATGAACTAGGAGAATTCTCTTTACTGCAGAAATACATGCTGTTCCTATTTCTCCCCCCCTCCCACCACTTGCCCCTCTTGGGGGAAAAAGAAGAAGGAGAGGGAGAGCTTCTTAGAGTGGGTTACCTGCTGATGCTGATCTCACCTTTGTGACTATCTTTATATTAAATTTTTAGCTGCAACTGCTGCTGTAATTTCACACTTTAATGAGTTCCTTGGTACTGTACTTTTTTAATAACGAGCACTGCTGGGTATGTGCAATTTAACAGGAGTGGCTGGTTCTGTGGCTCCAGTTAGCAAGGGTCAAGCTACAGTTTGCCAAACATAAACTTGTGTTTTCCCCTAATAGTTTTTAGCTGTACTGGGTTTTTTTTTTGTCTTTCTTAGTTGTTTCTCCAAACTGTGCCGTGATACAAACCGTGTCAGCGGCACGAATACAATAATTGCCTTTCTTGATCGTGCCAAGGAAGTATTTAATCCAGCATGCTCATGAGGTAACCATGAAGCTGGCGGCCTTCCTTCCCTGATTGTTTTGCTTTAGCAGATGGTGTTCACTGATACACTGCCCCTGGTCTTGGAGGTTCCATTTGGCTACCATAGTAGGGATGGGGGGTGATTTTGGTTTGGTTCACGTTTAAATGCAAACCTACTCGATTCACGCTTTTTGAAACAACAGAAGAACTGAAACACAGCCCGCCTTCAAAATTCGCATTCCTCTGAATTTTGCAATGCAGGCCTCCCGGCCAGAAAAATTTCTGAAATTGCATATACTAATGTAAATGTACAAAAGAAAATAGCACACAACATGTATTATATTAAGGGGAACTGATTTGCATAAATGTATGAGGCAAAATTGCATACGGAAAAGGGGTATGCTTTAAATTTGCATTAAAGTGCTGGTTTTCATGAAGATTTCCACCCAGACACGCACACACTAACCAGTTAGGAAATGTAGAGAAATGAACTGAATTGGAAAACTGAGAAACTGAGAGAAATCAACATTGAAATAGAAACCTCCCCACACACACACACACAAAAATGCCGCTGAAAGCAGCCTCCCCATGGCAATTCATTTCGCCTTATGGAATAATGTTAGGAAGTACTTCCTCAAATGGCTTGGAACCATGAGTCTCTGTGCTAGGGAGGCATTGAGTATTTGAACTGGGTATCTCTTCGTGTATCTCTTCACAGTACACCCCTTTCCTAGCCACACACTGTATCCTCAGACCGCAGAACACAATCCTTGACCATTTTGACCAGGCTGGAATGTATCCTTGAACTCTGTCATTGGTTTCCTTGGTTGGAGGATAGAGAGGGGCACATGCTTGTGTGTGAACTAGCTTACTGTATCAAGCTTACATTTTTTGCTCCGCCCACTTTCCCCTGGCCCCACCCACCATTGGCATGCCCAGAGTGTGCCACTGCAGGCTGAAAAGAGTTCTCTGATGCTGGTATATACCATCAGTTTATGGTTTAGAAATGTATTTGTCCTTTTTCTTCATGTTTCTGGCTGGGCTCTGCTTGTGATGACTTGTCTTGCCAATAGACGATGCCCAACACCATCTGATTTATAGATAGCTAGCCTGTTAGCCTGTTTGACTTGCTCAACTGGCCATGAGCATATTATTCATTAGCCACCTCTCTCAGTGCCTCATATTCTCCAAACAATGTCTAACATCAAAGAAGGTGAAGGCACCCAGCACTATCACTTCCTTCCACAGATTAGGGTATTAAAGGCTGTTCTCAGCCATCAAAGAGCTGAATAACAGATAGAGAAGGGGAAACAAACAGAGGCAGGAAGGGTAACTGTGTCAGTTCACTATCTCCTTGAAATACAAATATCTTCTGGGTAGATTGCCCATACATGACTGTAGAATTTTCCACTGAGAGGTGGGATGGCCAACTGTCATGGATGCTTTAGTTGAGATTCCCACATTGCAGAAGGTTGGACTAGATGAGCCTGAGGGTCCCTTTCAATTCTACAGTTTTATGATTCTAGCAGAGTCACCACCACATGCTTACTGAATTTTCCCACAGGCCATGCTGGGCGTGTAAAGCAAGCCATTCCATGTTGTAGTCAGCCTGGCTTTAGCCCTACGTCTTCCTGTAGTGTGTTTTCTATTTCTTCAGAGTAAATATTAATTAAAATAGAAACTGCTAATGCAGTTCATTGCATGGGTGGGGTGGCTGAAAGATGGGGGGAAATCTGGTCCTTGATTCTTCTACAGGCTTCACTGTCTCAGGAGCCCAGTTAGCAAAAATTGTGTCTGACATCCACTCTGTGCAAGACCATGGAAATCAATTTTTCAGAGCTTGCTCCATGCAGAGGCCAGATTAATTTTTAGCTGAATTGATTCTTAAAATGCTACAGTGGGCTTAATTTGACATTTTGCACAGATGATTGGTGCATCCAAATTTCAAAAGTTTTAAGTGGCGCATGGTATTTTATGGCGGGGGAAGGGGTGTGCTCAATTTAAGCACTTCAGATTGGATCCCATTAATATGTTCAAGACAGTGTATATAGACACACTCCTAGTTTGCTCTCTTCAAGACTTTCCTGGATGGTGTATGTTTGCTGGGTGTAAGAAATATGAGGCTATCACTATAAGAACTAGTGCTAGATTTTGAGGGGAAACTCGCTGATGTAGACATCACTAAGACAGGAGTGCAGACATGCTGGAAATGTGAGCTTGGAAGAGCACATCTTTGTTTGAGACTCTGTCCTTCCATGTAATAAATTATAATAATAATAAATTTTATTTATATCCCGCCCTCCCCAGCCGAAGCCAGGCTCAGCCATGTAATGCCCAAAATCTTCCTGACACAGCGCATGTGGAAGGCATTGAGGTGTCGCTCCTGGCAGTTGTAAGTTGCCCATGACTCACTTCCATTAAGTAGCATAGTCAACATGCAAGCCCAGTAGACCTTCATCTTGGTCTTGGACCAAGGCATCCCATTCTCCCACAGTCTTTTGGAGAGGTGGGCCATTGCCGTTGTTGGCTTGCCAATACACTTGTCTGGCTCAGCTTTGATGTGTGGTGTGCTGGCAACAGTTTGACTTCACCCCCAAAAGCGTGCTCCTCCATTTTCTGAGATGGATGAATGTCAACCAACCAACCAACCAACCAACCAACCAACCAACCGACAACAGTAAGTAAGGATTTTAGGCAGAATCAACACAGGGAGAACAAACTTGGTACGGTGTACTGGATGAAGCTTATGGGAGTTGTAGTCCAAAACCAGACTGGTTAAGTATGTAAAAGCTTGGTACGGAGGTCTGTAAGATGCTGTGGCCATTACAAAAATGTTTTCCTAATAAAATCTCTGGCATTTGCCTTTAGTGGCCAGTGTCACAAGAAGTATAACAGGCAAAAATCACAGTTCTCTGAATTTTGCAGTGCAGTTCTTGCCTCAAAAAAAAAATGCAAAAGATTTGGACACATTTAAAGAAAATACATTCGAAATGGCTGCTGAGTGATACTGATGACTCTGTGACTTATAAGGTGGCTCTTTATGCCCTGGCAGCTAGGAAGATTAGGAAGAAAGAACTGGATGGGCAATTTGCAAGTTGCAAAGGGGACTCTGAGATCTAATTTGCACATTTTATTTGAGAATTACTTTTTATTCTGTGTAATAAGAAATTCTGGTGGATTTGGCCATGGTTTTACTGCATATGTAGCAACTACTGTCCCCCCCCCTTCCTTCTTTGGATGTTGCCATGGCCTTTGGCTAGCGCAATAAAAAATAAAGGGGGGGACATTCAAAAATTGAAATGTCGAGATGCATAAAAGATCTTCAAAATAATGTGTGTATGTAATTATGTATACATTCACAATGTATTCCATGGCCCCACATTGCTCCATCTGATGTGATGCTGTCACGGGTTACTAAATCACTTCAACCAATTGAATCAGACAGCAGTGTGGGCAAATCAGGCAGGATCTGACAAGGACTGCAAAGTAGGTAGCATGTTAGGGATGGCATCCAAACCTCTGCTGCATATACAAGATCATCTGTGTGCTAAATGTGTGAAATGCTGGTTTGTTGCAGCAGGTTTTGCAGGCAAGAGCCCATTTTGTTTTGTGCAATTTGTGTACAGATACAGTGTCGGATTCAGAAGGACTCCCAACATTGCCAACAAAGTGATGGGAATCTTTGCCACAATGTGTGTGTGTGTGTGTATAATGGCCAGATTCAGCAGGTGTTTTCTTTTGCTAGTGTTTCTGTGCCTCTCCCTCTTCATTTAGACTTTGCTTATTTGGAGCTATTGAAAGAGCACACTCTGTTTTTAGCATGTCGAAATCCAGTCACTACTAATTACTCTGGTTGCCATTTTCTAACCTGACAAGTGCAAAATCAAACCCGTCTCTTGAGTGCTGTAGGCTGTTCAACAAGCCCTTAAAAAGGAGAACCCAAAGTTTGACAAAGGAAGCATGCATGTCTAAAGTAAGCACTGCTTTGCAACTTGGCTGTAAACAAGTGGCAGCCAGCCTATTAGTGTCACAGTATTCTATTTTATTTTTAGGGATTATTTTGCATTTTTTTAAAAAATCAATTTCTCTCATTTTCAGTTGAGAAGATGTTTTCCAATGCCTCTCCAAAAAAAAAACAAAAAACCAAAAAAACAATCAAACTAGTGTTTCAAACATTTCCACTTTATAATTGCTCGTGTTTAAAACACGTTTGTGATACTAAGAAGTTGAGAGGAGGCGGGATGTTAGCAATTATGACGCATCTTCCAATGTGTTTCATCATTAAAATCTCTTAGGGGAGATATTGGAAAAAAAAGAAAGGAAGAATTGTAAGGGGAAGGCAATAAAGAGGCAGAGACCAACAGCTGAGATGAAAAAGGCCTCAAGTTTAATACAGCAACATAGCATAAACAGCAAACTATTAAGAATGGGATGGAGGAGGAGGTTATATTATTACTCTTTCAGCTATGTTGCCCAAGGGAGGTTGGCATCAATAGGCAGCTGAGATGCACAGCTCGGCTTACCTAGGATCTGAACCTGGACATATTACTCATCGTTCTTGTGATGAGAGGTAGGTAGGAGGCTCTCTGGGTTTTGGCAGATCTTTAGCAAGACACACTCACTGGGCCCCTCTTCCCTGAGTAGACTTACTCTTGCTTCGGTCACTGGCTGGAATCTAGCCAACCATGCCAAGGTAAGAGTCACAACCATTGCTCCACCCGCCTTTCCTCCTAGGAAGGATCCCCACAAGAGAATATGGACCTTGGATGGAGAACAATTCTCCCAACCCTACATTGCACCTTCCCTGTGTGTTGTCTCCCACCTCAGCCTTCTGAGCACCTTCCCGTGCCTCCCCTACAGTCGAATTATTTTGCCACATCCATACAGATACTTTTGCCAAACTTTGTGATGAAAGAGCTTGGGGGGAAATCTAGGATGTATTTCTGGGACGTTGTAAGTTCCAATGTTTTGAGTTCTACTTTGGTAAACATGTCTGCTATAGTGGAACCTCAAAATCCAAGGTAGGCAGATTTCATCAGAATCCTAACAGAGCACCCTGATGGGATGGAGGCAGATTTTAAAAGTTTTTAGAAGGTGTCGGCTGATAGAAGATCCCTCTAATATTTGTGAGGAAATAAACCTTTCAGTCTGCAGTTTTGGCTTCATGTGCTTGTATGTTGCTATCCTGATTGCCAGATCTACATTGCTACATCCTGACAGGGACTAGACATTCAGCTGTTTGTGGATGCCTTGTGTGTGAAAGTGGTGGCAGATGAAGGGAAATACAGTTTTCCGAGGGGAATACAATGGAAAATCTCATTGTATGCAGCCAAACTGTGTTCCCTCAGCAGTCTAACGTCAGTTTACCAGTTCAACAGTGTGAGCACAGGCCTACAATTGTGGCACTGGCAGCCAGATTGCCTCTACCAGAGTTTTTGTCCTTGTCGTCTGTTGAGGAAGAAAAAGTAGCTGCTCCAGGTTTGGGTAAAATGTGTAGTTATGTATTCCCTTGCTAATCAGAAGGTGATTATCTTATGAAGTACAACTGCATTCCAGGAAAGGTACATTTGTGCATCTTCAGGTCTGTCAAGGTGAACCACCACTCCCTTACCTTTCTGGCTTATGTTGGACTCCCCTTGAGAGCAAGGGGGTTTACAGCACCCAGTCATGTCCTCCTTTTCCTGAGAGGAAGGCTCACTCAAGCACTGTACACTTTATGGCTGTTCTTCAAGGTCAACATTCCTTCCACCACCAAAGGGATGTGGTGGGAACATCTATGAGAGCTCCCATTACAACTGCAAAGGCTGCAAGAGGAACTGAAGCTCTGTACTATAAACAACATTATAAATGGGCCTTTCACCCAAGATTAGGAGACTGCCTGGCTGCACTAGACCCACTTCAAGTAGTTAAAACAATGTACAGAGATTTATTCTGCTCCGAGGGCATCCTGGGATGGGATGGGGATGGGGAACGTCTGGCCTTCTAGATATTGCGGCTTTATTCATCATTGACTGTTGGCCATACTGTCTCCATCTGGTGGCCAC
The DNA here is from genome assembly GCF_964270895.1 of Podarcis filfolensis. Lineage (NCBI taxonomy): Eukaryota > Metazoa > Chordata > Lepidosauria > Squamata > Lacertidae > Podarcis > Podarcis filfolensis. The sequence continues at coordinate 14,374,166 of NC_139610.1, forward strand.
AGGTCCTAGTGTCTAGCAATACTACTACTTTGAGGCAGGCTTAGGTTCACATCTAGGTCCATTCTGGAGTCCATGTTTAATTTTATGTGTGTTCAAACTATTAATCCATTTGCTCTGGATAATTTCTGGAGGAGAGTTAGGTGATGTTTCACCTAGCCCTAGCTATCTTACATGGCAATGTAAACACACATTAGATTTTTCAATGCTTCTATCCTCAAACGTACTATGTTCATGATCACTTTTTTATTTTTAGTGTTTAATTGCAGAGGAATAAAACCTTCAGGTATAAAAACTGAATAGCTGTGGTGTATTTTTTTTAATTAGCATATTGTGGAATATCTGCAGTCTGTAATAAGGCTGCCCAGAGTGTAGCATTCACATAAGCTCTGTTCTTGTTGAAGGGAATTGGGGATTGTGCTCAAAAGTAATGATCCTTGTGGTTGTTCATGTAATAACTTTTCATGAGTTATATATATATATATATATATATATATATATATATATATATATATATCCTGTTATAGAAGTCTTACTGGAAATCGGCAGTAAACTCTGAACATCTTGGGTGAAATTGGCATATCTGCTAGGGGGATTAAAAAATATGAATTGTCCTCTTTTGCAGATTTAATTTCTGCAAGGCACTGATTTAGTTATTTTTTTATTTATTTACTACAAATATTTAATAATGATTCTTAGGCTTGACTGATAATTGTAAAGGTTTTTTAAAACACACACACACACATACACACATAATGGATCAGTCAATAAAAGATTCATATTCATTGTATATTGTTAATTTCCATGAATATAGCTCCTCTTTATCTCAGCTCTCTCACAGAAGGTATAGCAGGGCTCCAACCCCCTTGGTGAGAATGGGATTGTGGGTATACTATTCACTTGGTATGTTCATTTGGTATGCCTGCCTGTCTTTTTTAATCCAGTTCCTGCTTTTTCAATTAGTTGTGTTGACATGGGACTCTTCCTTTCCAGATCAAGACTGACAGGTTTAAAGCTCACACATGGAACTTTAAAATGTCCCTTTAAAGAAGTGGCTTTATTTGGCTGTTTTCCTGTCATAGTTTAGTGGTAGAGTTTTGTTTTTAAGCCATTACTTCAAACTATTTTCCTTTGGCTTTGGGGGCTGTTAGCAAGATCAAGCTGTTTTGGGGGCTAACAACACTTTGTGATGGCTGTTTCTTTTGAGTGCGAACAAAAACCAATATGTACATAGCATATGAGAATATTGAAAATCAATTTCAAATAACACTGATGCAGAAAACTGTCAGTTATGGAACTCAAGGTAGCATATACAGGATTCTCATGTGGACATTGCTCAGAGAACAGAAATTTCCTTACATTTGGCAGTGCTGCTGCACATGTTCCTTTCTACTGTTCCCTTCGACCACAGAACAAATAGTTATTTCTGACAACTTATAAATATTGTACATACGTTTTACTAAATGAGTGTGAGTTCCGTAGTAGGGCACTACATTGGAGTCTCCTGGTTTCAAACCACAGCATGTTCAGGAATTGCCAGCTCATTTTGCCTTTAAACAAATTATCGGCTGAACTTGGTGATTCCTGCTCTGGAGGAAAAAAAAACCAATTAATTTGAAGGAAAGCAATAAGTCAATTAAAATTTGTCAGTTGGCAGGGACTTGTGAGATGATGTGCATATGTTCTACTGGGGAATCCTGGACTATATTGATGCAGGTTTTTAGTTTGGTTGTGTTGCAGATGCTGTCTGATTCTCACACGTTTTTGTTAAGTAAACTCTAGATGGTAGTTAAAGCCAGTGATGGTTTTCTGAAAGAAAACCTTGGAAAATCCTCTGATGCTCTAGAGAGGGATCTAATGTAGTATTTTTAGAAGTTAGTCAGGGAACTGTGGTACCCCATATCCTTGGGTGCCAGATTTCCCCCTCTAGATTCTTGAGTGCTGAGGTTTAATCAGAACTGTCAGGGTGAGCTTGTTTTTCCACCATCTACAAGAAGAAAAGGCCCTACAGGTAACCCAGGGCAAGGTGGCCAAGGCAACGTGGGCATGTTGTCACACAGGGAAATTTCTGCTTTAAAACTAGGCTTTCAATAGTGCGTAGAATGGGAGGAGCTGCTTAGCAAGGGGTTTTCTGGGAGGGAGAAGCATGAAATAGGTCAAATTCCATGTTGGCGCTAAGGTCAGAACCATCTTGGTGGGCTGGCTGAAGGCAGACTGGGACAGAGACACAGAACCATCTTGGTGGGCTGGCTGAAGGCAGACTGGGACAGAGACACAGAATCTGTCTTGGAATCTCATGCAGCAGTGCTGCAGGAACAAGCACCTCTTGAGATGTGAACATTGTAAATTATGCACTTCCTCCATGTGTGCAATAAAACCTATTTCTTAAAGAGTGAGTGCCTGGAAGCCCCTGGAATCTTCCGACCGCTCAGCAGTGATTGGTGATGCACAGCCTTTGTAATAGTATGTTTAGTTTACTTGTGCTTAATATATAGAGGTAAAATAGAAGCTGTCAAAGCTTTCCTAATATCTACTTCCAATTGGCATCCGTTATTTGTTACGAATGAATTTTTGAAGTGGAAAATTTTCTGTGGAAAAATAAAGCACTGATTGCAACCAAACCACAACAGGGTGCTTGCGACTTCTAAAAGACTAACAATGTTATTATATCATAAGCTTCCTCCAGTCCTCAAAGTGCTGATTAATATTAAAACACAAGCAAATATATGTCAAAGATCCTGATCACAATCTCATATATCTAGTTTGGCCTTAGATTATCAGATTTGGTGTAGTGTGTGTGTGTGTGTGTGTGTCTGCACACGTAATATCTACAACTTGCTCTTGTCTCTTGTTGATGGCAACATTATGGGCTGAATTTTGCCCAGTGGCACCAGTTACTTGTATGCAAGTATTTGCATATTTCCAAAATACAAATTTTGGGCATGTGTTAGGAGTGAGGGATGCTTGAGAAAATTTACAATTCAATAAATAAAAGCCACGATTCACTGTTGGGAGGAAATACCATTTTGATATATTTGTTTTCATTCCCTGTTATGGTCACACACACAAACCAAAGTAGCCCGCTCAAATACATGTGTGCCTGTGATGCTAAGATGAACAAATTAAAAGATGCCACGATAGATTAAAATTGGCCCATACCAATTACTCAACTAAAGTTTTAGCAGGTCAATTCATTCCTTAATGCTTGCAGCTCATTAAAAAAAATAGTATATAGGGAGATGCACACAAAGACATTTTGAAACATGGACCTGTGATCCCTGCCATGGGGTGACCCATTTTATAAAATGTATTCCATTATTTAGTTAGGTCCATTCATTTCAGTGGATCTACTCAGTCGTCTATTATTTTCATAGGGTCTACTCTGCATAGATCTAACATCAAATCACACACTTTCTTCTTTCTTTCCGACCCAACAAAAAATACCTGAATTTGGGCTTCTGTGTGGCTATTTTAATATCAGCACCTCTAAATAGTAATAATGAATTTATTACTGCTCTTTGGGCATAGTGCCATGAAGAATCCTTCCAAGTCAGTAGACTTCAAGACTAATTTGCTCTGATTATCAGGGGGAATTACTTTGTCAGACTTTCTTGCTCACTTATGCAAGGACAGACTTGTTAGTTCCAACTCATTTACTTTATGTGGGATGAAAGGTGAATGCAACAAAAGTGGCCAAGGAAGCCTCAAGCTTGCTTTCTTTCTTTCTTTCTTTCTTTCTTTCTTTCTTTCTTTCTTTCTTTTACATGAAGCACTAGATGTTAGTTGCACGTGCCGTCAGCAGGATAAAATGCCACAGCTATGCTCTTAAAAGATGTCAGATTGCTTACTCCATCAAGTAAGGCCATTCCTTCAGGCCCATCAAGGAAATGGATGGTGCCAAGTGTACGTTGAGCTTCCCAGTCAAAGGATGCAACGGAAAAATCCCATCAGAAACCTGTCCTCCTTATGGAGAGTTTTCTAATGCAATGAGACAGGGCGCACATTAGTAGATGGGGAAAGATGGTGACGATCCCATGAAGGATGATCTGTGCATGGTAATAGCTTTTCTGCATGCTCATCTTGCTGGAAAGGGAATAAGGATTGTTTGTCTCCGGCCCCCTTGGGCTGCAAGATTCATGCTTGCCCTGTTCTACAAAAAAACAGCAGAATGCAATGAAAGACTCCTGTCTTTGCAGCGTGCCTGCTACCAACCTTCACACTCCTTCCAGCAGGCAATGAATATGAATCAGGGGCTGGCCGAAACCCAGTGCATAGCAACAAACTCACAAGTAAGGTGGAATGAATTGTTGAGCCCAACAATTAAGCATTTCTACATGCAGGGCCATGGGTGGCGCTGTGGGTTAAACCACAGAGCCTAGGACTTGCCGATCAAAAGGTCGGCAGTTCGAATCCCCGGGACGGGGTGAGCTCCCGTTGCTCAGTCCCTGCTTCTGCCAACCTAGCAGTTTGAAAGCACGTCAAGTGCAAGTAGATAAATAGGTACCGCTCTGGCAGGAAGGTAAACGGCGTTTCCATGCGCTGCTCTGGTTCGCCAGAAGCAGCTTAGTCATGCTGGCCACATGACCCAGAAGCTGTACGTCGGCTCCCTCAGCCAATAAAGCAAGATGTGTGCTGCAACCCCAGAGTCGGCTACGACTAGACCTAATGGTCAGGGGTCCCTTTACCTTTTACTTTATATGCAGGGCAGGTTCCCAGTCTTATAGATACAAATGCTTCCCTCTCCAGGTCTGTCATCAGCCCTTGCACCTCACAAATTGAGACGTACCTGATCTGGGGTCCTGTGAGGGCTGACTGGGAAATTTTTAAAAAAAAAAATCAAGGGCATTGCTGCTGAAATGACACCTTTTCATTCCTTAGTCCACTCCTGCTGCTCAACGCTCTACCGTTGGTCAGCTCAGCAGGGAAACACAGGATTAAGGAGGACTGGAGATGGGGCAGAGGTTTTGCTGGCTGCTGTAGTCCCATCAGCAGAAGTTGGTCCCATGTTTCCAAGTCTCTCTTCCCCAAACAGCATCATAGAACTCCTGAAATGAATTTACCGTGTTAGGTTGCAGGCACAGAGCCAACAAAAGGCTTCCGGGTGCCATTCTGCCAATCTTACTGCCCTTATTAAGCCTTGCAGCAACTCTTAGCTGATATTTTCATATAGCCCCTTGATGACAAGCCCTGTGATTTCAAACTGAAAAGAAGGCACCGCAGCCCAAAACATCTGCAGAGCACCAAATTGGCTGCAGTATCTGCCAGACCAGTCATGCTTCTGTGAATCATTTGCTTTGCACCAGACTAAGATTTGTCCAGAGCATTAAGCATACTCAATACGGCAGCTTGGCTTGGATAGTGCTGGGCCAGTTTCCATTATAAGAAGTAACACAGAGAACTGTGAACAGAACTTTTTGAATCCAATATGTATTGCTATGGGTAGGCCACTTTTAAGGGTACTTGATCCATACAATTCATTCCTTTACAACTCATAGTGGTTAGCATAAAATATAGCGCCAAACTTCAGAATGCTTTTCTGTTTTATTTGTGTGGGGTTTCTATAATTGCATTTGAGAAGGGCAGATCAACTAAATCAGAAGGTTTAGGAGTATTCTAGCAGAAGCCACAGAATCACGTGTCCCAAATGTAGATGAAAGTTTTTATTTTCTTTTACGAACCTTCAGATTTGGGGGAAAAAAGTTCACTATGGGACTGTGTTTCTTGAGATAGGAGATTAAGGGAAGGATGAGATGCATGGTGTAGAAACTTTGTACCCATAGATACTATCCTTAATGGACAATAGCCAGATGGCAGCTCATGAACCAGTGTTCATCTTTCACAAATAGATGATTGAATTAGTGCTAAAGTTTCCTAAATGACTAGAGAATGAAGATTCTCAGGTAAATCAAACAGGAGACAGGTTTTCATTTGTTCTGTAGCACACACAAACACACTACTTCTCACTGCCATTACAGTGCTCAAACCAAACCCAGTCACCATTATGAGGTGATTATTGTCTTGTTTCTCTCTTCTGGATTATTTTCCTCATTAAAAACAAAAATTGAGCCAAAAAGTCATATTCACATAATCAATATTATTACTGCATGTTCTTTCCCAAAATATCTTCTGTGCTTTTCCAGTTATAAATTTGTGTTAGGAGAGAAATAATGATTAAACTAAAGCCTTCCTCGTGATCAAAAGAAAGGTCAAGACTTTGGCTTGGATCCTGTGGGTGCAATTCTAACCTCGTTTGCCTAGGTGTAAGCCCCATTAAATTCATTAGGACTTGCGTCTGAGTAGACAGGGTTCAGATTGTGCTGCAAGATGTTCCCTGATTTTAGGATCCAAGCCAAATGAAGTCTATGGAAGGAAAATTTCCTGTCTTCTCCCCACCTCAGCAGCCCCTTGTGTCCCTCGGACATGTCCTTTTGGGTTGAGGGGTTAGCTGGTCCTCCTGAACAATATGGGGTGGGGGTGAAGAGTTCTAGGGATGGGCATATATGCACATTTTGGTTTCTCTAGCAATCTCCCCCACCAACCATTAAAAATATGTTGGCATTTTGGCAACGATCTGTTCTTCATTGTAGCCTGATCCTAGGTTGTATTTTGTCATCACGACGGAGTGTGACAGAATGTTGTGTGTTTGGGACAGTCAGAAAGTTGGGAGGTGACTTCATATTGATGTAAACTGGGAGGTGTCAGAGGAACCAACCCCCAGGGCAGGTTGCCAGGAACGGATGAGACAAGGAAAAGTCCTTACCATCTGCTCTTTATTCAATATTGTGACTACATTATTACATGAGCACTGTTCCACAGCATTTGATATTTTCATTTACCTACATTCATTTGAAATAAGATGGCTTTGTGAAGCAATTCTGTATCCTCCCACCACGCTGATGAAGAATTCTACCAAACAGTAGTCAATATCCGGAATCACTGTTCAGTGTTGGACATCATATTTTCTGAATGCACAAAGCTTCACAGCTTATCTTTCATCGTACAAAGTCTGGTACCTCGCTTGACTTAAAGATTTTCAGAGACTTTGGGACTAAAGATTTCATTTTGTACTTGTTATGGTTTGAAGGAATTCTATAAAGATTGTCTATTTCATATGTACATGGTCATTGTGTTGCCTAGACATTGCTGACTTTGTTCAGTATTCACAAAGAGAAGCTTGGGAATGCAGCCTCTCAGAATAATGGCGTCGTCCCGAGTAAATCTCCACCCCACTTTCCTCCCACTCCCTCATTCGTCGTTATCATCACCTCCTCTATGGTTGTTGCTTAGGGACATCTGTCTCCGAGCATCTTTGCTCTCCTACTTTTAAGGCTCGCCGGGTTCTGGGAGATGGTGGGTGTGGAATGCTTGCTAGTGATAACGTGTCAGCCAGCTGCTCCGGTTCTGCCCTCCTCCTCCTCCTCTCCCATTATTTCCCAACTTTCCCCCACATCTTCCTCTGAGCTGTGACCTCCCACAAACCCCAGTTGTAATTATGAGCTGTCTTCTTCTTCTCTGGAAGGGTCAGGCTGGGGAGGCAGTCTCCACCATTCCTCCTCTGCCCAGTCCCTGACAAGAGGTGACTTTAAATTGATGTATTCCTTCATTGAAATGGGTTGGCCTACATGACCCTCAGAGTCCCTCTATATTTTTATACTTCTACATATATGTGGATGGATTATTTAATTATCTACTGTGTTGCTATCTATTTTACGGTATGGGATTCTGACTGCTGAGAAAATGGAAATATGCTTTCTCTCTTCTTCATCTGCATTAGTGCCTTTAATTTGCAAGAATAATTGCATAGTTTACATTCCATTTGTACATCTGTCATCGCTTTGATTTCATCTCTTTGCATCAGGTGGTGTAAAAATTAAACATAGCCAAGTTCCTTTGAGAGTTATCCGTCTTGTAAGGGTTTTTGTTTTGCTTTGTTTTGTTCTCGTCTTGCTTTCTCTCTCTCTTCCACACACAAACACACACACACAAACAAACGCACACGTCTTGTAAATTGTTTCAAAGCTTTTCCTGTTTATTAGATGTCATCTATTGTGTCACAGTCTTTTACTTTTAGATGTTTCAATTATGCAGGAACAAGGTGCATTTGCTCTGCGTTTTTTCGCAGGGACCTGGTTTTCCATTTGCCACCTCAGCTTTGCATAACAGTCACCTATTTTTAACTTCAAAACACCCCGCACCCCATGAATTGTTAAAATGCAGATCCTTGATTCTAGCCTTCCGGATTTTACTTAAGCCACAGGATAATAGGGCGAGGTGTGTTTGTGTGTGTGTGTGTGTGTGAGAGAGAGAGAGAGAGAGAGAGAGAGAGAGAGAGAGAATTTTCTGGCCTTTGGAGATACATTGGTGCGCAGCAGTATATTTTTAAATTTAATTATTTATGAGCTCTATTTTATTGGAGAAGTGTATCTATTTTCAGGAAATTTTCCATTTGATATATATATATATATATATATATATATATATATATATATATATATATATATAGTCAGTATTTTTAACTGGCATCCTGCAGCCAAAGATTTCACCTAATATTTTGAACCCATCACTGAAATCCAGTCCTTGTCATTTCTTGGGCATCTCTTCCCTCCTGTCCTGAATCATTTGCATCTGAGTTCCTGTTTTTTTATCCACACAGCCCTTTTATCTCTAGGCTCTAGTTTGTCTGGTTTTCCCCTCCAGCTTCCCATACCTCTGTAGCTTATTGACTACCATCTCGTGCCTCCTTCATTGCTATTATTTATCATAACCATTTTATGCCACCTTCCCTCCAAGGAATTCAAGGTGGTGCACATGGTTATCAGCCTCTCTTTTTATCCCAGAATGTTCAGCAGGGTCCGCAAAGGCAGTGTAGCTGGGGGGTGGTGGCACCATTGAGACCAGGGTCTAAGCTTACTTAACTACACCTCCTGAATACATTTGTTATCCATTGTACAATCTGTTCCAGTTTGGGATATGAACACCCTACATACAGGAATAAAAATAGCAGAAGAGTGTGGTTTATAGATTTGATATCTAGAGGGCTCTCCCATGGAAGATGGAGCAAGCTTGTTTTTCCTTGCTCCAGAGAGTAGGACCCAAACCAATTCATGTTACAAGAAAGAAGATTTCGAATAAACTTCAGGAAGAGCTTTCTGACAGTCAGAGCTGTTCAAGAGTGGAACTGTCTCCCTCAAATGGTGGTGAACTCTCCTCCATTGGAGCTCTCAAAGTGGTTGGGTGGCCATCTGTCATGGATGCTTTAGTTGAGATTGCAGGGGCTTGGACCAAATGACCATCAGAGTCCATTTCAATCCTACAGTTCTATGATTATCTGGAAATGATTATTATTATTTTGCTAGAAACCTTCTCTGAAATAATACCTGATATATAAGGCTCCTCAGAACTTTGTTTTGGGAAACTTTGAATAATAATTGGTTGTTCTGTGTGGGGCTGTTAGCCCTGTTCATATTTCACACATGCAGCTGCAAATATGTGCTTCTGCTTTCATCCCAACATCGCCTGACCTTTGAATATTCAGGGCAGAATCCTGGAAAGGGAATACAAAAGGTGGTTAGCTTTCTGCAGACCTCTGCACTCAACACGCGAGGGATGGTTTTGGTGCTGGGGCAGAACTGCAACTTCAATCAGGAAGTCAGAAACATGCCCTCACTTCTTCTTCTGCACATGACTCACCCACCCCTGGGTACATGTGTGAATGGGATTACAGTCGTACCATGGAAGCTGAACGCCTTGCGACTCAAACATTTTGACTCCCGAGTGCCGTAAACCCAGAAGTGAGTGTTCTGGTTTGCAACTATTCTTTGGAAGCAGAAAGTCAGACACGGTTTCCATGGCTTCTGATTGTGTGCAGGAAGCTCCGGCAGCTAATCGGAAGCCACGCCTTGCTTACCGGACATTTTGGAAGTCAAATGGACTTCCAGCACAGATTCCATACAGCTCCCAAGCTGCAGCTGTCACAAGTGTCACAAGTAGCAGATCAGTAATGACATCTCTTGAATTTGGTTAGGGATTTCTGGACATGGGTTTGTATCCACTGAAGACATGTAGAGTAGACCCATTGAAATGGATTAGTCAATACTTCTGCTTTCAATACTTGAAGATTAAGGGCTCATCCAGACTCCTGCTTGCCCCAAGGAAAACCCAATCTTTACTACTGAATCAGAGCAAACTTCAATGGAGTTTTCTGCAGGTTGATGTTTGCTCAGATTCATCGCTAAAGGCCGTGTTTTCCTGGGGAAAGTGGTGTGACAAATAGAAAGCTGCCTGGGCCCATGTCTAGAAAGCAAGAGAGAAACAAGAAAGTGTTTGAACCCATGCTTTTGAAGCACAGGACAAGCAAAAGTGTGGACAAGCTCTTAGTCTTATGCAATACAAAGTCACTAATCAATAAGGTCATTCTAATTTCTCATTTGCGTGAGCCAGTTTTCCTCTAAAATTTTGTTCCAGTATTTGCTTGTATTTGGTTCAGCCTCTTCTAGCCTGACCTCTTTTTTCCTGAAGACATTGAACGAGCATTATTTTTTCATGATGGTTTCAACAGGGTTTAATATAAATTATCTATAAAAAATTCAGGAAGGGTCATTTCAAGTTTTGCCAGTTCCGGATGATTTACAGACATTTGACCATTCATGCTGGCCAGCGATATTTATCTGTTGCCCTTAAACTGCAGTTTGAATGTCATGCACAAACTGTAGTTTTAACAAACCAAGAAGTATCCTCTGAAGCCAAGCATGTGGGAGAAGGGAGGGGAGAGAATCAAATGCTCAAATTCATTGCTCGTTCCTCATCCAGGAACATAACATCTAACCCATGGCAGTGCCTGTGATGGAAGTACTTTGAATTGAGCTTCAAAGCAAAACGATAAGGATCCCTTTTGGTATAAATGAACTCATAGTGTTTGTACAAATGCACACGTATCACAAGAGCATTTTTTGCCAATAATCTTCATCATATGCCACCGAATGGTCTCCATTCCACACCACCCTGTAATGCAATGTTATAACCTTTCTATTTTTAAAACTCTATTCCAGCAGTTCATATTACGGGCTTCAATTTTGTATTCTGCCTCCTCCGTCTCCTTTATGCTATACTGTTGCTGTGCTTGTTTTGATTTACTTGCTCTGGGTTACGACCCTTTTCATTAGAGCTGACTGCTTAATTAAGTTTCCAATTGTTTTTGCTCTGTCTCCGCTGCCCTAGCTCTCCAAATGAAATAACAAAAGTGCAGCTATCATACTCTGGTAGTTGTCTTATCAATTATATTTTCCTCTTACCATTTGTTTCACTCTTTTTTTTTTCATTAGCTGTGCACTTTACAAGATGTTAATTTTCAGACACTTTGGAGATGCTAGACATTAATTCACATTGATCACACACTCACAGGATTCTGTTTATATGGGAGCAGCAACCAACCTCAAATCTCTCCACAGGCACTCTCAGCTAGGGACCGGTAAATCTGTCAATTTTGGTTTCTCATTTTTCCAGTTTTCAATTTATTCCGCTGAATTTCCTCATCTCTTTGCAGTTCATAAAAAAAGTCCTCATGAAAATGTAACAGCATTTAGTGCAAGTTTTCTCTAATGTGTACACTTTTGCAATGCAATTGCCCCTAAAACAATGGATTTAGCTGTGTTATTGTTAGTAATGAATGCATTTTTATTAACATTTTACCCCAGTATATGCTATTTTTTTTTTTTTCATTTTACTTGCCTGGATAACTGTATTGCAAAATTCAGCTACATACAAATTTCAATGGATAACTACTTTTCAGTCCTCATATTGTTTTGGAGACTTAGGTAGGTGGGCACTTAAATACAAACCAAATCAGATTTCTAGTAGGTTCATCATAAAGCATGGACAGGAAGCCTGTTACCTTCTAGAAGTTGTTGGACTACAACTCTCATTGTCCTGACCATTTTCCATGCTCATTGAGGCCAATGGCATCTGGAGTTCAGCATTGTCTGTGGAGTTGCATGTCCCTCACCTAGATACCCCCACTGATTAAACTGAAGCCTCTGAAATTCTACTGCCCCAAGCAGTAGAATTGAATTGAATTGAACTGGGCCAGTATGAGGTCTGAAGTGGAATGACCCAGCATTTTCCTTATTAAATTCCTGACTCCTCATGACTTGTCAGTCCAAACCTGATTAGATTGAAAGATCTTTTGGCAGAAAGCATGCCATTTTGCAGCTCTGTTCCGTGCTTACCCCACAGTCGATGATATATAAGGTTAAACAGAAGTCATAGTATAGAAGAACCTTTAACAGATAAAGTCAAGTTTCAAATTGCTACCTGCCAATCGTGAGGTTAAACCTACACTGGGTCAACTGCTTATCCCACTGTTTTCCCTGTAACTGACTATAGAGCAAGAAGACAGAAAATACCTGTATCTAATAATGTGTCACCAATAGAATAGCAATTAAATTAAGGAGAAAAGGTGTCGGAGAACCTTTCTGAAATACATGTTGTAATTTATAAATAGATCAATTGCTAATCTACCATTTGCTATTTAACCAAAACAACAACAACTGAAAGCCTAGGCTCTAGGAACTCCATTATACCAAATGAGCCATCTCTAATGGGCTTTTTGTATTTACATTATTGCAAAGAAAAGACCTGATGTTTCAGAACATGACTTCACACTTACTGGCAAAAATAAGTCTCTCTCTCTTTATAGGTATGAGCATGCCTGATTTTGTAGCTGCAGAATTTTGTAAAAGCTTAGAGCTACAGTGTTTCAAACTAGGGTTCTATGAAATCTGGGAAAATTTCTTAGTCTAATCAAAATGCCTTTGAATTCCTTGTATGTTTTGCATGAGATGAGTTCCCCAAAATTCAAAAAGTCAAAAACCTGTGAAGCCTAGACATGTTACTGAGAGATGATAGATAGATATAAAATCATTGTCTACCCTTGACATTCCTCAGTCATTTAATCTCAGTTGTTGTTGTTTAGTCGTTTAGTCGTGTCCGACTCTTCATGACCCCATGGGCCAGAGCACGCCAGGCACTTCTGTCTTCCACTGCCTCCCGCAGTTTGGTCAGGCTCATGTTTGTACCTTCGAGAACACTGTCCAACCACCTCGTCCTCTGTCGTCCCCTTCTCCTTGTGCCCTCCATCTTTCCCAACATCAGGGTCTTTTCCAGGGAGTCTTCTCTTCTCATGAGGTGGCCAGAGTATTGGAGCCTCAGCTTCATGATCTGTCCTTCCAGTGAGCACTCAGGGCTGATTTCCTTCAGAATGGGTACGTTTGATCTTCTTGCAGTCCATGGGACTCTCAAGAGTCTCCTCCAGCACCATAATTCAAAAGCATCAATTCTTCGGCGATCAGCCTTCTTTATGGTCCAGCTCTCACTTCCATACATCACTACTGGGAAAACCATGGCTTTAACTATACAGACCTTTGTTGGCAAGGTGATGTCTCTGCTTTTTAAGATGCTGTCTAGGTTTGCCATCGCCTTTCTCCCAAGGAGCAGGCGTCTTTTAATTTCGTGACTGCTGTCACCATCTGCAGTGATCATAGAGCCCAAGAAAGTAAAATCTCTCGCTGCCTCCATTTCTTCCCCTTCTGTTTGCCAGGAGCTGATGTTACCAGTGGCCATGATCTTCGTTTTTTTGATGTTGAGCTTCAGACCATATTTTGCGCTCTCCTCTTTCACCCTCATTAAAAGGTTCTTTAATTCCTCTTCACTTTCTGCCATCAACGTTGTGTCATCTGCATATCTGAGGTTGTTGATATTTCTTCCGGCGATCTTAATTCCAGCTTGGGATTCATCCAGTCCAGCCTTTCGCATGATGAATTCTGCATGTAAGTTAAATAACCAGGGAGACAATATACAGCCTTGCCGTACTCTTTCCCAATTTTGAACCAATCAGTTGTTCCATATCCAGTTCTAACTGTAGCTTCTTGTCCCACATAGAGATTTCTCAGGAGACAGATGAGGTGATCAGGCACTCCCATTTCTTTAAGAACTTGCCATAGTTTGCTGTGGTCGACACAGTCAAAGGCTTTTGCATAGTCAATGAAGCAGAAGTAGATGTCTTTCTGGAACTCTCTAGCTTTCTCCATAATCCAGCGCATGTTTGCAATTTGGTCTCTGGTTCCTCTGCCCCTTCGAAATCCAGCTTGCACTTCTGGGAGTTCTCGGTCCACATACTGCTTAAGCCTGCCTTGTAGAATTTTAAGCATAACCTTGCTAGCGTGTGAAATGAGTGCAATTGTGCAGTAGTTGGAGCATTCTTTGGCACTGCCCTTCTTTGGGATTGGAATGTAGACTGATCTTCTCCAATCCTCTGGCCACTGATGAGTTTTCCAAATTTGCTGGCATATTGAGTGTAGCACCTTGACAGCATCATTGTTTAAAATTTTAAATAGTTCAGCTGGAATATCATCACTTCCACTGGCCTTGTTATTAACAGTGCTTTCTAAGGCCCACTTGACTTCACTCTCCAGGATGTCTCGCTCAAGGTCAGCAACCACACTACCTGGGGTGTACGAGACATCCATTTCTTTCTGGTATAATTCCTCTGTGTATTCTTGCCACCTCTTCTTGATGTCTTCTGCTTCTGTTAGGTCCTTTCCACTTTTGTCTTTTATTATGGTAATCTCAGTATTAATTAATTAATACTAATATTAATATTAATACTAATACTAATATTAATTAATACTAATATTAATACCAATACTAATATTAATTAATTAATTAATTTCAGTATTAACCCCTAAATTCACCTCCAGTTTAAAATTTTGGAACCATTTCTATTACTTTGCACATCAGTTTTGGTTACGCTCTCAGATGTTCTGGTTGACAACTGAATTTTTCTAACACTGTCCTTTCATCTGAGGTGAAATTTGTTGGAGCAAAAATAGGCTACATAAAGGACATAATGGACTTTGCCATGGGTGCAATGGCGGGGGAAGGGGTGGGGGGCTGGGCCGCCCCGGGTGCCATCTCTGAGGGGGCAACAAGAAGGCACCCCATGGGGGACTCACCCTGCCACCCCTGGGCACGGTGGTGTGAGCCGCTGTCATCACGCCGCCACAGCCACATGCGGTACGTAGTGGTACACGCACATGCGCGCCTGGCGGTTTGCCCCACCCCTGACATCCCGCACTGTGTGGCAGTGTTCCTTTGGCCCTGCATGGGTGTTGAAGATTGACAGATATTTTAAGGTACAAAGTGTTATGACAGCATGTGGGACATGAACTCTTTCTAGCTGCAGCTTCAGATTCCAGCATGTAATCTATGCTGAAATGTTAGTAACCAAGCCAATAACTATATTTTTAGGCCCCATTTTAATGGCACTGCCGTGAGGTGATGATAACAACAACAATCACAGCTGCAGAAGCCTTTTCCACATGTAAGAGCATATGTTTGTGCATGCAGGGAAAATTTGTTGCATACAAAGAGCACATTTGTGCAAGGAATTCTCTACCCGGCCAATGCAGGCACCCAGTAACACACACAGACTTTGGAGCTGAGCCCAAATCACGCATTACCCTTGACCCACGCTGAATTAGGTCAGTCAACAAATTAGGTCAGGCATTTTAATGTATTCTGGTCTTCAGGACTCATTTCGGAATGCAGGCTGAAAGCAGTAGTGTTACAATGCCTCAAAATAAAATAAAATAAAATAGATGAGTAATATCTCTGTGGTTGCTTATGACTGCAGGTTCCATTCATCATTGTTTTGCAGTGAACTGCTTGGAAACGATTTATTTATTTTATTTTATTTTTCATAGCTGGTCTGGAAGTGGCATTCCTTTTGGTTTACTTGCCATCCCCTTCATGTATTGTCTGCTAGAACTCAGGGTCATCCTGTTAACCATTTCCCCAAGCCTGCCAGTGACTATTCAATCAGAAATGGAGGGAACTTTTCATCTGACGGCCCCAAGTCATATAGTGAGATTTGCTTGACCAGGCATGGAAAATTCACCATGGACATGTCAGTCCTCGTAGCAAATATAAGTTCCAGACCAGCTCTCAGCTGTCCTGCTGGCAGCTGAAGTCTTGAACAGTTGAGCTTATATTCCTTACAGCAAAAGCAGGCTGAATTGGGGTCCTGGTATGAGTAGCAAGGTTTCTTGGTATGCCTGGGCAGAAACCGTTTGTTCTTCTTCCCTCCAGAGAGGGCCTGTACTGCAAGAATGACTTGTGGTACACTTGACAAAACTGAGTGGCTACCACCGGCCTTCAGTGACTCAGAAATGAAAACAGGCCCTTCCTTCCTGTGTCCCTAACCTACTAGAGCTTTTTTTATTATTTAAAAAAATGTAGTTGTCATGTTATGAGCTGCACTGCCAATGAAAATCAATAAAAGCAATTTCCATCTACATTTATGATCTCCTCCTCACTGGGTTCCCCCTTATCATTTTCTGGAGCTATTTTATCAAAATGTCACTGAGCCTGAATGGGATGCTAGTTTTTTGTTGTTGATTTCTTTCTTTCCCGTACAAATGCAGGGCAAATCAAGTGTTCTTTGTTCAGTTTTAACACAAATAAGTTTAGCAGGATGGTTTCAGTATGTGCTGGATAGAATGGGATATTCTGTGATCCCTCCCCCCTTTGTTTCCATCAGCAGGGCTTTCCCTTCCCAGACCCAAATCATAGCTTGCTGAGCTCTAAGGTCAAAGGGGACAGATACAAACCATGAAAAGCCAGGGGGAAATGCTTTAAATTCTGTTTTGGATTCTCTGCAGAGAATATGTGGAGAGCATTCGTAGCTAAAATTCACAGCTATACAATACCTGCATTTGAAAAAGTGTGTTCTCCTTCATAGAGAGCACGTGTTGCAGTGGGGTCTGACAGGCCACCGCTCTGTTGCTGTACGGGTTAGTATGGATGACCATCCACAGTGATTGGGCAGTTGGGTTACTGGGCAAATTTTGGTGCTGCCATTTAGGGGGACGGACCAAAGGTTATAAAATCAAGTCATGCAGCACTAACTGGGCTCTTTTGCTGTGTGCATTGGATCACCCACCCACCCTCCCTAATCTAGGGCTATTGTGTTGACCTTGCTATGCCTGTCATGGGGTCGCCTACTTTTGCGGCAGGGGCCTGGTAGGAATTTTGTCCATTTGGCTGATTGGCTGGTACCATTTGGTTTTTGCCTACTGCGTAGCAAATCGTCACAACTTGTAAGGTTGCTGTTAGGCATTGCTTAAAAAATTGGTTGGTGGAGGGGTAAGGATTGGCTTCAATGCTACTGCTGCAAGGGAATTCCGTTAAAGGAATCCAGGGGCTTGCCATTCTTTCGTCCGTACCCCTGAATGGGGCTTAGGGCTGCACAAGCCCCTGCGAGCATGCAGGGAGGGGGTGAGGGTCTTGTGCCTGGCTCCATGCTCTCCCCAATATTGTTTTCCCTTACTGGCTTTCACTGGAATCCGGAAGTCAGTTCTGTCCCCGGGCATGGGGACAGATAGTCATAACCAATGCCTAAGCAACCACTCACATTTATGTATTTTAATAAAGTTGTGGCCAAAATTATGACAAAAACCTTAAGGAAAAATTATGTGTGAATTGTGAATTATTTAGGGGTGGCTTGGGGGACCTCGACACGCAAAAACAATGATGGACTTCAATATTTGATATCTGCCTGGTGATTTCCTGCCCCAGTGTTTTATATTAGTATTTGACAGTGTTGATTGCTCACAAGCAATATAAGATATCACAGTTGTTTTGGGCATTTTACCTTTATGGAACAGTTTTATATTTGCCAGGGTCGTTCTGCATATCTTGCATCTAGCCTGTGCCCTCAGGCTAGATCGCCAGTATCATTACCAGCTTTGAAGAAAGATTCAAGTACCAGCCTAGGTGGGGAGTGGGAAGGCACCATTGTATCATTTTTTAAAGGCAGCAAAATGATGAGTATTAATGGCTATATTATCGCCCGAGTGTTCCTTTATTTGAGGAGCCCCTCATAAGCTAGCCAGAAGATAGCTTCCAAACCAATGTTTGCCAATGGCTGGTGTACAACAGCATTTTAGGTAGTATTGGATAGTTGGCATGATATTCAAAATGTACCATTATAAAGTGCAGCAAGCCTGCAACTTAAATGCATTTGACTTGTGCACATTCGGCTTTATGTGCATGGCAAAAATGCAATATGCTACTGTGAGAGATGCCTATGCTTTTGAATGGAGAACATGATGCACGATTAAGCATATTACAGATAGTATGTATACATTGCATAGCAATTATTAAGAAATGCATTGTGAAAGTCACATGGCTGTTTCTGCAGATAGGTTTCCTGTCCACTGGCTGCCAATGTGAAGGAATGTGGATATACTAGGTGAAATTAATTTACCAGTGTGAAACAAAGCCTTTGAGCACAGGGAAAATAAACTCCTGGAACACAGAAGTATTCTTTCCTCCACAGTAGTAAAGATCATTTCCTGATCCTCCGCTATTCATCATACAGCTTTCAGTATCCAACAATGAAATCTGTTTTCCTGCTGATTGCTTCCTCCATTCTTTTAATGTTCTTTTAATGTGTAGGCTGTTGCAGCATTTTGAGTTGGAGAAACACAGACACATAAAAGATTCTTCCTATTGCCACCGCCATCTACCCAGAAGAATTTGTATCATTTCATGTTAATCCAAGGCAAGGTTGGGAGAGCTAGGCCATGTCAAGTTAGATTTGATCTGAAAAGAACCACGTTTAAATTTTTCACCGTTGCTAAAAAATTCCTTTCAGTGCTTGAGATTTATTTGGCAGTCAACCCAAAAAGTTAATCTGTGCTCATCTTCATGAAGCTAACTTTGTTGTCATGATACAATTACATAATGACTTTGTGGCCTGCAGGTACATGGTGTGTCCTTAACCCACACAATTCTTGTGGTGACGTAGCTCACTATTTATTTCCTCTTCACCTTTTGGCAGTACAATGGTAGCTCGGTTTAAAAACTTAATTTGTTCTGGAGGTCTGTTCTTAACCTGAAACTGTTCTTAACCTGAGGCACCACTATAGCTAATGGGGCCTCTTGCTGCCGCCGCCGCCACGCGATTTCTGTTCTCATCCTGAAGCAAAGTTCTTAACCCGAGGTACTATTTCTGGGTTAGCAGAGTCTGTAACCTGAAGCATCTGTAACCCGAGGTACCACTGTATAGATCCATGTGATAACATTTGATGATATAACCTAGCACTGTGCCTTGTCAGGTTTCCTGCAACTTGCTTTATTTGCTGTAAAGAAAAAATATGCTATTTCAAAAATACTTGCCATATTTGATCTTTGTACTGAAACATATCTTTTCAAGGGGGGGGGGGGAGAACCTCACAGTATAAAACAGTACCCCCTTATTTATTTATTTGAAAAGCTTTTTTTGTCAAAGTATAGACAGTGCTTTATTCAGTACAATAGTTCCCATAATGCACAAGGCTTTTCACTCTCCAGTGACATAACATGCCCTTTCTCCATGCGGTGTCAGCAGCAGCTGAATAACCAAATGCATTGTGGGAAGCGCTGCATTGAATTATGTCCCAAACATATTGGAATGCAATACTGGTTTTCTACGATGGGTGCTCTGATTCGTCACAGTTTTCTCACAAATTGGGTCTTTTTCCTGTGTTAAAAATAAAATCAAATCAAACACAACAGACATTTGGTGCAACACAAAGCTGTGTCTAGTTCTGAATGGGCTCGTATACAGTACTTTGTGAACCCAATATTCCCATGCTGCTTTTATTGGGTGTTTTGAATCAAAGTTCCCACCTGGTTTTATGATAGGCACAATTGAATATTCCGCAGGATCCCTCTATTCCCATTCAGAAGCTGGAATGTTTGTGACGAAAGCTATGCTTTGCCGATGGATGAAGCTATGTATAAATTGTGACTAAGGGGATATACAGCACAGGCAGCAGTATTTGTACAAGAAAAGGAAGCAGGTGTGCCCCAAGAAGGGGGTATCTTTTCTTTGCAGTGTTTCAAATGGGGAGAATAATGGGAACTGTAGTCCACAACATTCAGAAGCTACCGTGTTGCCTATTCTTTGTGTAAATCATATGTGAATGGTATAGTATCTGTGGTTGTGCATCTTACTCTCCATACAGAAGTAGAAGCAGCAACATTGGTCTACAGTTTGGTTAAGAATCACATCTGCTGTTGGGTTAATTTTGCAAGAGTTTGCACAGCTAAAGTGCTATGCATTTTCCCCTTCCCCCGGTTTGTTTGTTTGGATTTTTTGCTTGTTTTGTAGTTCCAGTTATATATGCAACCACTTGTAAACAACTCTATAAATATATGAACAATAACAACAACTGACTTCTGTTTGGGGCATGACCCTAATCTCCCTGCCCCAATGCATTTTTGGCTGAATGTATCCTTTACAAGGGCAAACATTCTCTGCCCACGATCTATTCAGACTCTGGTTCCCAATATTGTTGAGCATTCATTTTGGCTAGCAGGATGAATTATTGATTAGCTGCAACAACAAAATCACTCTGTAATGTAACATTTGAGACATTTTCATTTAAATAGAGTTGCCTTAAATATTTAGACAGGCACCTGACGATGAATGCTTTTTTCAAACAATTATGGAATGTTCATAGTGCTCATTGATTCACCGAGATCCAATATTCACAAAGCCTTTCTCTTTAAATTACAAGTCACTGCAGATGTTCTGCTCCATTAGCAGAAAGGAATTGTTTGAGGTTCCCGGCGATGTTTTCAAGGGCGTTCTGTGTGCTCTGTAATGCTCGAAGTTATACGGATGTAGCACCTGGGATTGAGGTTTTAAGATGTGTACATAGTTGACGGGGAATTAAATTGTCGTCTAAATGAGTCGGCTACATTGGCCGGTACCTTTAGAGAAAAGGAGAGAGAGAGGAAAAACCTGCCTCATGCTTTTGCCTGTCAAAGACGGATATTTTGGAAAATGGCATAAAGAAAGGAGGCGGGCCTACATCAAGTGATTCATGCAGTGGTGTGATTCTGCTGTGTTATTGAATGCTGTAACAGAGAAATAGTGTAGCACAGCGGAGACTGATTGAAGTGGCATAAGGCCAGAGCAGGGAATTGTTGAGAGGGAGTCATGCTTGTCCTCTGTAGCTAAATACTTACGGGCTTATACAAGCCTTGAATCCACGCTTTAGAGCAGGGATGGTGAACCTGGGTGCTTCAGAAACCCATTTTGTGCTCTGAGCCCCCAAACCCATCCCCATGGAAATAAAGACACAGTGGAGACAGAATTTAGTTTAAATGTTAATGGGCAAATTTCGGCCGCAACTTTATTAAATACTCAAATGTGACTGGTATTGACTTAGGCATTGGTATCAAAACTATAACTGGCTCCTGCCCCACCCTGCAGGAAGCCTGGAAGGGTAAACAACCAGCAGGGGGATCTCTGTCAGTGTATATTGACTGGTGCTCACCCCTGGGGTTCCCGGGGCTCCTGGCATGGCCCTAGTGGTGTAGTGGTTAAGAGCAGTAGTCTCGTAATCTGGTGAACTGGGTTCGCATCTCTGCTCCTCCACATGCAGCTGCTGGGTGACCTTGGGCTAATCACACTTCTTTGAAGTCTCTCAGCCCCACTCACCTCACAGAGTGTTTGTTGTGGGGGAGGAAGGGAAAGGAGAATGTTAGCCGCTTTGAGACTCCTTCGGATAGTGATAAAGCAGGATATCAAATCCAAACTCTTCTTCTTCTTCTCCGGGCTTCGGACTGGATCCAGACCCCTGGATTCCTTTAACGGAATACCCTATTCATTGGAGGGGCAGGTGATGGCAGCACCTCCTCTCCCCACATTCCCCTAAATCAATGCCTAACCGCCAAACCTTACAAAGTCATGATGATTGCTAAGAGGTAGGCAAAAACCAAGTGGCCACAGCCAATCTGCCACATTGGACAAAATTCCTACCCAGCCCCTGTTCCAAAACAGGTGACCAACTGAAGTCCAAAACAAGGCCAAACACAACCTAATTAAAGGGTAGGTGGGTGGTGTTCAGCAGCGGGAAGCAAAAGGAGGTCCCTACGTCGCGCTGCCAAATAAATACCCCCAATTTTGCCACACTGCCGATTATCTAAAGGCCATTGGCATAACTGTGGCACCACCGACTTGGAGCGGGGCAAGCCCCGCCCACAAGCTGGTTGGGGAAGAGTTCCAGGGCCAAGCACAACATGGACCCTCTGTTAGGAGGATCCAACTTACCACAAATCCCATCTTCCCTGACCACTAGCCATGCTGGCTGAAGCTGATAGGAGTTGAACAACATTTATTTCTTTTCTGTACTTCTGCATCCTCCTTTATCCATCAGGATTCTCGGGTGGCTTGCATTATTCATATTTAAGCAACAACTTTTGGACAGGCATTGGCTCCCCACCCCGGCTTGAAAGCTAATTCCATAGGCTCACTGTCACCCTCTAGAAGTCAGGAAAAGGCATGGGCTCCCCTGGGTCCTAGTTTTCTTTCTCATCCCCAGACTTTGTACAGTGGCCACTATTTCCCAGACTAGTAAAGGTAAAGGAACTCTAGACAGTTAAGTCCAGTCAAAGGCGACTATAGGGTTGTGGTGCTCATCTCACTTTCAGGCCAAGGCAGCCAGCATTTGTCTGCAGACAGCTTTCTGGGTCATGTGGCCAGCATGACTAAACTGCTTCTGGCACAATGGAACACCATAATGGAAACCAGAGCTCACAGACACACGGTTAATCTTTCCGCCAGAGCGGTACCTATTTATCTACTTGCACTGGCATGCTTTTGAAATGCTAGGTTGACAGGAGCTGGGACAGAGCAATGGGAGCTCATTCTGTATCAGGGATTCGAACCACCAACTTTCCAATTGGCAAGTCCAAGAGGCTCAGTGGTTTAGACCACAGCACCGCCCACGTCCACCTTCCAGACTAGTAGCCACTTGTCAGCTGCCCCTCCAGGGAGAATAGCTCACCAGAAACACCTATAACAACACTATTAATGGCCTTGAAGTGAATATGACTTAAATTAGAAGCGTTCAATTATTTGTAAAAGGAATTCAAATGGATGCTAAGACTCTGGGCTGAAGCACACTTTCTAGGAAGTAGTCCAGTAGAATGAACACAATTCTTGCAAACCGTTCAACACGAGTCAGAGGTTATTTAATATTTAACGGGATGTGACTGCTCTTCTCAATGCAGCAAGTTTCAAAAAATACAGCTGACTTTCAATCTACCTTCATCTTTGAAGCAGAGAGTTGCTTCTATCAAATCATGAGTAGCAGCAATATTTCCCTCTTTGCCCTGAAATATTTGCAAAGGCAAATTGATAAATGGATTGTGACATGAGTAAGGTAATTCAGAGCCTATTCACAGGTGGGAAGATACTGGAGATGGTTTGCATTAATTCATATGAAATGGCCCGATCACCAAGTCCTATCCTTGGTCCTTTTAGCCAGTCCTGGCAGTGACTTTCTGTTATGGCCTCTGGCAGAGGTCTTTGCATCCCTACGGCCAGAGATCCTTCACTCCATAGTGGCAAACGCAAGCAGCTTGGATACTAAATTCCTTATCCAACAGCACCTTTAGATTTTTGCTGAATTTGACAGCAAGCCATCAATTTCACTTATCTATTATGAAGCAGCTTGACTAAGACAATCAAAAGGGTTTATGCAGTCAGACTTTTGCATTGCTTGGACTTGGGATACTATGAGCGAGGCTTTTTTAATTCTTAAAATCCCTATAAATGGGGGCAGAGGGAAGGACAGGGGACTTTCAAAGCATAGCACAACAGGGGTTTACAACGCCCATTCCTGACAGATGCAAGATACCACCAATGACAAAAGCTGGTGCAACGGCAGTAATTCATAAGTCCCTTTGATCTTTGAAGCGTCAGTAATTGATGTTGAGTAGGGCAGCAATGTCAGAGGGCAATTGACGGCCTCAGGACCTTATGGTTGACATCATGGCTTCAAGTAAAAGCAGCAAAGTCTTTGGACCTTACACATCTGAGTATTGTGAATAGTCTGTGGCCCTTCAGATGTTCAGCCCCAAGTCATCATGACCATTGGTCAGGGATGATGAGAGTTGTAGTCCAACAACATCTGGAGGCCCATCAGTTAGCCACACCTGTATCAGAGCCATTGAAAAACAGTCCATTGCAAGTGAATGTAAGTATATCTATCCCACTGTGCCTGGAAAATGTTGGCCAATTCATTGGGTTATGTGGCATTAAAGAATATGCTCAGCTTCCATTTATCACATTGATTCCAAAGTCAGAAACTGAAAAGACACAACTCAAGAATTACCGTCCCATCTCCCTTTTAAATGTGGATTACAAAATATTTGCAGATGTTTTGGCACGAAGATTTAAGAAAGTTTTAAGTGAGATAATCCATAAAGACCAGGCAGGCTTTCTCCCGGGCAGACATATGTTTACTAACACAAGGAACATCATAGACATATTGGAACTTTTACAAACAAACATAAACACTAAAGCAGTTTTAATTTTTATAGACGCGGAGAAAGCCTTTGACAACATATCTTGGAAATTTATGAAGGGGAATTTAAAAGAAATGGGAGTGGGACGGGGGTTTGAGAACGGGATTGAGGCAATATATTCAGAACAAAAGGCTAAACTGATAGTTAACAATGTGGTTACAGAAGAGTTTAAAATTGAAAAAGGTACACGACAAGGCTGCCCGATTTCCCCATTACTGTTTATTTCGGTTCTGGAAGTGCTCC
This sequence comes from Podarcis filfolensis, assembly GCF_964270895.1. NCBI lineage: Eukaryota > Metazoa > Chordata > Lepidosauria > Squamata > Lacertidae > Podarcis > Podarcis filfolensis. Next base: position 14,398,829 of record NC_139610.1, read on the forward strand.
TGAATATGATTAGGGGGGACCGGTTGGTGGAAGGGATTCAGGTCGGAGCGAAACAATATAAACTTAAAGCTTTTGCAGATGACCTAGTTCTGACATTACAGGAGCCGGAGTCTAGTTTGAAAAGAGTACTACAACTGATTCAAAACTTTGGTCGAGTGGCAGGATTTAAGTTAAATAAGCAAAAAACTAAAGTTTTGGGGAAAAACGTGACAGATATTGAGTTGGAACAGCTTCAGAAAGAGACAGAACTAAATGTGGTTAAAAAAGTTAAATACCTAGGGGTAAACATAACAGCAAAAAATCTGAGTTTATTTAAAGATAATTATGAAAAATGTTGGTCAGAGATTAAGAGAGACTTGGATAGTTGGTCAAGACTAAAACTTTCTTTGTTAGGCCGAATAGCTGCCATCAAGATGAATGTATTGCCAAAAATGTTATTTTTGTTTCAGACACTGCAGATTGTAGACAAGACAGAGTGCTTCCGGAAGTGGCAGAAAGATATTTCTAAATTTGTCTGGCAGGGCAAAAAGCCCAGAATCAAATTTAAAATATTAACAGATGCGAAAGAAAGAGGGGGCTTTGCCCTGCCAGATTTAAAGTTGTATTATGAAGCTGCAGCTTTCTGCTGGTTAAAAGATTGGTTACTTCTTGAAGATACGGATGTCTTGGATTTGGAAGGTTTTAATAATGCGTTTGGATGGCATGCATATTTATGGTATGATAAAGCTAAGATAAATAAGGCCTTCAAGAACCATATTGTCAGAAAATCAGTTTTTAATGTCTGGACAAAATATAAAGACTTACTGGAGAATAAAACTCCGAGGTGGCTGTCACCCCTGGAGGCTAAGGCTCGGAAAAGAGCCAATACGGAGGCCAACTGGCCAAAATATTGGGAGATAATAGAAAAGGATGGTGACAACTGGAAATTGCAGAGTTTAGAAAAGATGAGAGACAAAGTGCGAGACTGGTTACACTATGCTCAGATTAAAGAAGTGTTTAAAAATGACAAAAAGCTAGGATTCCAAGTGGAAAAGTCAAAGTTAGAAACTGAACTGTTAGAACCTAAGACTAAGGTACTTTCAAGAATGTATAACTTGCTGCTGAAATGGAACACACATGACGAAATGGTAAAATCAACAATGATAAAATGGGCGCAGGATATTGGGTATAATATTATGTTTGAAGATTGGGAAAGGTTGTGGACCTCTGGGCTGAACTTCACTGCATGTAATGCGTTGAAGGAAAATGTGATGAAAATGATGTATAGATGGTACATGACCCCTGTTAAACTGGCTAAAATATACCATTCGTCTGATAGCAAATGTTGGAAATGTAAGGAAAATGAAGGAACATTTTTTCACCTCTGGTGGACCTGCCCTAGAGTGAAGGCCTTTTGGGAGAAGATATATAATGAATTAAAAAAGGTGTTTAAATACACCTTTACTAAGAAATCAGAGGCCTTTCTCCTGGGTATTGTCGGCCAGAGTGTGTTAAAAAAGGACAGAACATTCTTTTTGTACGCAACAACAGCAGCAAGAATATTAATTGCCAAGAATTGGAAAACTCAGGAGCTACCCACTGTGGAAGAATGGCAGATGCAACTGATGGACTATATGCAATTAGCCGAGATGACCGGCAGAATTCGAGACCAGGGAGAAGAAAGGATGGAAGAAGACTGGAGGAAATTTAAGATTTATTTACAAAAATATTGTAATTTGGCTGAGTGCTGAATTGGATGCCAGTGCAGACAATTGTCTACCATTAAATTAGATTTAAGGCTGAATTATATGTCAAACCAAATTAAGATTATTAATTAAGATGAGTTAAATGATAATTTGTTTGAAATTAATTTAATAATGATGTAAGTGCATGCGGGAGGTGTGGGGGAGTCCCATGTAACAATTGAGAGATGTTAAATGGACAATGATAAGTGGTGCTTATCTAATATATGCTTTATTTGAAAACTTCAATAAATATATTATAAAAAAAAAAAATAAAGAATATGCTCAGCTTCCAAGTATTCTATTTATTTCAGTTGTCACACAATGTAGTTCACTGAAGGTTGGAACTAGCCCAATCTTGTTCTCATTTTTTCCATTTTTTTCCATTATACTTTCTTGATTCTAAGCCGTTTCATTTTTTAATCTTATGCTGACGGGGAAAAGGCAATTGCCTTTGTTTGTGTTTCTGAATTGAAGAGTGTTCCAATACTAGGTATCAAAGGATACTTATTGTATTAATCTTTTTCAATTCCACAAAGAATACATCTATTTTCTTTTTCTCCCGAGAACACGATCATTCTTCTGAATGCTGAATGTACTGAAGGCAGCAGTTTATTCCTCTGATGGTGGCACATATAAATAAAGAGCTGCTTTTATGAACCCAGCCCAACACCATGATTCATTTAAACTGGCAACCATAATCTTTCTTTTGTAAATCTCAGACATTATTGTCTTAAACAGTTTACGCGAAGGAACGTGTAGTACATGGGGCTAACTGCACATTAACACTCACACAGCAAACAGATTTAAGAGCCCTAGTGCTGTTTGATGTTTGGGGGTTTTTTTGAAAAAAGAAAAGCTAAGTTGGCTGGTGGGGAAGGTGGAGGTCTAGTTCAGAGAAAGGGAAGAACACTAAACTCTTCTTCTGCCTACCATTTTTCTACTCCACATTGGCCCCTCATGTCCTTCTCCCCTCAGACTTTCAAAAACATACTCCTTTTTCAGTGTGGGGTAGAAAATCAACTGGTAGGGAATAGTTTCAGTGACACCAATGTCCGACTTGTGTCTTGACTGTAAGCTGATTTTTTCTGAAGCAACTTTTACATTAAAAAACAAAAAAACAAAACAGTAAGTACATGTGTGGGGCTCACTAAATAACATGCACATTTTAATAATAATAATAATAATAATAATAATAATAATAATAATAATAATTTATTTGTACCCCGCACATCTGGCTGGGTTTCCCCAGCCACTCTGGGCAGCTTCCAACAAAGATTAAAAATACATTAAAATGTCACACATTAAAAACTTCAGATATAGGTATTTTGTGATAAAAATATGTATTTAAACATATTTTTTCTATACTTAAAAAACATAAATCAATCACAGATGAATCTAGAAATGGGATGGAATGGATTTTTGAGGAAAACTGGCATGGAGCAGAAATGCACTCATGCATCTAGCCATACTCAGGGACAATTACTAGGCTGTCCAATTGACGTGACAAAACTCTTTATAGAATCTGCTGCTTCGGAAGCACATTGTTTCATGCTTCTCATATCCTGAACAGAGATGGGAACAGCTACTTTAAAATGAGTCAGACCTTTGGTTCCTCGAGTCCTTATTGCTATCTATTCTGACCAGAGGCGGCCCTCTTAGGTCTTAGGCCATACTCTTTCCCGCCTTCCTATCTGAGTGTTTTTTAAACACAGATGCCACAGGACCTTCTGCATGAGAAGCGTGCTAGAACTCAAAAGGAAGGAGGAAGGCACGTTTGGCAAACCCTCACCATGACCAATTCCCGCCCAGAAACCTATGTCCTGACTGTGCAAGGATGTGTGGATCCAGAATCGGCCTCCACAGTCACCTACAGACACACCATTAAGACCGTGTTAATGTAAGACAATCTTACTCAGCCACGAGTGATCACCAAAGAAGAGGAAGGTCTACCACTGAACTATGACATCTCAGCATTTATTTTGTTCTTGTTTTTTAAATACCACTAGGCCCCTTTAGGTAGGATTTGAACCTCTCTCACCTGCACAGGAGCCAAGTCCTAGGGGCCGTGGTCCCTTCAGCCCCCCAATAAAATATTTGAGGGGGCCAGGCAATTCCCAAAGTTGATGGACATTTATATTCAAATGGTGTGTGTGCACTGTGTGATGTGATTGATCATGCAGAGCAGGGCTTACCTGGGGGCCCCCAATATCTTATTCAAGTTAGCATCCCTGTTTGCCTGTAACATTTAGACAAGCTTACCCATCTAATTGTGCCATTACATTATGTCCTCTTTCAGTGATGGCCAAACTTGGCCCTCCAGCTGTTTTGGGACTACAACTCTCATCATCCCTAGCTAACAGGAACAGTGGTCAGGGATGATGGTTATTGTAGTCCCAAAACAGCTGGAGGCCAAGTTTGGCCATCACTGTCCTATTCCATCCTACTTCACATCCTGGGCTGCCATTGAGGGGACAGAGAAATGAATGATGTTTGGCAGTACCGTGGCTTGGGAAAATGCTCATAAACATCAGTACAACCTGACCAGGTGAATTGGCCAGCTTCACATGGTTGTCATTGGGGGAATAGATGAAGGCGGTCATAACAGGGGCCTAAATTTTGCAGCAAGGCTTTTCAATGTGTTGTCCCTCGCAGGGGGTGGGGGGATTATGCCTCTACTTCAAGGAAGTACCAAAATGTCTCAAGGCTGCTTGGAACTTCTTTGTCCTGTATTCCAGCGACGCCAACGAGAGATTAATCCATCGTGACTCTTTGAATTTGCTACTAATCTTCCTTTCTCCCTTCATTTATATTCATGTTTTCCCAGACACTGTGTTTACTCTTTCGTACCTTCAGGTTTTTCCAACAATTATACATGACACCAATGTAATTCTCTCCTATAAACTATTTTATCAACATCTATTAATTTCTGTCTGGCTCTTTGTTCCCCTCCAATCCCAGCTGAAAGTGGGAGGTGGGGGCGGGGTAGAGATTTGCACATCTTGGCCAATGTATAATGCAGTGGGCATAGACCGATGCTGACAACTGTTTGAACAGAGTACCCGTGTGTTTGATTGCTCTGTTGTCTCTTCAATCACACAAGTCCATGCTGTTTATTTCTTTGATGATCTCCGTATCTTCGCATTTCTGTGTCACCCGTCTTCATTTCCCTCTGTTGTTCGGTGTTCTGTTTATCAAAGTGAGTCACTGTCCCCTCTTGCTAAGTTAACCGTTGCGCTCAGGCAGGGTTTATTTATTTATTTTAATTAAAAAAAACGTTTAAAAAAGCTCTGGTAATTGCCTGTGTACTATTGTCAACTCTGCTTACTAATTAACTCCAACATAGACGGAAGAAGTACCAAAGGTGAAAAATCAAATACTCAGTGTGGCAGACAGATTTTTTAAAAATAATAAATAAATAAATAAAAATCAACAGCAGTGAGAGCCTTTCTTAAACATGCTTTCAAGTGCTTTGAAGAGTATTTTCTCCTACTGTCCATATTTATCTGAAATGGAACATATCTCATAATACCTAGACAATCTCTTTCTCCCCCGCCCCCGCTCTGTTATGTGCCTCTGTGCACAAGCAGAGTTTCCTTCATCTCCTCCTGAGCCTTTAGAACAGGTAATGCTTTCTTTGGTGTTTTGTTTTGTTTTTAAATGAGGTAAATGTATCATGAGTGCTGGTACAAAATATAATAATAATAATAATAATAATAATAATAATAATAATAATAATTTATTTATTTATACCCCGCCCATCTGGCTGGGTTTCCCCAGCCACTCTAGACAGCTCCAAACAGAATATTAAAAATAGAATCAAACATTAAAAATTTCCCTAAACAGGGCTGCCTTCAGCTGTCTTCTAAAAGTCAGATAGTTGTTCATTTCCTTGACATCTGATGGGATGGCGTTCCACAGGGCAGGCACCACTACCGAGAAGGCCCTCTGCCTGGTTCCCTGTAGCTTCACTTCTCGCAGTGAGGGAACCTCCAGATGACGATCAAAGCTGGACCTCAGTGTCCGGACTGAGCAATGGGGGTGGAGATGCTCCTTCAGGTATACTGGGCCAAGGCCGTTTAGAGCTTTAAAGGTCAGCAGCAACAGTTTGAATTGTGCCCGGAAGCATAACTGGGAGCCAATGATGCCATGGACAGCAAAAAACAGAGGTTATGGGACTCCTTTTTTGTTTGTTTATTATTTAATTATTGCATTTGTATACTCCCCTTCATCCGTAGACCTCAGGGTGGTTCTCAACTTTAAGAAAAATGCACAACATTCATAGGAAAAGCAGGAACAAAAACAAACCAACACCGTCTCTTCCACACACATCCCACAACGCATTTAAAAGGATGCCACATGTGTGTATGCACACACACATTGGGCTTCAGGGTACTGCAGGTCGTAGAAATCAATAGACACCAGGCAAGGAGAGTATCCAGGAAGGTGGAGAAAGGTTAGGGGTTTTAAAGTACTCAGGAGTGTCTTTATTCTCATCTTTTAAAATGTTGATGGGCATGGCATGGCCTTGGTCTGAATTCTTGAATATGGTGGCATTTCTTAAAGAGAGAAGATTCTATTTATTTAATCTGTCGCGATTGGATTTTTTTAAAAAGGAAATCTGTGGCATCTTTTGTTAAACCCAATTTAAAGTGGTGCTCTTGTGTTACTGATTTCCCCGTGTTGCAGGTTCCCTTGATGCGTGTTAAATTACATTAATTAACCTTGTGTCCCAGATATCAGTTGTTAACCTCTTGTGGGAAAATTATTCCTCAAAAGGGATTATTTTTGTACTTCAATTCGCTCTTCACTTTGCCAGCATAAGCACAGGCCCCATATTAGCTTGGATTTTGTCATAATTTCTGAAACTAGAAAGAATGCTCCTATTTCTTTAAATATCCTTTTCTCCTTGATAACTTGGTGGCCAGACTATGTTTTTTACTTTGGGGGAGGGGGTTTTATTGTTTCATCTAGTATTGTCAGTTTTAAAATTTCATTCTTTTATAAAATATATATTGTACTTGTTATCCTTGCATTATCTTTTTGTAAGGTGAAAGAGACTGCTATTAAGCAGTATACAAATGTTTTTGTTTGTTTTGGTATTTTTGTAATATTCATTTTTGTCTTCCACAAGGTTGGTAGTTTGTTTTTCAATTTAGATTGAATGCTTCTGAACATGTGCAAAGTTCATTTTGCCCATGGAAAGAAAAGTGAGTGTTTTTCTTTTTAAAAGACCTAAGGATAAGGTTCTCCAGTCATGTCTTACTGTTGAAGGCAATTTTGGCTGGAGGGCTCAGCATTCATTGAACAACACACATTTCCCAGCATGAGGCTGCAGTTATGGGGACCATTCCGTCTTTCATACTGCTGTGAAAGTTTCCTCTGTTGTGGAGGAAAAGTGAGGAAGGTAGAAAGTATAATGTCTAGAACACTGTCCCATTTGTGGTTCTCATCACCATGTTCAAAACACTGGGTAACCTTCAGGTTAATACTGGTCATATTCAGCCAGGGAGTTTACCCAATACTTGCGTCTTCTTGCCTGAAGAGGCTTACTTTCTCCATGCAAGGTGTGCAATGCTTTAGCCTTTTGTGTTACAGGTATTAAATATTGCGCAGTTTGAAGCAACTGTGGAAGCATAAGAACTGACTCCTTTGGAAATGAAACATTGTCCGGGCCTATGGAAATAGTATTCAGACTTTTACTTGTAGAACTTTCTTCAAAACAGAATTAAAATATCAAAAGAAATATCCATACAATATCTTGTGCTATCCAGCACAGGCATTTTACAAAATATGAAAGAACCCAAACAGAGCCATAAGCAAAGGTTTCTCTCCAGCCTGCTTTCCAACCTCTGGGCTGTTTGTTCTTCCTTCAGGAGAGCCATTTACTTACATTGTTCTCCCTGTGGTGTTCAGAGAGAGGTAGCTGCAACAGCAATGAACAATGGAAGGAATGGGAATGCAGAGTGGTCAGCCTTGCCAAGGCTTCTATAGAACTCCATTAACTTACATACATATACATACCTTTGACCACCCTCACTACGCATTCTGCATCAACATCTGCTTGGTGGAAGTATAGATATACACTGGTCTCATATGAATCACACAATGCGTTAACAGCATATGTGTCTAATTAGAAAATCAAGGTTACATAAGCAGTGCTGGAGAAAAGGTATCCTGTGGTGTTAATACAATCATGTCAAGTGTTGCTATAATTCATTACTTGCTATTACCAAATTGCTTCAAATATATGCAATGGTGTATGATGGATGAAGGAGGGCAGTTAAATAGTAAGGGCCTCAAAGAGTCTGTAGCCCAAATGCAGCAATAGGACTCTTCCAGTGGATGGAAGATGGTCTGAAGAGCATCTGTAGAAAAGGCTCTACTAATATAGGAACCTTTATAGAGCAGTTCTTCAACTGGCCTTTTATTAAGGTAGACAGGCACAGGTTTGGGAAAGGGTTAACGGAAAAGGTGCCTAGCATTTATGTAGCATATGTCAACTGCTCAAAGTTCTCTATATACATGGTTTCAGGGTCAAACTCAGTGGCACACTAAATGTGTGGCTCTGCCAAAAATGGCCACCACACATCTAGTTGACTTGTTCCACCAACTTCATGTGGTGATGTTGGAACATACCGTGTTTCCCCATCTCTACAGCACAACATTGCTGTGAAAAGGGGCAGGGAAATGTGTGATTTCATGACACCCCAGCATCTTGATAGGTGGCGGCTGAATGTGTCAACTGCAGTTTGAGGTGAGGTGATTTGAAAGTTGCAGCTATGCTTTCAGTTCTGTCATGGCACATTTGAGGCATCACAGAACGCAGCAGGATGATGTAGGGAGAATCACCCATGTGCAGACCATCATTGTGCTGGCAGGAGCCCGTAGTTCCACCAAACCTAAAACCTGCATTTTTTTCCTGCTTCAAACCATGGTTCGCAAGCCTGTTTGGTAGTGCAAGTTCACATATTTGGACATAATGGCAAACCATAGTTTTCTCTAAGAACTAACTGAATCCAAACATGCAAGGGTTGGGAAAGGTTGGGTGTGTGGACTCAAGGCTAATCCACATCACACTAAACCCTGAACCTTCCATTACATTATATTCCAAGCTCAGTAATGGGAGGGGATGAGGTGCTATTTTACCCCTCTCATAATTCCATCCCATCTTGTTACCTGCCTACTTTTATCAATGAGCACAAGCACCTACTAGGACAGGGCAAACTTTTCACCTTCAAGCGGAAACCCTTTCCATATCAACTTCTCTATGCCTGACATTTCTGCCACGGAACCTCTGAATACTGCCAAGGTTTCTGGGATGAGAACTAGGGGGTATTCACTCTTCTCTAGGAGTGGTCTGCTCCTCCCCACCATCCCCTTTGAACAAAGATGTGCCCTAGAATGTACCAACACACCCATACCCAACAAACCCTGGGACTGTATTCTAAAATAACAACAACAACAATTTATTATTTATACCATGCCCATCTGGCTGGGTTTCCCCAGCCACTCTGGGTGGCTTCCAACAGAATATTATTATTATTAATAATAATAAAGTGATAAAACATCAAACATTAAAAACTTACTTAAACAGGGCTGCCTTCAGATGTCTTCTAAAAGTCAGACAATCGTTTATTTCCTTGACATCTGACGGGAGGGCATTCCACAGGGCGGGCGCCACTACCGAGAAGGAATGGTGGGCAAGCTGTCTTATAGGCAAGCATGTCTACCATTGGATTCCTTTTGTGGTCAGAGTGCCACCCTGCCTGTGTAGGAACTATAGCTAAAGTGTGATGAACAAATGCAAACAGACAACAATCTGGATTAGAAATGGCCACAATTTTATTGATTCCAGATTTAGGTGGATTTTGGCTCAGGCACTGGGTGAGGGAAGGCTGAAACTTTAAATAAAGTCAGACCAAAGGTTATGGCTTCTCCAAGATGCCAGTCTACTGAGGTGGCCATCCTCAGGCCACCAATGGAAGCTCTATGTCTCATGCTTGGCTTCTGGATAGAGACTTCCACTTAGGCCCTTCTAATGGGGTACCCAGAATAAGCTGCTGGTCTAGGTCCAGGTGATGCATCAATTCACCCCAAACCTTCATGACTAGGATTCCACCCAATGCCTTAACCGCCACTAGCAGGCCCTGATTGGCTGATTCAAACAACAACAACAAATTGTGGGCAATCTCTCCCTGCAATGTGGCCAGCCTAAGATTTTCAACAGCTGGCTCAGCCCATGCATCCTGGCTGCCAGGGATGGTGACCAATCCGCGAGAGGCTGCAACCGCTACCCACTCAGAATAGGGTAAACAGCCATTGATGACACATTGAGGAGAAAGTGTGTTCTAAGTGCTATGGAAAGGGAAAGACAGAGTGAGGTCATTGTTCATAGATGACATAGCAGATGACCACAATATCTGGTGAACAGACCATCATGCACAGGCAGAACTTCATGTTACAGATACAATACAGTGGTACCTTGGTTCTCAAAATTAATCCATTCCACGAGTCTGTTCGACTCCTGAAATGGTTTGAAAACCAAGGCTTCCTGTACTCAATCGGAAGCCACTGAAGCCGTGTTGGACGTTCAGCTTCCAAAAAACGTTCGCAAACTGGAACACTCACTTCTGAGTTTGCAGTGTTTGGGAGCTGATTTGTTTGAGAGCCAAGCCGTTTGACTACCAAGGTACCACTGTATTGCTTTGCGTCACCACAAAAACAATGCTGGTCAATGGAGTAAATTCACATCTCCACCTGTCAGCATTAATGGACTTCAGGATCATATGACTGTGATGGTGCACAATCCAGTTGAGTTTCATTTTTGCTTCAGTCTGATATCCTTTCCAAGGCAGCAGAGGAGGAAAAAATGAACATTGCCTTATATGTAATTGTTTGAAGTATTAGTCTTCAACATGTTAATATGTATACATAGGAGATTTTCTAGAGAAGCCACTCTCGTTTTGAGACATGGGGGAAGGGGGGGGGTGACTCCAAGAATGGTAAAAAAAAAGAGAGTGAAAGCAAGGAAGAGTAAAAGACAAACATAACTAGTTTGCAAGTGAGCCAAATTTTAGAGGATTATGTTCTTAATCTTGACATTCAAAGAAGACATCCTGTGATGCTGTAAATGTTCCAACAGGATTAAGCAGAGAGACTGCAGAGACACTAAGAGCACTCCAACCTTTCTCCAATATGCTCATTTTTCAGGGGCAGAGAATTGTGAAAGGAGCTTCGTGTTAGATTTGGCTCTCACGAGCCAAGTTTATTGTGTCAAAGTTTAATTTGCATCCTTTATACAACACCAATAAGGCTATTCTGGTTTGTTTTTTCTTACTTCCCCTCTCTTCTGCTAGCAGTTTGTCCAGTGAAGATGATAAATGGTGAATTTAGATGCCAAAATAATGTGTCTCCAAAGAAATCGCAAGTAGGTCACCAATGCACACAACATAAAGCAAGAATTAGCGGGCTCGAATTTGAAACATCCAAAGCAGCTAACAAATTGTAGTTTTGTTTTGTTTTAACATAAAACATATCAAAACATGCACTGAGAGCTGTGACACATCAGGAGAAACTGTATCCAGACTTCAGTTGAAGTTAGAGAAATGGCAATGTTAAAACAAAAAATCTCCCAGTGATACAACATTAGCTTTTCAGGGGAGGAGAAACAAACCCAGATTCCATCCTAGCTATCTCTCAGACATCTGTCTGGACAGGCAATTCTTATGTGGGTGAGCTTTTAAATATGATGCCCCTCCCCTGCAGTCTGAAATGGTACAGTCCAGGATCTACTGCACCACGTAGTTCTCCAGATCCTGTATTTCAGCTGCAGGACTGTCATTCACAACATGCAATAATGTAATGTATGTTCATAAAGAGACTGATTATAAATAATCGTCTTCTGAAAGACTTGAGCAGGACAGTGTATTTACACACACACACACACACACACCTATGTGTAACACAGACATGAAACTGCTGCCCAGCCAGATTGTTAATATCATTGAACATTCATCTTGCCAGGTGGTAGACAAAGTTGTTTCTCAAGCAGTTAACTTTATCTGCAGTTTGTTAAATTGGAAGGCAAAGATAAAAGGTCAGCCAACTGTCTCATGTCTACATTCAGTTTGTCTGTTCCACGAAATGAAATGCTCTGATACAGGATTCTGAGGTATTTAATACTGCCTAGCAAATTAAGTGGACGGCATTCCTTGCTGTTGTTGTGATGTCTTCCATGTTTTAGTTATGAGTGTGGAGGCAGGGTTTTGATTATATCATTATGAGAGAGGGAGAGAGAGAGGGAGGGGGGGGAGTGATATGAAATATGTTTGCGCACATACCTGCACTTGAGTCTGCATGTTTGTTTTTTCCCTCCTATATCCACTTTGGTTTTAGCCCTGTCTGCAGTCCCCAATCTCTTCCCCCTGAAGGAATGCAGATTTTGGGATGGGGAGTGCAGAGGGGTTGGGGAAAGACTATCTACCCCTGATATAATATATCTAGTTTTTCATTTGGGTGAGATATGTGACTTACAAGGGATGGGTGAGGAATTTGGTACCGTTTGCATTCAAAGGCAAATCTATTGAAGCTGCATTTTCCAAAACCCTGTGAGAATGGGAGCACAGCCAGACTTTGAAATTTGCTATTCTCCAAATTTTGTGACACAGTTCCCCAACCAAACAGAGTTTCTAAACGTGCATCTTTTAAGATGAAGCATGCATAAAAATGAACATGTTTGGTGGGAAAGCATATATACAGTGGTACCTCTGGTTACGTACTTAATTCGTTCCGGAGGTCTGTTCTTAACCTGAAAATGTTCATAACCTGAAGCACCACTTTAGCTAATGGGGCCTCCCGCTGCTGCCACGCCACCGCCGCACGATTTCTGTTCTCATCCTGAAGCAAAGTTCTTAACCCGAGGTACTATTTCTGGGTTAGTGGAGTCTGTAACCTGAAGCGTATGTAACCTGAAGCGTATGTAACCCGAGGTACCACTGTATTGGGGGAAGGGGAATTGCTTGCAAAAATGATTGCATTAGTCAGAACCGCATACAAAAATGGGCTTATTAGGAGAAAGTCACACTAAAATTGCGATGAATTTTTTGAGCGGTTTTTTAAATCGCAAATTGCTGCAGTACGTTGGAGAGCTGAATTTAAAAATGGGAAACAAAGAGGCCCAAAATTGGCACATCCTTTGAGACCTGATGTAAACAACTATACATTTAAAGGACATTCAAAGTGCATTCTTTCCCTCAAAGAATTCTGGGCACTATATTTTACCCCTCACAGAATTTCAGTACATTCTGGATTTGCCTTTTTAAAAATATATACATTAGGGAAGTGGTTCCCAAAAATATATTCTGTTCATCCTTGGGCCACCTTGTGGCTGAAACTGGGAACTGTGTTAGTTATTTAATGATGGCATAATCCTTCCCCAATCCACTCTGGAAATAATTTTGGGAACAGAAATGTGTTTTTATTTTCAAACACCCCACAGATATCTGTCAAATAGCCCAGCTGTGATTGCTTGTAGTAAAGTCAAATGACCTGCTACAAGCTGCCTGTCCAACCCGCTGTCACCTTCATAGGTTATGGAAAATAGGTTGACATTGAATTTTTTCAAACACACTTCTGCCGCAGAAGCCTCTGATCTAGGATAGAGATTTGGTTCCTTGCTTGTGGTGTACTACCTCTAATTTTGAGATACAATGCCAAATGGTGTGTATAAGGGGGCAGCGGGGGGGGGGGCGGTAAGCTTGCAAATCACTGATTTCACGGCAGTCAATGCCCCCACTTTAAGCCTGGAACTGATCCTAGTCAAATTGATTTGACTAGGGCTGCACTGAGTAGGTTCTCTTCCTCTTTTAGGATGCAGACCTCTGAAGAGAGCAGGGTGCCTTCAGCCATATGGGCCTCCACACAGTCCAGGTGTAGAGAACCAGTGTGGTGTAGTGGTTAAGAGCGGTGGACTTGTAATCTGGGGAACTGGGTTTGTGTCTCCGCTCCTCCACATGCAGCTGCTGGGTGACCTTGGGCCAGTCACGCTTCTTTGAAGTCTCTCAGCCCCACTTACCTCACAGAGTGTTTGTTGTGGGGGAGGAAGGGAGAGGAGAATGTTAGCCGCTTTGAGACTCCTTAAAGGGAGTGAAAGGCGGGATATCAAATCCAAACTCTTCTTCTTCTTCTTCAGGGTCCAGTGTGGCTGTACGGCTGCTGTGAGAATAGATAGCTCTTTGGTCTGATCCAGTATCCCAGCTCTTACAGAGATAATAGGCTTAATTCAACATTCTTGCACCACTACCAATACCCATGAGCAAAAGCCCCTTTATTCATTCATCAAACCACCACAAATCATCAGTGGGATAATTGGGCCTTTCCTCTTGATTTACAATCATATTATATCTGATAGCACGCTTTCCCAATAATATACTGTAGTGAGGTTGTAACCACCACCACCCTCGTCCTGTGAAATTATTCTTTAGCCACCTACAAATCTGCTTATCACAAGCGAATCCACAACCAATGTCCATACAATGCATTTTTACAGAGATGAGTGAACTGTACATTTAAATGCATCTAAGAGCAGGTATTTGAATCTTGCTGAATTCTCCAGCCACACACACTGCTGTCTCTTCCTTCCCCTGAAAATCCGAAATGGCATTTTTAACCCCCTCCCACCTCAAATGGAACAAAGCACAGAAGGAACGCGCTGCCAGCGCTTTAGTTTATTCTTCTAAGGCTGCTCTGTGTCCTTAGCATAGGCATAATGATCTCCGCGATTGCCGCTTCCTGTCAATCTCTAGAGACAACTTTCCACAGTTCTCTCATTAGAAACACAACCTAAGGTAGTTGAGCACTCCGCCATCTCCAGGGACGCACTCCTGAGGGGTGTCCCCCTCCTTTTTCAAGGATGATGAAGGAAATGAAATATGGCTGAAAATCCCCTTCTGCCACAAAGTTTCAAGGAGCAGGTTCTGAAGTACAGGCAAAGCTGAAGAGGCCAGTTCCTCCTTTCTGACACTACTGAAGGGAAACATAACTAAAACACATCCTTCTTTGTGTGAATGCTTTGACATCCCTGTGCTCATCAGCTGATGATGGGGTAATCAAGTATTGATTTTCATGTGTCCATGAACACTTAAAGATTCACCACCTCATTTTTATCCCTAGCTCCTCAAATAATGCTTTCCAGTAGCATATACTTTCTGACCCTACAAGAGTCCCTATTTTCCAGGGACAGTTCCGGATTTACAGAAGCCATCCCGGTTTCTGATTTGATCCCGGAATGTTCCGCTTTTCCTTAGGACGTCCCTGTTTTCATCGTAGAAATGTTGGAGGGTATGGAGTTATGCGACTACTGAGCCAAGGAGATAAGTAACTATACAACCTTTAGAAGACATCCGAAGGCAGCCCTGTATAGGGAAGCTTTTAAATGTTTTATTATGTTTTTATATATGTTGGAAGCTGCCAAGAGTAGCTGGGGCAACACAGTCAAATGGGTGGTGTGTATATGTATGTATGTATGTATGTATGTATGTATGTACAGTGGTACCTTGGGTTACATACGCTTCAGGTTACATATGCTTCAGGTTACACACTCCGCTAACCCAGAAATAGTGCTTCAGGTTAAGAACTTTGCTTCAGGATAAGAACAGAAATTGGCCTCCAGCAGCGCAGCAGCAGCAGGAGGCCCCATTAGCTAAAGTGGTGCTTCAGGTTAAGAACAGTTTCAGGTTAAGAACGGACCTCCGGAATGAATTAAGTACTTAACCCGAGGTACCACTGTATGTATATGTGTGTGAGAGAGTGTGTGTGTGTGTATCTATCTATCTATCTATTCTGGAATAAGTTGTCCCAATTTTCACCAGAGAAATTTTGGAGTGTATGTACTTTAAAATAAAGGATGGAGGTTATTGACTGGTGTATATACATGTGTGAAACAGACCTGAGAAACCTGTCATCTGTATTATGCTTAAACCCCCCCCCCCATGGGGATGGAAATAGGGGGGAAATGGAAGGCATTTCCCTGTTAAATACTTACATGTTCATCACAAAAAAACAAGGCTAATGTAAAAATGTACGTGTTTGCATGTTGACAAACACCTCATGCATAGATCATGCTAACAATCATTTGCTAACAATTTGGGTAGGCATATTCTTCCGGTGAAGAGGTAGCTATTCTGAGGCATTGGCTGCTCCTCAGCTGTTAAATGTAAGGAAATGCCAAGCATAGGAATGTGTACATTGTTCTGCCTCCCTAGTGCATCAACATATGAAAACGACATGCCAGGAAGAAAAGTGATTTTGTGGGTTGGCATTAAAGTATTTGTTTATAGGCAGCATTTGTGCTTAGGCAAAAATGACTGCATGCATCGTAGGTTAAGAGCTGCAGTAAAAAAATGCCAATAGGACAGGCCATAGACGATCAGTTGAACTGGTTTCTGAGCATGTATCTTCTTTCTCTCCATCTTCACACGTGCAAGGGTCAAATGGCAGACCAGAGTGAAGACTTCTGCACTGCAGTCTGCCGCCCCAGGTCCGTCCAGCAACTTGACCCTGATTGGGCTGGTTTAAGCTGCTATCCCACTGTGCTCAGCGTCTGGGCATGGATCTAATGACTGGCCATGAAAATAGTATTTTACACACACACACACACACACCGGGGAGACTGGGAGCCCACAACGAGCCACAACTGCCGCTTACCCCAGGTCCGGGTAAGCAGCCATTCTAGAAAGCCTTGTATCCATGTGTGAAGACAAATGATGAAGTGTTGAGGCTTCTACTGAAAACACTTGTTAAGTAGCAAGTTGTTTTTCAGTTTAAAAGGGGCTAGCCTCTTCAGCAGAGTAGCCTCTTCTGACTGCAGCAGACACTTCAAAGAACCTTCAGTCTGCCACTGTGGTTCTCCCCTGAGTATATACAACATTTTCTAGAACGGCAGCTAAATTGAAGCATTAAATTTGTATATTATATCCCAAACTTGCTAAGTTTCAGAACACTTTCTAAGCATTCCACAATTTAGCCAATTAATCTACCCACTTTAAAGGACTCATTCACACATGCCTCTTCACTTGATAACTTCAATACCCAATGACGTCTGTCATATATGTAAAAGAGGCACCCCATGAATCTAAAATCATGGATAGGGCCCATGGGAGCAGTCAGGATTTATGTGGTTGGAGGGCAGGAAACCCACCTGTCACCATCCTCTGTCTGGCTTTGTCTACCAGATTCAGAATGAAATGTCTGAACAATAGTTGTTTTAAATTACTTTCTTTTGACCCCAAGTGCTCAGAAAAATCTGTCAAAATCTTTCTACAATTTCTACTTTTAGTTAAGTATTTTTATTTATTTACTTGATTTAGTGGGGCAGCCCCACCGCCTGGTTATGCCCATGATAGGACTCCTGTATTGTGTCTCATCACCATAGTGAAAAATAATGACCTTTTGTTAATGCCAGTTCACAAAACCAGAACAGGGTCTAGTTGCCAAATTCAATAACACACTCTATCTTCAACTTCCAAATAGGGGGATTACCTATGGAAAGAATATGGTAATTTTCTAAGTGCCCCTTCAACAGAACCAACACTTTAAGCACGAGCAGCTCACAAGTGTATTAATTTCAGAATATCAAACTAAATAAAATGGTCCAGCAAACCTTTAAACAAAAGTAAATCACTTCCTTACAGCCTGCTAGGATTCATTTGTTTTGAAGCCTTGACTTGATTTTAAGACACGATCCATTTGTTCCCTGGGATATCATCCCTTCAAGATTGTAGAGCTAATACACCCATCTTATCAAAGATGGATTCTGTATAGTCACTGTGGAACGCTGCATCAAATAAGGGAAGATTGCAGATCAGAAAATCCAGCCCTGCTGGTAAGAATATCTTTTACCACTGTGTCACCTTTTCTGGCCATTTTGCTTTGCTATCTTGCTGTGCAGCAATATCACCTGGAGATAGCACTTTATAAAATTATGAATGCTGTCATGAGAATGAGAATGCTTCTCTCTCAGAAGACTGGAGCTGGTAGTTCCACAAAGAACCTGATCCTGCAGTGTTCCAGAAGTGTGCCAGCCTGTTCAAGCAAAAATAACTACAAATTGTGTGGTATCTTAGAGCAGGGGTCGGCAAACTTTTCCGCCGCACATGTCCGCAGCTCTTTCCATGCTGGCTTTTGGAGCCATGGCAGGGGGGAGGTGTCTGCGGCTTCCTATTGGCTGCAGGAGCTTCCTGCGGCAGCCAATAGGAAGCCTTGGCTGCATCCCAGAAGTCAGTCCCCGTGTGGAGCAACTGGCGTAGTGTGCTGGTTTAGCTCCGTGCAGGGACTGACTGAGCGGGTGGCAAGGGCCGGGGGCTGGTTTAACGACCCCCCTTGGGCCTTATCTGGCCCGCAGCCCATAGTTTGCTGACCCCTGTCTTAGAGAATCACAAATCTATTCCAGCATAAGATTCCATAGACCAGAGTTCACTCCACCAAATGTATGAATGATTCACTTAAATGGGTAGCTGTATATAATCTGGGTACAGAGAAAATATATACGTACCTATAAACAAAGGGAGTCAAAAGAGCTAAGGGATAGTCATACCTTGGTTTTCAAATGCCTTGTGAGTCAAATGTTTTGGTTCCCAAACGCCACAAACCCAGAAGTAAGTGTTCCGGTTTGTGAACATTTTTGGAAGCCAAACGTCGGACAGGGCTTCCGCGGCTTCCGATTGAGTGTCAGTCGGAAGTCGTACCTTGGTTTTCTGACATTTTCAGAAGTCGAACGGACCTCCAGAATGGATTCCATTTGAGAACCGAGGTACGTCTGTACCATATTAGTAATAGAATAAAAGATCCAATCAGTGTGTGCTGGTTTGATTCATTCCCAGGTATGGGCCACTGATAATGTTTTGCCACAGCAAAATTAGCACAGTGGTACCTCAGGTTACCTACGCTTCAGGTTACGTATGCTTCAGGTTACAGACTCCACTAACCCAGAAATAGTACCTCGGGTTAAGAACTTTGCTTCAGGATGAGAACAGAAATCACATGGCGGCGGCGCGGCGGCAGCAGGAGGCCCCATTAGCTAAAGTGGTGCTTCAGGTTAAGAACAGTTCAGGTTAAGAACGGACCTCTGGAATGAATTAAGTACGTAACCAAAGGTACCACTGTAATGTGAATCAACACCCCAAAAGGGACACTCTTTCTTTTCAGGGAGCTAGCCACTCCTTTGCTGAACCCAGGTTTCAAAGTGACAGATTCCACCTCTGAAGCCTTCTGCTGCAGCCTCTGAAAATTCTTTTGTTAAAGAGCGGAAACTTAAGGTTAGGAACTCCTGGTGAATTTGTTCTTGAAGGAAGGTTGATTCATGATAACCTTAAGCAATTCCACCCAGCACTGCTTATGCTACCTTCTAGTTTCATATTGATCCTTGCATGCAAAATATTGCTGAGTGTACCTTCCAGG
The DNA here is from genome assembly GCF_964270895.1 of Podarcis filfolensis. NCBI lineage: Eukaryota > Metazoa > Chordata > Lepidosauria > Squamata > Lacertidae > Podarcis > Podarcis filfolensis. Next base: position 14,418,007 of record NC_139610.1, read on the forward strand.
CTTCAGCGCCATGCTGAATCCACATTATTTTGGGATTAATGTGTGATAAGGTGTTGGCGCAGATAATCCCTGCAAGAACAGGGGCTAATCAAAAAGCTGTGTCTCCTCGTGACCATGGATGTTTTTCTCTTAAGCATAAATCCCTTAATTGGTCTTTAATGCTTATTTGCATCAGTTCCATTTTGGGTTGTCAAAATAGTGAAAGAATTTGTCTCATCAGAAATGCAGCTACTCTTCTCCTTCTCTCCATGTGGCAGCAGTGCAGAATACATTTCCCATTAATTTGGGGGCAAGTGGAAAATTGGTGTATAATTGCCAGAGAAAAAATAGCCGGTTACCACATAATGATTTCTCTGCACTGCTTGTTATCAGGGGCATTTGCAATGGTAAAATTAATTTTACTTACTATAGCTCTTCCTGCGGTAATAAATCAGACTCTTAAGTCACCATACACTTCTGCAAATGGTTACAGATGAGCATCTGAAAGACACATAATTCTGGTCGTCTCCCCAGATGTTTTAGCATTGATGATCAGGTAGCACTAATTCCTTTCTGCATGCTTAATTCTCATTTGTATGAAAATCCAGATAGAAATGAAAGTAATGTATTAGCTGTATTGGAGAAAATGTTAAGTCAATTATACTCCTGCAAGATTTATAAGAACTAAAGTGAGTATAAATTTGAATTGTCAAAGGAAATTTTACATGCATTAACCACTCAGTAAAATCCATCATATGTATTTAATTATGTACTGAGTTTTGAACTGCCATCTCCAAGGCAGAAGAAGAAGAGTTTCCTTAAACTACTACTGTTCATAGACATTGTTTTGAATTATACATGTAAAAGATTCTGTGTTTTTCAAAAGCTGAAACCTTTCAGAACAGCCTACAGCCTTCTCTCTCCCTCTCCCTCTCTCTCTCTGTGTATTCTCATATCATTTGCGAGAGGACTCTCTCATCTGTGTTTGGTGAAACAGAATATGAGAAGCAGAAATCAGTAGCTCAATGGTATTGTTACCCAAAATGTAGATACGGATGAAAGAAATGCATACATTGATATAGAGAATCGGTAACAGTCATAGAGAAACCTAGAAACAGCAAAGACAGCTTCGCAATATGGTCCGCAATATGTTTCTGTAATGAAAAGGTTATCCCAAGTTTTATTCAAAAGCATTAAACCATTTCCTTTGATACTTTCTCTGAAATGTGTTGGGAACTGTATCTATTGTATAACTGTTGTTGTTTTCTAAATTCACTGCGGGAAAATGCAATCTGAATACGATACAACCTTCCCTTTGGGGCCATGCAGAGCATGTGAGTTGCAAAGTCCACATTTTTAACGCAGAAAGTCAATTCCTGGCTTGTTCAGCAAAAGGATCTTGGGACATAGGCTCATGAAATAATTCTGCCTTACTATGTAGAGCAGTGGTTCCCAAACCTTTCCCCCTCTGGGCCACACTTTCAGAATAAAAATTCACTCGTGCCACATCAAATTCTTTATTGATAAGAAACTCGTTGGAAAGCAACAAGAAACAACACCTAGCCGTGCTTGATTCATAACATAGAACACGGCTACTTTATAATATGATCATGGGGCATTCAGAAAGTATAAAACAATGCAGCTGCATAAGAACTTGAATCATTCCTAAAATATAATATTGATTGTCCTTGAATCTTCCGGCCACACTTGCCATCCTCTCCTGTCACACCCTGTTAGGACTCTTGATCTAGAGGCTAGTGATGAAATTCAGTATTCTACATTCAAACTTTGTCAGGATTTCAGAATTGAAATCTGTTAGAATCTTTGACTTTTCCAAGTTTCACTTTTGAAACTTGACTTCGATGCATCTTTTTTTAAAAAATAAAATATAAATCTTCTCCCTCCCCATACAGATGATTTCTGTGCAGCTGTGGGTCTTGGATGAGGTTTTCCGTCCTGGGGAAACACATAGCTTTGGCATGTGTGTGCATTTTGTCCTCCTGATTTGAGTCAACAATGGCCAGTTACAGAGTGTTCTGACCATCTTCTTTTTCCTGTGCAGATTAAACAATAACCACAGGGAGCCGAACACATGGGAAATGAGCTAGAATTAAACAACTGCAGCACTCAGAACCTATTTACTATATTATTATTATTATTGTTATTATTATTATTATTATTTGAAAAGGGTGGGAGTAAATAATTGCTGGATCAAAAATAACTGGATCTAAAATGGAAGGTATGCATTTGTATCTGAACACTTTCCTACCCCATAAAAAGCACACCCCTTTTCTGGCATTTTATTTGGGAGGGGTGAATGGGGTTTGTACTATGTAGACTCTGACTGGGACGGGCTTCCTTTAAACAAGGGCAAGGGTGAAATTCAGCTGGTGGTTGCTACCCCAAAGCCCTATATTGACACACATACCCAATATCTTTCAGTGTGAATATTGTCTTCCATCCACGTAAAACAGATAGTCGTGTTCTGTGATTTAATTTGCAGCAGTTCTGCGCCTAATAAAATTTTTGTTCAAAATGCTGAGCTCTGAGTTTCTGAAGGGCAGCCATGCAAACTCCAGGCAAACAATATCTGAATAACAGGCAGGAACACAGATATTAGGAGCTTCCAGAAGTGTGTTTGTTGTGGCTGCTCTGTTTGCTGCTGCTTGAGCAGTTAAGGTGAAGCAGACTGATTGATTAGTGCCAGTTGATAGGGAAAAGGTATGCCAGCATAGGGAAATATAGAAAAAAAGCTCTGTCAAAGAAAGGTGTGTTTGGGGGTTGAGAGAGGCCATTGTTGAGAGAGTGTGAAGCCTTCGAATATCCTACCCTTTCTCGTGAGAAATTTAGTTCACAAATAGCAATAGCAGATTGTTAATTTGACAGGATGCTGATTGGATGTGCATGTTCTGCTTTATGTTTCCACATGACAAGCTAAGATTAAGTAGAATTGATGGTATTTTTAAAAAATGGGTTAAATGCATTCTAAATTTAGACTTGTCAACATTTCTGTATCTGGAAATATATTGAGAGGAACAATAGTAATAATTATTACCTGCGGTAGAAGTTGCTTGGTTGTCTGAATAGGGAGAGAAAGAGTTTTGAGACTGGAATACAGCCTCTAGCCACTATCATCCTTGCAAAAGATTTCAGTCTAATTAAGGGGAAAGAATGCTTAACAGACAACTAAGGATGGAAACGTCATTTAATGGTGTGTCCCCACGACACATTATTTCACCAGGAAATGGCATTTCTGAATGACTTTGCCTTTAAGAAGACAAAACCTTTAGCTGCCTGGAAATGATTGGAGGCCAATGGTTCAAGCACATCATATTAACTTGTGGTAAAAAGGGTGGCAGGGAGATGAAAAGGAAATAAAAGAAAATTGGGTTCAATGGTCTACATGCTTAACTGGGAGAAAGTCTTGAAAGGAGCATGCTTCCAAGTAGATGTGCACAAAATGGTCCTATTTGAAATACAAAATTCTGTTTGGTGGTGCCTATTTGTAAGGGCTGGTGAATTTGAATATTGTCCAGAGAGCTTGCAATGTGAAGAACATTAACTATTCTTCCATATTGTTCTATAACCAGAGAACAAAACAAGAAGCTCTGCTTAGTAGAGCATTTCCTTACCCACTTCGGTATGCGCTTGTTCACCAGGAACTTTAGCATGTATTTTGTGGTCAAAACCTTTACAATGAATTGATGCATCATAGAAACATAGAGTTGGAAGGTACCACAAGGGCCACCCGCTCCAGCCCCCTGCAATGTGGGAATCTTTTTGTCCAGTGTAAGGCTTGAACCCACAACCAGGAGATTAAGTCTCATGCTCTACTGACTGAGCATACTGTTGGAACTGTGGGATGAAAAGCCAGCTGGCTTGGCCCCAGCCGGAGCATCTCCCTTCTCAGCCTTGCCGCTGCGGAGATCCATCAGTCATCCTCCTCCGATGTGCGTCCACGACTCATGCTGCTGTGCACACACAACAGATCAGGCTTGAGGCGTGGATACTATACTAAACTACGCATTTGTTATACATAAATCAGGACAAAGAAAAACATGGCCTCTCTCCTTGTCATTCTTCTCAGAGAGAGAGAAAACAAAAGCAATATAGAGTGGATATTCCTCTCACAGGACTCCAGCAAACTGTGCTGGAATGTAAACGGACATGTGACATGTAACAATCCCACATATCTACAGCAAGGGTGGAATGAAATTCCCAACACGTACTTGGTTACATACTTTCTGTTCTTTCTGAACAGGCTGTTTGAGGATGCCAACATTGGGGTTCCCCAATTATTTTCAGTACCACCAGTTGGCAACATTTCCAGCACCCCCAGTCTGCATCGACTAGCTGGGCCAGAAGCAGCCTGCTAGAATGGCTCAGAATTCAGGTGTCCCTGGCTCTCATCCTCTGAATCAGATATGGTCTTTGTGCAAGCTTAAAGTAGACTGCAGAAAACACTAGGTCTTCTGTGCGCCATTCCAGAGTTTTGGATGACTGACATGCATCTATTCTGCTTTCTCCCCCAAAATGTGGAGAATAACCAATTTATCCCTTTCGTTTTTAAATCTAATATTCTTTGGCCATTTCCCAGAGCAGTAGCCATGTCAGTCTGTTGCATCAAGATCAGCAAAGAGTCTTGTGGTACCTTAAAACCAACAAAGTAATTTATTATGGCATATGTTTTTGTGGCCTGGGATCCATTTCATCTGATGCAAGAAATGATACAATATAACATCTGATGAAATAGGCTCTAGGTTCTGGAAGCTGATGCCATAATAAATTTGCTTAAAGTGCCACAAGATTCTTGGTTATTCTTTGCTTAGCGCATTCATGCCTTTCATGGCTAGCTGAGTAATGGGATGAATATAGAATATACTCATAGAATATATGAATATAGAAATGACATAAGACATTTTTTCGGATACATGATTGAAGCATGTCTGAATTTAATGTACCTCTGTAAATTTAAACAGACACTTAACACTTCTGTCAAAATCAATGGGACTTAAATGTGCTTATTTTTGGCAGGCTCATGCCCATATATTTTTATGATATGCTGAAATGGGCAGTTCTAGAAATCCCCAATGAAACCCCCAAATAAACTGAGATATCTCCATTATATGTTCAGAATTACTTTTGGATTTTTGATTTGTGTTTGACCAGGCATATGCAGCTGTGTAGAAGTTTCCAAAGTCTGAAACAGCACAAAGGAGACTTCTGATCTCCTAATATGGTAATGGAAAGTCTAATATTCTCTTGGAATAGAAATGATTAAATTGTTCAACTGAGGTCATAATTCCTAACTTTCTCATTTGACTTTGAAGTTAAGCAAGTGTTGGGTTACAATGGCTCTTGAACTTTTCACTTAAAGCAGTGTGAGGAGTGCCAGTTGGCTGTTTAACCATGTTTATTGTGGAGATGGCTATGGCTCCAGTCCACAGCTCATTACTTTAAAATATGATTTTACTTTAAAAAGAGAGAGAGAGTTCAGAGTTACTGGAACAGCTCTGAAGTAAGTGGGGCCAGAATACAGCCAGTGTATTCCAGGGATAACCCAAGAATGTTGATACCTGAGCTGACATTTATCGAGTGTGCACTTTAAGTTTAAAATGTCTTAGTAACTCCTCATATAAAATAATTCTTTACAGTTTTAATCAGAGTCTAGACAGAATTTGGAACGTGAAACAGAATGTTTCTGATTTATGGCATATATATATATTAAAGAATTATTTTTATTTCAGCTTTCTATTGACCTTGAAAGTCAGCCTGCATCTATGGAAAAATAACCTAGAGTTGGTAATAAGAATCATATATGACATACCTTGATATAATCAACTTTCAATTTTGCTAAATATCACTTTCAATTTTGCTAAATAGATTATTATGCATGCATCTGAAAACTTGGGTGGGATGTTGAACATCTTCTACAATGGAAGAAGACCAGATATGTCTTAACCTGTGGTGTATGTGGTCAGTTCATGCTGGGATTTGGGGGGGGGGATATCTTTACCACAGTCATCCTTATGTTAATTCTACTGATAGTTGTCACCTAAGACCTTTAAGGTGCATCCTAGATTAGAGAACATTTACTTAATCCTATGGAATTCAATGAGAGCAAGTGAGAACTGAGCTAAACCTCTCCATACTGCTCCCTTCTCATGCGCGTAATCTTACCCTGGGTTGCTTTTATTGGTATAATGCTGGAATGTGATTTTATTTTAGGATTTTAAAAGCATGGCAAAGTGCCTGGCGTGCTCTGGTCCATGGGGTCATGAAGAGTCAGACACGACTAAACGACTAAACAACAACAAAAGGGGAAATCTATTAGGAGGCATTTTGAGACAAATGGGGAACTACTGAATGCAACTTTTGAACGGAATGTCTTTTTATTTTTATTTTTCGCCTTATCAAGAACCCTGTATAAAGCAGGAGTGAATGTTGCAAATAACGTTAGGCACATTTAATTTGTTTACACAATAAGTTGTCTGCACATAAGATTGCACGCAGTAAGTCCCCATCACAGGGTCCTTGTATTTGGGTGGGAGAGTCAGCAGTGTCACACAGCTCTTTGGGTCCAACCTCTCATTGTCCATCTTTACCTGATATAAGGATGCAGGTGGCGCTGTGGTCTAAACCACTGTGCCTCTTGGGCTTGATGATCAGAAGGTCGGTGGTTCAAATCCCTGTGATGGGATGAGCTCTCGTTGCTCTGTCCCAGTTCCTGCCAAGCTAGTAGTGGTGAAAGCACACCAGTGCAAGTAGATAAATAGGTACCGTTGGGGCGGGAAGGTAAACAGCATTTCCATGCACTCTGGTTTCCGTCACGGTGTCCCATTGCACCAGAAGTGGTTTAGTCATGCTGGCCACATGACCCAGAAAGCTGTCTGCAAACAAACGTTGGCTCGCTTGGCCACAAACCCCCTAGTCGCCTTTGACTGGACTTAACCATCCAGGGGTCCTTTACCTTTTACCTGACATGTGTAGACCTCTGTGAGAGATGAAATCCTGCAGTGACTAATCCTAATCACAAGGAAATATCTGTGTAGTGCTTCGCTTCTCAGATGCCCACACTGAACACATAGATCTTGGAGGCAGGGCAGGAGAGCCCCACATCCTCGCTGTTCTTTAAATGGGGTGGAGCTCCTGTGAATGGGGCTACCATCTCATCAACACATGTAGGTTAGAGAGAGCCCTGTCTCTATAATCCCAAAGAAGAGTCATTCAACTTCTTCCTCCCAGCCTCTGTGTGCACTTAAGAACCTGAGGTTACATTATTGCAACCTCAGCCAACTAGGGCCTTCCAATAATTTGCTCTTCTTTGGAAAGGGTTGGCTTTAGGATTGCTCCCTGCAGAAATGATTACATCCACCACAATTATGACTGTAGTTTTGCAGGCAGATGGCTAAGTTAAACACTTGACCTGTTTGCAAGCCTTTGAACGCCTCTGGGTATTCAATTTTCATTGATTTGGCCTTGTCCCAACTTTCTCTCACACAGAAAAAGACTGATACCAGTGAATTGCTAATATAAATAAAGTCAAAGAAATGTTTAAAATGTATTGAGGGGAGAGGTAGGTGAGCAAGGTAGCTGAAACTTAATCAAAGTTAGGCGGGATTTCATATCACGATAAATAAGTCAGATGTGGAACAAAGACTGAACCCTTTAAGATTAAAAATGTGTTATGACTCTGACAAATTTACGAAGCCAACTTTAGTCAAGTTCGTAGACAGATGTCTGGCATTTGAAATTTGGCAAAAAGTGTGTTTTGTTTTGTAGCTGAAGAGTTCCATGAGCTAAATATCTCTCTTACTTTAGCAAAGGAAAACTCCTGTATATTGTCTCTCGAATGACTGGAAGGGTTAATAGGAAGCAGGAAATGAAAAGGAGGGTGTTGCTTTTTGTTTCTTTGTTTTAACAATATATCTGTGCTTTTACCTTGTATTTTTATCTTGTGAACTGTCCTGAGATCTTACGATGAAGGGCGGTATATAAGTCAAACAAAGAAACAAGACTGAAAAAACCCAGCCCAAATGCTGATGAGCAGGAATGAGGTGACAGCCATGCTCACACCTTATGCTGACTTTGATCCTAAAAGCCACCTCTACTGCCTGTCTGTTTTCCTCACTTGAGTCTCCAAAATATACTTTGGGACAAGGTGATACAGTTGTGGAGGCATCAGATACAAACAGATGCTGGTGGAGCATCTTTGCCCATCAGGAAAGTTTCCCAGACTCTCCAGTGGAAAACTGGACACAGCATGCTTCAGTCCTGTCTCCTCCTCTGTTGAAACAATATGTACAGCATGAGTTTCCCACTGGAGATGCAGGAACTTCCAATCCCCAGTACTGGTAGGAAGGACGGGGGAGCACCCACCCTATCTGCTTCCACCTGGGCCTTGGAAGAGGAAAATGACATGTGGCAAAAGAAGTGTTGTGAGCCCCGTGTGCCTTTGCAGGCATTCTGTGAGAACATTGCAAGTCCTGATCTCTTTCTGAAGAGGTATGGAATCTCAGCTCATAGGCCAAAACCTCCAGGCCTCTTTATTTGGTCCTTGAGACCATCACCACCCCATCATGTCCCTCCTTGGGTGTTTTTGGCTGGCTGAAACGTGTCTTCTTTTTCTGCATCTGAGGTGAGGAAGCTGTGGTCCTCTAGATGTTTGTTGGACTACAACTCCCACCATCCCTGACAATTAGGCCCTGATGACTGGGAACTGGAGTCCAATAGTATCTACAGGTCCACTCAGATACAGCTCCCCATAAGATTGCCTATAAAAATATGTGGCCCTTGGGCTGCAAAGATGTCCTCATCCTTGTCTTTTCAGATGCACAGTTCATGCTCCCCTAATTAGTCCCCTAATCTCCAAACTGTTCACAAGGCTTCTTCCAGACTTTGGCATCACCATACTTGTTTCCATTATGAGTTTTATGGTGAAAATCATAGTGTGCTTCCAGATACACTGTTTGCATTTTTTTTAATGCATGTCACTGAACTGGCTAGTACCTCTCTCTCTCTCTCTCTCTCTCTCTCTCTCTCTCTCTCTCTCGTGTGTGTGTGTGTGTGTGTGTGTTTATAAGTGACTGACAGTCCTGTTTGCTCACAGCTAGCGTGTCTTGGAAAAAATATGCAAGGGCTTCATCTTTGCAATTATGGAAAGTAGCAAACTTGAAATGCGTCTCGAAACAAGTGTCGAGCCTGGGTGATCAAGCTGACAGATCCATAATCAGTTGTCATCTTGAATTTATGTTAAAAGACTTTATTTAAGGAGTTTGAATATTTTGATGGGAGCTGATGACACTGGACTTCATATTATTAATCTGGAATGAACAAGGTGATAGTAAGCTAAATTGCTCCTGCTAAGCAGGGGAGTTGTTCATTAATACATGCTGAATTAACCAAAAAGCTATAGCAATAATTCAGTTGGACAACTTTTAAATGGGACTTAGAGAGTTAAGAGGCTGAGACCACAAAATGGATTAGATTCCTATGAATTAGGGCTGCATACCTGAAAACCTGTGTTTGAAAGGGGAGGTAATTCATCCAGTTCTGTGTTTTTTATTAGTGCCTCAAAGCAGTGGTTACTCTGCCCAGCCCCAGGTCAAATCCAGGCAATTTGGTCCACAGTATGAGTTTAGTTTTTGACCCTAACCCTAACCCTGAGTAGATATTAAAGAAAACCAAAAAATTAAATCCTGTAAATGTACAGTTCAGGGTACATGATCAACAAATCAGGATTTAATTTTCTTGGACAAGACTTATGATTACATTGTGATGCTTGTCAGTAAAGGGGGATAAACAGTCAGGTCTGAAAAGAGCTGTTTGATTAAATTTGGTATGTGGCATCCTCCCTAATAGCCCCAAACTTTTTGGCCCATTCCTGTGTCGATGGGGGAGTATATGTCTGTTGTGCATATAATTTTATGCATATGGAAATTCTGTTTATCTAGGGTTGTCACTCCAATTTTCACTACAGTAAAATGAGATCAAGATTTAGGGGTTTCCTTATTAGAAACCGAGGGAAATCAAAATAGAAAAGCTTGCTAAAAAATACAACCCCCGTCCAGAAAAAACTTAGGTTACCCAATGCCTAAACTGCCAACGTTGTGACAATTGCTGCAACATAAGCAAAACCCTCAGGACATAGCCAATTTGCCCAATAGGCAAATTCCTACCCAGCCCTGCTAATACAGTGACCATCACAGCCAAAAAAGGTAAAGGGACCCCTGACAATTAGGTCCAGTCATGGCCGACTCTGGGGTTGCAGCACTCATCTTGCTTTATTGGCCGAGGGAGCCAGCGCACAGCTTCTGGGTCATGTGGCCAGCATAACTAAGCCTCTTCTGGCAAACCAGAGCAGTGCATGGAAATGCCGTTTACCTTCCCACTGGAGCGGTACCTATTTATCTACTTGCACTTGACGTGCTTTCGAACTGCTAGGTTGTCAGGAGTAGGGACCGAGCAACGGGAGCTCACCCCGTCGCAGGGATTTGAACCGCCGACCTTCTGATCGGCAAGCCCTAGGCTCTGTGGTTTAACCCACAGTGCCATAGCAAGGCCAATTTATTATTTTTAAAAATGAAAAATTAAAGGAGTAGGTGGGAGGGTGGGTTGATCTGATGAAGAACAGCTAGGTGTCGGGGGCTGGCACAGGCTGTTTGTTCCCTCTGGCATGCCCCCAGAGTGCCATTGGCTAATTTGGCAGGCTGACACTGTGCCAGATTTCTAACCGGGAGCGTGAGCTCTAGCTCACCCTCTGGCAAGACAAGCCCCCAGTATCCCAGGGGGGAGGTGCTGGCCATCCCGCAAAACCGCCACACCCCTAAAAGGGGGGGTGTAAGTGGACTTCCATTAAATGCTTCTGCATTTTTCGTCAAAAAGTATAAGATTCCCTTTCACCTCTTACTTGCTCCATTGTTCTATCCTTGTGTCCTTAACTTTGTATATCAGCCCTGTGAATACTCAAAAGAATTTGTTTTATGACTCAGTCTCCCCAACACATAAAATTCCAGATTTACCCAATTTAAAAGGAATGTTTTCTGCCTTATTATTCTCAGTTACTGTTGTCGTACAGATTTAATGTTGGAATACGGAAATATGCTTGTATTGATAATAATCAGCAAAATAGCTTGAGGATCTATACAACTTTGCAACATGCAGAAAACAGCATTCTTAGAGAAACCAAAGACTGGAACTGAGGGAAGCTGGGGGGTGGGGGTGGGTGGGGTTTTTTTTGGGAGGAGGGAGGAAAAATGGGGGGAACAAGGATGATATGTTTTTGGATAATATGTCTTGTTATAATTTTGAATAAAAAAAATAAAAAAGGAATATGGAAATATGGTTTGGTTGCTAATAGGAAGCGAAATAATGTGTAAGTGATATTTCTGCCCAAATTTTGGGAAGTGGGCAGTGTGTGTGTGTGTGTGTGTGAGAGAGAGAGGGGGGGGGGTTTCAAAAGGACAATTCACAGAAAAGCCATAGTTCTTCTTTATCCATATTCACTCTATGCACTTTGATGACATTCAATAGTCTTCAATAATCAGCATTAAATTACAGATAGGTAGCCGTGTTGGTCTGCCATAGTCAAAACAAAAAAAAAAAATTTCCTTCCTGAAGATATCTGAAGAAGTGTGCATGCACACGAAAGCTCATACCAAGAACTAACTTAGTTGGTCTTTAAGGTGCTACTGGAAGGAAAAAATTTTTTTTGTTCAGCATTAAATTGTTATGTGGAAAGTAGTTTAGTTGGTGTGGTTGCTTTCTTATACCTCATAATAGCTACTAATGTTATCAGTATAGGCAAGTCTCTACTTGAAGCCAAGTGACAGGATCATAGGCTCAGAAATTTTTGTGCCGGACACCTTTTTGATTTTTGAGAATCAGATGGAATTGGAGTTGGAACAGCCAAGAGCCTTTAATTCATTGATAATAAAGAGTACTATGGAGGATGTGGGAGCAAGGGCTGGGTGGGTTTCCTGGGCTGCAGGTTATTTTCAGTTTTGTCTTCCCTTGCTTGCTTATGTTTGTAACATATACTGGTTGATCACCTTGAATAAAGGGGCCTGTTTAATCTTCCTTGGAATAAGACAAAGACCCCCAATTTCAGACCCCCCCAAGTGTGCCTATTTTCCAGGGACAGTCCCGGATTTACAAAAGGTTTCTGAATTGATCCCAGAATATCCCACTTTTCCTTAGGATGTCCCTATTTTCATTGGATAAATATTGGAAGGTACGGTAGGGCACCCCTATTTTCATCAGAGAAATGTTGGAGGGTATGGAGTTATGTGACCCCAAAGACAAGGAGGTAACTATGCAACCTTTAGAAGACATCTGAAGACAGCCCTGTAAAGGGATGTTTTTAAATGTTTAATGTTTTATTCTGTGTTTATATATGTTGGAAGCTGCCCAGAGTGGCTTGGGCAACCCAGTCAGATGGACGGGATGTTGTTGTTGTTGTTGTGGAATAGGATGTCCCTATTTTCACTGTATAAATGTTGGAGGATATGTGATTACAAAGAACCATTCACATGATTGCAGGTACGACCCACAGCTGTCATTCGAAACCAATCAAAATCAGCTGCTCAGATCAACCCTCATCATAATATCATGTGATTACAGATAATCATTTTTCAGTGTCTTTCTTTATTAAGACTTTTGACTGTAAATTTATCCCAAGGTCCCCTTTTATCTATGTACAAAACAATTCAAGATGAAGCACAGTTGCCCTACCTAGCCTATTCTCTTTTCATGCATGCAACAGTCGCCATGGATTTTATCAGTTTGTTCTTTTCAGAATTCTGGGGTGAACATCTGCTACATAATATATGTAAAGGCAGCTTGTTTTATACTGTAAAAGGTAGGCACAGGCTTTTTCAGTTTAGCTACGCTTAAAAGTTTAGTCATAGGCTCAAAAGAACATGGAACTATCAACATGATACGGTTTTATGAAACTATTATTTTCTCCATCAGATCTATGCCACAAGTTGGCCATTCTTGGTTTAGAGCAGTAATTATTGCACGAGTAAAACAAACGACTTGACCAGAAATAGATTTGCTCTTGAGGAACAACTGCATGCAATCTGGGACACATGGAGGGCATACCCTCACATTGCTAAACGTTAGCCTTGAGAATAGTGTGTATGTTTATTTTGAGCAAATTGCAATCACCTGATACACATTTCAAGATGCCCTAGATTCCAGTGTGGTTCCAGTAGGGAAGAACCTTCTAATTAAAAACCTTGATTAACATGGAACTGTAAAGTAAACATTTTGGATCACCTTGACTACCTGGAAAATCTTGTGGAAGTGACCCCAACCAAAACTTATTGGGATACTGTTATTTCTATGTGGGGGATTTGCATAACTGTCTCCAAATTAGCTCAGTGTACGGCACTTTGACAATAAAGTAGAATATTTTACAGGAGGGCAGCAATTATACTATTTTGAATAATAGTCAGGTTTATTATCTGCAGTAGCTATTTAAAACACTACATAAATCACATTTCAGTTCCTTAGATCTTACTTTGATTTAAACACTGGCTTCTCTTTAAATTTCACTTTAATGTTTCCTTTCAAAGAATTTTTAAAAATCTTAATAAGTAGGCTTCTCATAAGTATAAATACTGGCTTCATGTTCATATTAACTACCGTTTGTTCTTTAATAAAATGTTTAATTGGCAAAACAGTTTTGGTCATAAGGGATGTGTGCAGTGTATAATTTGAAGTGACTCTGTGTGTGTGAAATATTCTTGTACCAGCTTCTCCTTTTGCTTTTCCTGCATGAAATGACAGTGGACACGGTGTGAAAATCTAGCAGTCTTTAATCCCAGATGATTGGGCTACATTCAGACACCACTTTATTCTGTTTTGATGACTTTTCCTTACCCGATCCTAACCCATGTTGTATGTGATCTTTCACATGATGCAAAAGCCGCTTCTAAAAACTAGCAGAATCTAGTGGAAGTTTACCATGTTATTTGCTTCCACAAAAGAAAAGAAAATCTATTTGCAGCCCAGAAAACTGTGTGAATTTTGTGTGGTAATTTCACATGATGAAATCTGGGGCACTGTTCCAGCTAGCAGTGCTCTCCCACCACAACTTGGCAGTATGTGTCTCTTTAGCAGAACAGTTCCATAAAGCAGCAGGTTATGCGACAGCAAGTGGTTTGTCAGGGCTGAATGTGAACAATCCCATTATTTCTCAGAATCAAACCTTTCTTCGTGCTTCCAGTAAATCTTAAAGTTGGGGTGACATTTCCCCTTCCCCAGCTTCCCAAAAATACTGTCTTCAGAACAATGTGATGTGGTCTCACTCCCAAGGCATTCCAGGAAACTAAGGAGAGACCCTTTCATCACCATGAATGGAAAACCATTGACTGCCTCATGAGGTTAAATAAGTGAAGCAGGAACCCATTCCCTTTTGGGGTGGGGAAATGTGGTATTTTCCCCTCCCCCTTCCAATGGTTTTCCAGGATGGTTTCATTCTAGCAATGAATGGTTGAAAAAATTCAAAATATGACGCACAGCTGCAGTAAATTTACCCATGAGGATATCTGTTTTCAAGCAATGAAATCTATTTGCTTTGTTCTTCTCCCATCTCATAGGTTTTATGCTGCTCTGTGATTGAACGTACTGAAAATGTGTAAAAAGGAAGCAAAGGAAATAAAACTATTCTGTAACAATGACTTGAAACTGATTCAGCATAGCCCAGACCAGTAACAATTTCACTGGTGATGGTACTGACTTGACTTGAATAGTACAGTCATACCTCAGGTTGCGTCTGCTTCAGGTTGCATGTTTTCGTCTTGTGTCCCGCGGCAACCCAGAAGTACCAGAATAGGTTACTTCTGGGTTTCGCCGCTCGTGCATGCACAGAAGTGCTAAATCGTGCCACACACGTGCGCAGATGCAGCACTTCTGGATGTGGATGCTTCGAGTTGCGGACATGCCTCCGGGACGGATTAAGTCTGCAACTCGAGGTTCCACTGTACTAGAATGTTCCTCTACAACAACATAGACAAATGTGACTTGCTTTATATGCTAGTGTTTTTGATATTATAGCAATTGCAATGCTTATCAGTGTTTGTAATGCTGTTGTGTGCCGCTTTGAGCTCAACATTTGTTGCTGGACTCACCTGAGAGGTGCCAGAACAGAGTTCTGGCAAGTTCCCACTGGAAAAAAAAAAGCCCTGGTGCTAAGTAAATGCACATTCCTACCTGATCATTTAGGACTAGCCTCTGTTTAATGTGTGCATGATTCCCAGATCAGACCCATGGAACTGATGTGGCATTTCATAGATTTCGTTCCAATCATCTCCTGGCATGAATCTCAACTAAAGAAGAAACTGAACCTCCTGGGTGATGAAGTAACTCATTTGTTATTTTAGAAATGCTAATGAAGTCCAAATTGACAAGATTTCTGAACTCTCTGACTTGGTGATTTAATGTGTTCCATCAAAGCTGCGCCTTAGGTGTGTTCCACTTTGTCCAGGAAGACTGATTGGGTCAGCCCTGTGCAAATGACAAAAGCGACAAGTTGTTGCAGAGTTAAGTGTGCTTAAGACCATTGATATGGGCTTCAGAAAGCTTAAGTCTGTGTTGGATTCTGGCCAAAGTGCCTTGCGCTAAAATAAATAAATTGGTTGTTGGTTCTGTGATGAGAGGAGGCTTCAGGAGCTGAATAAAGCCTCACCAGTAAGATAGCACCTGAAAAAAAATTGCATAGTTGGAAAGACTCCCCGCAATTAATATAATAATATCAGTAAAAGCTTGTGCATTTACACAGTGAGATAAAAGCCTTATTTATTTATTACCTTTATTACCAACTTTTCATCCAGAGAACTCAGTGTGTTTTAAATAGGTTTCCCCACCCTGCTCATGGTGAGCTCCATATCTGAATAGGAATTTGAGCTCAGATCCTACTCCAGGAGTCGAGGACCACTACATTAAATTGGCCCATATTGTGATGCATCTATTAGGACTTTTCAGAGCATTCCTGTCCTCTAGCCCTTTATGCATGCTGAAAGATGTATTATGGAACCCTCTGGTAACATAGCCTAAGAAGGTGCAGTTAGAAGTGACAATTTCTAGTTCAAAGTGGATTTCCCCCTCAAAAAATTCTTTATTTTGCTACATTGCCACCATATATGGTATAGTGAGCCTGTTTGGTCTCCACATCTCCAACAATTGCTTTTGGCTCCTTTACACATTTCCCACCGGTGTTGCATTTTTAAGAAGTTTTCCTTTATGGCATAAGGTAAAGGTAAAGGTACCCCTGCCCGTACGGGCCAGTCGTGTCTGACTCTAGGGTTGTGTGCCCATTTCACTTAAGAAGCCGGGGGCCAGCGCTGTCTGAAGACACTTCCGGGTCATGTGGCCAGCGTGACGAAGCTGCTCTGGCGAGCCGGCACCAGCACAGCACACGGAAACACCGTTTTCCTTCCTGCTAGAAAGCGGTACCTATTTATCTACTTGCACTTAGGGGTGCTTTCGAACTGCTAGGTGGGCAGGAGCTAGGACCGAATGGCGGGAGCTCACCCCGCCACGGGGATTCGAACCGCCGACCATGCGATCGGCAAGCCCTAGGCGCTGAGGTTTTACCCACAGCGCCACCCGCGTCCCAGGTCCTTTATGGCATAGCACGTGTAAAATTTCCAATTTTTCTTCCACAGATTTCCCATTGGGACATTGTTACAGCATACCCAAAGTCTTGAGATCACTTTATCATAGCTGATGTAACTTCTTCCTCCTCGACTTCCCAGTCGAGGAAGAGGAGGTGATAAGCTTTAGAGAGAGTTTTACTTTTTGGATTTATTACGTCGGATTCAGATCTCGAGGTTTCCTTGGCGAACCCTTTTTGTTTATCTATTTTGAATCTTTTGAGTATTTGGTAATATTGGAATCAATCTGTAATGACATCTCTTAATTCCTCAAAACTCTTAAGTTTCAATTGGTTCTCTTCTTCTTTTAAAAGTGTTTTATAGGTAGGCCAATTTTCCAATCCACTTTGAACCAGAAAAAATGTTAAGAATCTCATTTACTAGGAAACCAGAGACATATCTGTTGGGCATCACTGATTCAGATATCCCTTAAAAATGCAGAGAACTTTATTTGTATGCAACAGTGGCAGCAAGAGTCCTTATAGGTGACATAATTCCTTCTAGACAAGAGTGGATTCAAAAATTGACTGAATATGCTGGATTAGACAATCTATCGGAAAAAAATAAACCGAGAACTGAATTTGTATCAAAATGGGAGGCCTTCAGAACATATCTTAAACAAAATTATACCATGTTAAGATGTGTAGCAGCTTTTGAGTGATCCCAGAAGTTTTTAGCAATTGCTTATATAAACATAAATATTTATAAATTGTGAAAATATTAACACAAAAATAGTATTTTGGTATGGCAGTAAAGATATGTAAAAAGAATTAAGGAATCAATGGGAGGTTGGGCATAAAAGGAGGAAAAAGAAAGAAAGAAAGAAAGAAAGAAAGAAAGAAAGAAAGAAAGAAGAAGTGACAATTCCTAAAGCTGTTGAGCATGTGTGGAATGTTGTTTAGCTGCTTACATAGGACTCTTCGGATTTTGGCTTCAGTTTTAGATTGGCAGTGCAATGATTAATGCAGTGATAAACATATTTTTTTTAAAAAAAGTATAAATCTGTTTTGAAATTACAGACTTTAAATGCATTAAAAATATTATTTTGATAATTAAGGGGATTTGAGATAAGCTGTTCTTAAGGTGCTTGAGAGCAGCATCTGCAAAAAGCAAAGAAAAATCCTAACAGAACAAGTAATCATTCTTCTCCAGAACAGTTGAAATATATTTTTATCTATTGAATTTTTGAACAGATGGCAGTCTAAAATACAAATCCATAGCATTTTTATTCTGTTGGAACTTAATTGGTAGTTTCTCCCCAGTGTTGTCTCTGAAACTTTTAAGTCTCCTTTGAAGCATATTGTCAGCTGTGAAGTGAGATATTATGTTTCAATAATCTCTTTGCATCCAGGGTTCAATATTTTATAGCAGAAAGGCTCTTCTTCCAGCAAGTGACCTTAAATGCAGAAGCATAAATATGCGCTTAGATTTAATTTTTGAAGCTTAGATAGTTGACCCAGTCTTCTATCATAATTTAGCAATAATTTGACCAGCCAACCGGATTTGGCTGATATTAACTAGAAAGAGATTACGGATGTGTACTCAATACAATAAATCTCAGACTAAAGGATTATATGAGAAGGCACTGAAATGGATCAGAGTTGTTGTTGCAGCAGTCTTGATGGATGATTGAGAAATATATGACCAGGGAATCGTAGCCGTGTTTTCTCAGAACTCAGTCCCACTGTGATCAATGGGACTTGCATCCAGTCAGGTATATATGCAGTGCCCAAACACTCTGTGTGTGGTCATTCTGACAGCTGAATGGAAAATAAGGGAGTAAATGACTTTGCATGCAGGCAACCTAATTTAAGCCTAAAGAGTCCAATTTATTTCCAAATTTACTGATCATTGCTTGAATGGCACATGCTGTTGTAATGTCCATGTTGCCACAAAACTCTGCTGCCTTTGCCTCAACAGAGCTAGCTGTACAGAGCTGGCAAAATCACCAAGTACATACCTGGAGATGCTGGGAACTAAAACTGTGGCTGGGGAGGAGAAATGGAACCAGCTGCTTTCTTTTAATTTTTGCCTGATCTCTGTTACTTTGTGCATTCCATTTTAATTTTAATTTTGGAAAACTGGTTTTCTTGGTTCGAATTGTTAATTGGCTTTGATTGATGGGAGTGATTTGGTTTAATTATCTGCAGGTACTTTATTATTATCTTGTAAAACAGTATGTGAAACGTATTTTTAATTTTTGTTAATTTCTAAAGGGTTTTTATATTAAGAAAAATTACTGGAAAGCAATGTGATTGCTGTTGTATATTTTGTCATTTCTATGGGATTTCTATGGGATGCCAGGGCGTTACAAGTTAAAAATGAAAAATAATGAAACGAGCTGTTCACTGTCTCCCTCTCTCCCTCTCTTGTTTTTTTTTTTAATATTTATAATTCTGGCTTAACAAAAACTGCTCATCATGACTTTATTGGGCATGAGAAGCAGTGATTCATTTTTGCATGTCGGTGCTGACCTCTTTCCTTCCCTGCCTTGTTTGCCACTGCTCTTGATGACTAGAAAAAGCCACAGAAAGGAAAAAAGAAACATCATAACATACTCCTGTTGCTGTGCAAAACCATGTGTAATAGTCGTTGCTCATTCAGCTGTGATGCATAGATGAATTTTTGGTAGGCCACAGTAGGGAGATAGCTTTGCACAGGGAAATGTTTTGTGAAATGACATCCAACCTGAGGTGTCTTGAGTTTGTGCGGCAAAGGGTGAAAGCAAATAAGGAATGCATTTTTTAAAAAAAGAAAGACATGGTTTAAAAGCTTTCAAGTCACTATGTATATCATCAAAACAGGGACAAAATTAATTTTTACATATATACACATGGATATGATGTGTTGTACCTTTGGACTGGTGTTCCTAGTGCAAAGTGAAGTCTCCTCTCCCCTCAAGCACCCTGACAGTTTTCAAGGTCTCAGTATTTTACACATGCAAGTAGCTCTGAAAAGAGGGCATCTCCAAATCCATTCTATGGTTTGATGTTCTGATTCCCAAGAATAAAAGAAATAATATCTCATGTGTACTTTCAATAAGGTGGCAGAACGTGTGTCAGTCCTATAGTAATATGGAATCTGAATGTCAAAGCAGTTGCTTCATTAAAACATGCACACAATTAGTGCAACGTTTTATCTAAGCTCAGTCAGCAATGTATATATTATGTGGGATGCATGAACTTCTGACAGTACTTCTGTACAACATATGGTCTCCTTTTACAAAAGGTAAATTCCTAGCCACTATCATTTTTTTTTCATATTTATTTATTTTATTTTTTTTTAGAATGGAAAGCAAAAGCAAAGCAAAGGCTTTTGTTAAGCCAGAATTTTAAGTATCCAGAAAGGTAAAAGTATACAGCTAAAGGGACGCGGGTGGTGCTGTGGTCTAAACCACAGAGCCTAGGGCTTGCCAATCGGAAGGTCAGCAGTTCGAATCTCCTCAACGGGGTGAGCTCCTGTTGTTCAGCCCCCGCCCCTGCCAACCTAGCAGTTCGAAAGGACGTCAAGTGCAAGTAGATAAATAGGTACCGCTCTGGCGGGCAGGTAAACAGCATTTCCATGCATTGCTCTGGTTCGCCAGAAGTGGCTTAGTCATGCTGGCCACAGGACCCGGAAGCTGTCTGCAGACAAATGCCGGCTCCCTCGGCCAGTAAAGCGAGATGAGCACCGCAACCCCAGAGTCATCTCGGACTGGACTTAATGGTCAGATGTCCCTTTACCTTTACCTTTACACAACTAAAAAAAGATCAATAAAATGATGAGTTGCTCAGACCAATGGAAGCCCTACCCCTAGAATATATTGTCTCCAAGTTGTGTGAAATTCCAGGGGTCCCAAACGCTTACCCACGGTTCATGTTTCCTTGGGGATGAAGGATAGCAGGGACTGTGGTGTCTTTATGATATATGGTTTATTTACACATATACACACCCTGAGCCTACAATGACACCACAGCCTTGAATTTAAGCGGAAATCAAGAATGGCTACCTCTCTCTCTGGCTTCTCAGCCTGCAGCTTCACTCCCAACTTATACCTCACATAACTTAGCTCTCCGCTCTGGCTTTTGTCTTTCTAACTACCAGCGAGTCGCGGGAGGGTGGCCACCCATTTGCTGTCAGGCACAAAGTCGCTGCCTTTGTTATAGCTAGCCTGGCTATTCCAGGAATTTTAATCCTTGCCTAGATTTTAAGACTTGTTGGACCCAGGAATTAGAAGAGTCTTGGCATACAGCCAATTCCCCTGCGACTGATAGCAATATATACATAATTTCCCCACCATATATGGCTTTTTCAAGATTGCTTCATTTCCCCTCCTTGTAACTCTCTGTCCCAATCAGCCACACAGAATAGCACAGAAAAGTTTGTTTGTTTTTCCCCCTATTGTACTTATTTATTTAACATTTAGGTTCAGCTGAAATGTGTAGCTGAAACATCTGTGGCTGGGCAGACAAATTGCAGCAATTGTCTAAGGAGTACTAAGCATAGGTCCAGGAGAGGGTTAACTGGTAGCAAATGGAACATAAGTTGCAATACCTGGCTTTATGGTCAATGAAAGTGACAGTAGGAGACAACTGTGGAGGTTTGACAAGGGCCCTAAAACAGGGGCAGGAGATGGTTTTCCAGAGAGCAGCTATAGCTGTATCTTGGGTCTGTGCTTGCCATGATGTATCCTAGAAGTAATAATTTAGCTTCTGGGATGGAGGTCTGTGAGACACATAATTTATACATGACTAGGCGAGATTTTGAAGTAAAAGCCCCGTAAACATGAAACACTTTAAAAGAAAAAGGAAAAAAAAGAATCTGACACAAAGACATACAGCCTGTTTACATGAAGTCAAGTTAAATGCCCATTGGCCTCACATGATCTATGAGCTGCTAGGCTGCAGCACTTTGGAATGCAGCTGGGGGAAATCGTATCTGTCAGTTGCTACATGTATGGAAACAGCAATGCATTGCAGATGCAAAATTAGCACAAAAGAGAAAAAGCATGCCTAGGACTTTTCTCCTTGAGTGCATAGTTGTCTATTTGTATGGACGCAGGTGGCACTGTGGTCTAAACCACTGAGCCTCTTGGGCTTGACGATCAAAAGGTTGGTGGTTCGAATCGCCACAACGAAGTGAGCTCCCGTTGTTCGGTCCCAGCTCCTGCCAACCTAGCAGTTCGAAAGCACGTTCAAGTGCAAGTAGATAAATAGATACCGCTGCGGCGGGAAGGTAAATGGCATTTCCGTGCGCTCTGGTTTCCATCACGGTGTTCCTTTGTGCCAGAAGCTGGCCACATGACCTGGAAAACTGTCTGTGGACAAACGCCGGCTCCCTCGGCCTGAAAGCAAAATGAGCTCTGCAACCCCATAGCTGCCTTTGACTATTAACCATCCAGGGGTCCTTATTACCTTTACCTTGTATATTTGTATGTAGTTGCTCAAGATGGTGCTCTCCAAATGTTGTGGACTAAAACTCACATTATCTCTGGCCATGGGCCATGCTGGCTGGGCCTTATGGGAGTTGCAGTCCAAAAATCTAGAGGACGTTAGGTTAGGAAAAGCTATTATCATATTTTTCAGATATATTGGAACACTCATAAAGTTTGATCCCTCTCTGATTCTCAGCTTGAAGTGTCCATGTCCAGCAACAGATAAATCACCTGATGCTACTTGACTGTTTATGTTTATGCACAATGCTTCCCTCCCAAGCTTACAAGTGCAATGCCAATTACTAGATCAGCTTTGCTTTGCAAGAGTATCTGTGTGTTCTGACACCACTTGCCCTGCCTTTTGGGAATCTTTCCTAATTTGGTTTACAATACAGTGGTACCTCTGGTTACATACCCTTCAGGTTACATACACTTCAGGTTACAGACTCTGCTAACCCAGAAATAGTGCTTCAGGTTAAGAACTTTGCTTCAGGATGAGAACAGAAATCGTGCTTCGGCGGTGCGGCAGCAGCAGGAGGCCCCATTAGCTAAAGTGGTGCTTCAGGTTAAGAACAGTTTCAGGTTAAGTACGGACCTCCAGAACGAAATAAGTGCTTAACCCGAGGTCCCACTGTATAAGCAATTTGTAGATCTCATCTAGGTGTCTTAAATGGCTGGGGCACAAAATAATAATTAAATAATAAGAACTACAATGTTATGATATTGAAGTCTAGACTTTTCCAGATGTGCATTCATGTGTCCAAAGGGTTATTTCTCTTCCCCATGTCTTGTGCCTAAGAACCAGATGGGCTTCACAGCCTTGATTTCAAGAAGCAACAAAAAGATTCTTTGTTAAAATGTCACAAGCAACAAGTGTGGGGAAATTTTGTTCGCAGGAAGTAGGAAGTGATTCACATTCAAAAGTTACATTTCTTTGATCTTAAGCCATTTATTTCAGCCTTTGGTGCATTTCCCCCCAAGCGCATCAATGGAATCATGAGAGATGCCCCTGCTGACAAATTCTTAAGTTGCATCATTATTAATTTATCTATTTTAGTATTTTCAATAAAAGGAACCTTATAGGGTTTTTTTTTAAAAAAAAATCCATGCATTTTCTTCTTAAGTCTACTTGAGATCCAACCAGATTTGCTGACATAAAAACCATCAGTTTATCAGATCTGTTTCATACTCTTGAAATACAGTTCTCCAAACAAGATAAATATCTAATAGCCTGTTTCTGAACTCAGTTGATCTGTGTGTGCGTAACTGAGAACAGAAATTTGACAGATGGACAGGACAGAAGCCTTGCATAATTACAACTGCAGGAGGGGGTTAAGTTGAATGCTAACCCTCCATAATGCATGCCTCTCTATCGGTTGTCAAGTGCTTGTTAAGTGGAAAATTGACTTGGGGTTAATGTTGGCTTCATTCCCCTAACTGTTATGTTCCACATTATATTCCTCATTTCTGGAACTTTAACAGAATATAGTGCTCATTTCCATGTTATGTGCTTCCAGAAAAAAACAAAGTTCTGTTTGCAAATAATGGGGAAATTGAGTGCTTAACATGCTCCATATTCCACTATAGTTTTGCAATATTCCAGTATAGCTATGGAAGTAGTTTTTACATCGTGTAAATGCTGAAATATAATGTGGATATTAACAGTTAGGGAAACAATATGAAAATGAAATAAACTGCTATATGAATGGAGCCATAGTTAGACATAGCCACACCTCAGAGTGGCAACTGCAAGTTTCTAAACTGTGCAGGGAACCTCCACAAGGAGAGGAGAGTCCCCACTTCTGATCTTTTGCCATTAAACTCATGAAAGGCTTTACATGGACTGAAAGATCGCATGCATACCAGGAAAAGTTTAGCAGTATGATTCCATTCATTTGCATAATGGCTTATACCTAAGTATGCTGAATGTCCAATTCGGGCATTTATGAACGGAGGTCCCTGCCATTTCCACCATCATACGGAATCATACATCCCATTCATACTTCTTTGGGCTTTTTTGAATCAATGTATTTTTTAAAAATAAAATTTTTTGAGGAACATCTACTCAAGGTGTAAAAGACAGGCATGGTTTTTCTATGACCCAAAAAGTTTCTGCACCAGACTGCCACTGATTTTTTTGACTAAAGCAAAATAATGTAGGTGAATTTGGAGGTGCCAAAACATTTGAGGAACTGTGAGGGCACAAAGGGGGTTGAGAAGAGGATTTTGATGTGAATATTTGGGAGCAGATTCATTCCAGGCGTAGTACGTGCCTAGCCTAAAATGCCTTCTAATTCATGAATAAATTACTTCCAACATGACTTTTCATTTCATTGCATAGTTGTGCAACCTCTGAAACCTGACGATAAACTTCAAGTTTCTTGCTCAGACTAAATCCCGTTGTGTATTTCTCAGATGCACAGGTATATCATGGGCAGATAATTAAGCCCCTTTTTTTAAAAAAAAAGAAAAAAACTCGGCAGGATTTCACATAACTAAATGAAGCATCTTAACATGGCATGAAGGCTAAATAAATCCCTGAGGTTATTGCTACTTTTCATTCAGCAAAGCAACTTTTTCTTGACAGTTACTTAAAAAGACAAGAAGTCTCAAGATATTTGTCTTCCCTCTTCAAGTATCACATACAGTTCCTCTTGCGCTGTGCATTATTTAGAGGATCGTTAGCATGCAGGGCATGGAGAGGTTTCTTAACTTTCTCCCCAATTTGAAGGGAATTTAAGACACATTAGCAAGGATTTCACTGCCTTTGCTCATGGCCATTTGGACTAAGCTACTATTTGCCTTGGAACAAGAAGGTGTTGCAAATCTTTGTGTCCACTCCCATCCGAGAGAAGTGATGAAAAATGTACTGCTTTGAGGGATGGCTCATTTTTTTATAATAGAAAGCTGAAATCCTTATGGACATGTTGGGGGAACAACACTTGGTTGAGATAGCCTTGCTGACATTTTTCCAGACTCCTCCTGTTATGTTTTTACCCAAACTAAAATGTTAATGGCTAGTTCTCCTCAGATTCCAGAAGTGGTGATGTATTATTTGTTTTACACAAAATTATTTTCAGCAAAGGCTTTGTTGAGCCGAGAGGAACGGCGATGTTTTTGCAGATTTTATTTATAAACTGAACCAAACTGACCTGGTTTGCAGCAGAAAATGTTAAATGCTGATGAGACATTTTTGAAAACTCCTCTGGCGCCTCAGTGTCTGGTTTTTGATTGATTCTTTTCAGGTTTTCCAACTGTTATATGTATAGGATTGTGTTGTGGTCCAGTGACTGTGGAGAAAAGCAGCTGTGGTTCATTTCTGGGAAGAAAAAAGGAAAAGAAAATGCAAAGCCTTATCTCTAATTAGAAGACACATAATCTTACATGTGTGAACTACCCTGGGATATTGTGGTCTTGTTCAGATAAGCATGCACAGCTGTTTCTCAGTTATTGATGACTTGCCAGTAGAACGTGTGAACTGACTCAACTGAGAAACCTTACATGGGAGTTGATACCAGTGGCGTAGCGTGGGGGTACAGGGGGGGCCGGCCGCACAGGGCGCAACATCTGGGGGTTAGGGTTAGGGGGCGCAAATCCACGGGTTGGGGGCGCAAATCCACGGGTTAGGGGGCTCAAATTACTTGCCTTGCCCTGGGTGCTGACAACCCACGCTACGCCACTGGTTGATACAAAAGTATTTATGAGATTAAATCTGTGATTGGCTATTCATACACACAAGACATAACTTGATGCTGCAGATAATATTTTTGTGTGCTGCTTTGGGGCTTCCAAGGCATTGGTTGTTGTTGTTGTTGTTATTTACTGCTGGTGGTATTTGTTGTTGGGATATTTTATGGTGATCTTCTTGCTGCTATAGGGATAAAGAGAATTCTATGACTTTTTTTGCATTTAATACACAGTTTTAATTTAACTTAATTCATTTTATTTGTTATTGTGTATTTTCTATTTGTTCTATACACATTGTCGTAAGTTGCCGTAAGACCATTTTTTCTTGGTATATGGCCATAAAGTTGTTGTTGTTAATGCCAATATAAGTATTTACTAATATTATTAACCAATACTTTTATAAGCCAATATCACATTTCCTTAAGTTTGCAGACTAATTCAAATGAGCTACTACAAATAAGCAGTCTTTATTTGACAGATGTTTCTAGGAACCTCAAATAACTCTCATCTGCAAGATGAACGGCGTAGCCTGGTGTCTTCAATTCCTAGCCACATTCTGGGCTTCTTACCCTCATTTGGGTCTGCATCTGGCAAAGGTTCATATCACTTTCAACCACAGCTTGACTAATATAGCATTATAGCAGCTGCAAGAGCTTGGGTAGGATGTCACCTAAACCACAACTTCTTTCCTGTTGGGGTGGTCCTAATGACTACAGTGATTAGGAATTCATCTCCAGGAAGCCACCCACCTTCCCAGCTAGATCTTCTGTTCTTCCATTTGAGAGCAAAGTCAAAGATAGCTGTTCCAAAGTCTTGAAATGGCTGAGGTGTCTGTTACAGGCAACAGATAAAAATGCAGAATTAGAGATGCAGGATGGTCTTTGAAGTGCAGATTTTGACTTTGCTTTTGGGGTAATTACATAATTTTTCTTTCTTTTTTTTTAAAAAAACCCCACTTTGATTTCCCACTTAAAATCTATATGAAATAGCTAAAAACAGCTAAACATTATGTTCCAGCCTACCCCAAATTGCTACTTTGTCTTTTAAATCCAATTTGATTTATGTTTCTTTCTTTAAAACATTTCTTTATCAAATCAGATTTCAGGCTGGGGTACAACAGTACAGAACACAGTATAGGTAACTCATAATTTAGACACATTTAACTTGTGTGCATTCAGCTTTATGAGCTTGGCAACATTTTTTAAAAAACAAAACAAAACCCTCAAAAGTAGGTGAGATGGGGGCATGCATCCAATAATATCCAGTTGCGATTGAACCCAATGTGTTTTGATTATATGTGTGTTTGCTTTTACACACTATCCCAGAATGTCATCCCAGCATAAATTGAGAGTTTTCTGTACTATAAAACCTCTGTCATTAACAACCATATGATATGCTTAGAAGTTAGATTACACCTGGGCAATAAAACATTCATGGACAATGATATTGTTGTTACTTTTACTTCGCCAAACCTTTATTAGGCATCACAAATATAGGCCATCATAAAACATCCATATATAAAATTTTAAAATGTATACAAATAAACAGCCATGAAAAAATATGTAATGAGGATTTTCACTGGAGTTTCTTCCTGCCATTCACCACTCTGAGAGATAATATTGATAAAAACTCAGCCATCCTTTGCAGTTACTTCTGGGTTAATATCGGACAAATAGAGTATGATATTTTCATTGTGCCATGATTGCACACACTTGTGTAGCTGGTTGTACAATGGATAGCAGAAAAGAATGTGCTCTACTGTATCTGGCACATTCAAAAAACATCCAGAATGTCTATCATTTCTGGGGATGTTTAAATATTTGCCTTTGACAAAAGCTGAGGGGGAAACATTCAGTTGGGCTAACATAAATTTTGAAATATAAGTGACCCTGCAATCTGTTGTATTTAAACCATATAACTTGGGGGAGCAAATTTTATTTACAGCTGATTCGGTGTTTTGTTTTTCAATGTCCCTTAATCTGATTTGAATATTATGATAAATATATTGCTCATAACTTCTAAATGATATTGTTGCTAATGCTACGCATCTCTGCAAACCTGACTGTCTAGCACCTTGTTTTAGGCTAAAACATATATTTAAAGCTCATGCAAGTAATCCTGGGAACTAAAGTTTACTCCTCGCAGAGCTATAATTTCCAGCACCTTGAACAAGCTACAATTCCCAGGGTTCTTTGCGAGAAGCCATGTGTTTCAAATGTATGATCTTAAACTGCTTTCCTAGTTTAATGTAGATATATATGTTGGAAGTTAGATGCATTTGAAGAGGCTGTGATTTCTTACCTCCAATACCCCTTTCCTTTAAGAATTCCAGAGAATAGCACTGTTTCATGAAGAAATGGTTTTCTGATATAATCTGTTATAGCACCAGTCCTCATCTTCATCTCTCACTAATGCATAACTAACAGACAAGAAGCAAAGTTGCTATGCATTATAGGCATAGGGTCAGTAATGAATTGGAGCATAAAAAGTGACCAAACCGTAATACACAGGCCACACCCACACCATAGATTTAAAGCTAGGATGGCATAACAATCCCTGTTCCCAGGGAACTCTGGGAATTCCACCGGGGGGGGGGAGTAGAAATAAGGGCTTCTCACCAATTCTCAGCACCCTTAACAAACTACAATTCCCAGATTTTATTGTGGGAAGCCATGACTGTTAAAGTGGTATAATAGTATTTTAAATGTATGGTCACCTCTGTCATGGAAATTCTACTCAATATTGATTCAGAGTAAACTCCAGTGTATAGTTAGCAGAGTAAAAACTTAAACACGTTGCAGGATTCCGCCCCCCCCCCAAAAAAAAGACCAGAGGCAATTGTATTTCACCCAGCAGAGCTTTACTACTACTGAAGGCAAATGAGCATCATGGTCATAAATCCAATACATTCAGCATTGGCACTGTCCATAAGAAATCCAGTTGCAGCAGACTTAACTTAAACTTACACTAACTTATAATAAGTCTAAACCTTAACACTAAGCATACTATGTGCAGAACACCACACCAGAAGGAAAAGAGACAGAAAGAGAAAGTGAAACCCAGGCTTCTTCTGGCCTTACTTTTATAGTCAGCATGACCTTGACAGAAGAGATAAGAGAACCAGTTTAAGCCAGCTGTACTCAGCTTCTCTGAACGCATAACTCAAACATCCATGAACCTTCTGCTTGTTTTTTTTTCACACAGAGAAGCTTCCAGAACCCTCTTGAATTAAGTAGAATAGGAAAGATCTATACATACCACCAGATCAATGCTTTCTGCACTAAGAAATGCAAGCTGACAACCTCAATCCTATGCAAAAGTCAGAGCTTGATGGGCCTACTCTTAAGAAACTAGGTATCCAATTGTAGCATCACTCAGCTACATATATGCTTATGAACACATTTCCATATACATTCTTACTGCTGGATGGTCATTTTGTTACTTATTGTATTTCCTCGCAGACCAAGGCAATTGGTTTGGTCCTCAAGATCACAGAAGGTGTTTGACTATTAGGCTTAGTTGATCAGCAAAGTATACTCTTTGAACACATAAATACTAAAACTTATTCTTACATTGTTTTAAGGCTCCCAGTGGGTTGCTGCTATTTTACTAAGGACATAGCTAACATATATGAGGAAGCATTCTGTATTCATTTGCTAATTAGCCAGGCAGCTTTATGATCAGTTTAACAGAGCCTAGCTGGAAGCCAAGAGCGAATGTACTTTCCTTTCCTTCAAGAGTGTTCATAAGCCAGAATTTTACGACAGATAAAAGTATAATTCTTCCTTTAACTGCCCAACAGCAGGTTAATGGCTAAGACTCCAGTTGAGCTCATTAATTAAGCTAAGAATGGAAATAATTCTCAATCAAATGTCAAGGAGATGAATGAAGACTTGGGGTAGTTTTGTACACTAGAAGAGCAATAAGGCCAGAAAGGGCATAGGACCTCCCCAAATAAGGAGGGGGGGAAACCCCCAGTCCAATTCCTTTGATTTACAAGTATGGAATTGGGGAAATGTGAGGATAGCTAGGAAATGCATTAGACATCAGAAGCTCATTCAGCAACAGGGGTGGTTAAATGAACAAGTACCATCTCCAAACTCAGCTGGAGTGTAACACTGGCGATTAAATCCCCACATTGGGCCCTGAGGCCATGGTTCTTAACATTTCTTCTACTCTTTTGTTTCAGTTGTTCCTTTGACTAGGTTATTTGTTTGATTCATGCATGGATGGCAAGATTCATGGGGTTTTCAAATCCCGTTATAACTGGACTTTTCAACGTTGCACCCATTGGGAGGCTCATTTAAACCTGATTGCTGTTTTGAAGTGCCATTTGAGCAAAGTAGACAACATGAGCCAAAGCCTCATTATGGTTATTTATTGCAGAACAAAACAGCTGCTTTTAAATGACATCCTCCGATTCACACAGTGGACTAGAGAGGGCTTAAGCATAGCTCCCAGAGGAAAAGCTTGCCATTTTAGTTGCCAGCAAACTTGACATCAGGTGGAAATATGACGGTTCCTCCTTCACAGAAACATCTGAAGAACTCCAAGGGAAGCTAAAAGATTGTTCAAAACAAAGCAAATCTTTATTGTTATGGTCAAGGACCAGCATTAAAGAAACAAGCTAAGAAGCACATGGAACACATTATTCAGGTGGGTAAAATAGGGTAAAAAAATGAAATAAAGGAAATAAAAGTAACTGCGAGTGAAGTAAAATGGGCGTCAACATTTTTGAAAAGCTGGTGCCATGTCACAAACTCCAAAGAAGAAAATTACAAAATGTCTGTGGTCAGTTCATGGTGGGTTTTGCTTTGTGGAACACAGTCGCTGGCCAAACTTAGAGAGATTGATGTGCAATATGGAACATAGCTGCTCCTAAGAAATAATGACACCTGATCCTACCTTTCCTTCACTCTGCTTCCCATAGCTTCTAGGGATGCATACACTAATAACCTTACGTTACATATGACATGTGTTGGGCAAGTGGGCACAGTGGTGTCCAAACTTTTTTCAAAGAGGGCCAGATTTGAAGAAGTGAAGGGCCATGGGGGCTGACCAAAGGGCGGACCAAAGTTTTTGACCTTTTTTTTAGGATTGAAGTTGTTCAGCTTTTTACCCCAAAGTTATTGAGCTTTTTTTGGAATGAAGTTGTTGACGCTGATAAGGTTTGGGGGGGATTTTACCCTGTGGGCTGGAAATTCCCCAACTGTTTTGGCTTAGATTTTCCCATCCACCCTTAAATGGTATCCACAATCTGTCCAATGGTAGGGCCCATCCCAGGTAATGCTAAGTGTTAGGAGAGAGCGGGGATGACCTTATAAATGCCCTTGAGACTGTCCTCCTTTCCCCCATATGTCTGCCTCCCTGTGTAATCCTATGTAAATAGCCTTTTATCTCAACTTCTGATTAACCAAAGGTTTTGGACATTCTCTTGGCTGTTCAGATAAAAAGCCTGTGTGACATTTGCCTCCCACCTTCCTTTCCACACAGACACAATTCCAGGTCCTTTTCTATTTCCAATCTGTTTTCTTTTTAAGCAGAAGCCCAGTGCTTTTGACTGCCATGCAATTTGTACATATCCGGTAGCAGATTTGTGTTTGACTTTATTCAGCGAGACTGTGTTAGAGCTGGCATGCGCTATCTCTCCCGTATTCGATAATGCCACATTCAGAATGACAGCGGTCCAAGCCTTGGGGCAGGAAATGCTTCTTGAGATATGTTCAGTTGCCGTTTAACAATGTTTTGCCTGAGGTGATAGGGAAGAAGTCGCCAATGCTTTCAAACGTGTCTTTAGCTTTCAAACATGTCTTTAGCATTTTAATAGTGTCTTGACTTGTCAGAATAATGCCACAGTGCTAACTGGGTGCTGTGCACTGCATTGCTGCAATTAAGAAACATGGATTTCCAGGAACATCATGATAGCTTGAACACCCTAATTTGTCCTTTCCTTGTAGCATGGCCTGAGCTACAGAGATTTTAAGGGTGCCATTGTGCTTTTCAACACAGCTTGACATCCATACTTCCATTTACTGTGCAGGACCAAAGTTCTTTGCTTGTGACTGAAGCCCTGTTCAAAGTCAAATACTTCTCCAAGCAGGGAAAGTCAAACACAGGCATAGGCAAACTTGGCCCTCCAGATGATTTGTGACTACAACTCCCACTATACCTAGCTAACAGGACCAGTGGTCAGGGATGATGGGAGTTGTGGTCTCAAAACATCTGGAGGGCCGAGTTTGCCTATGCCTGGTCAGACATATGGTGGGATGAGAGTTTGCCTTACCCCTGACATGGTGTAATTTGCAAAACAAGTGCTTCATGTGGAGGTCTATTTATTAATAGAAATAGAAATACTTTATTGTCACTGTACCACTTGTTTACAGTGAGATTAAATGAAAAACAATCTCTCAGTCCTTGTTACACTCTGTGTGCTGTTGTTACTTTGGAAAAAAAAACAGAGAGCAGGAAGTTGGTGTGAATCAGGCTGTCTCTCACAAGGACCTTCATGTGAAACATAGCTATCACATGTTATGCTTAGTGTGCAGTAGGAAAAGGCATTGTCAAATCTCTACTCCATAACACTAAGACTATCGCCACCTTTGGGTCTGGAACATCTGCAGACTAATATCAATGGAGGCCCTTTGAGAACTCTCTAAGGTTTCACTGGAGAGCATCTCATATGATGGTATGTTTAATAATGGAAGATGAAGTAAAAACTTGCCATGGTTTTTTCAGTAAACTGAGATAGAGGAATTCATTTGATGTGCTTCTTGTGGCAGACTGATCCCACCCAGTGCTCCCAGACTTGCTTGCCAATCAGATTCAGCTCTCAGTCAGGTTATGCACATCTCTGGATTTCATGATGTAGTTTTGGTGTGGAAAAGGTGCACACAAAAGTACCGTATTTTTTTGTTTATAAGATGATTTTTTTTGCTTTAAAAATGTGGTCAAAAATGGGGGTCGTCTTATACACGGATGGTGAATGTCTGGGCTTGGGCTCTTGAAATATGGCAACCCTAACTCTGACCAACTTCCCTCAACAAAGCTCAACAACTTTGGGTGACCTCCCCCAAAAAATCTCAGAGTTGTTCTGTCTGATGTTTAAAGTATTGATTTCTCAATTTTGGGTTCCAAAAAATAGGGGTAGTCTCATACATGGGAAAATACGGTACAAAATATGTGAGAAAACGCATCAAACGGTATTAAAATGTGTCTTCTGTGTTAAAAGTGCAGGTGGAAAGGTATATGATAGAAATGCAGACTTTTGGTGTATTCTTTCAAGTATTCTGCATAAAATGGGAAGAAATATACCTGCGACTGAATGCTGGTGGAACTGAAACAGGATAGTGTAAGACTGCTCATTTCAACCAAGATAAGACAAAAATAGACACAGTGGTTTTTCTGTAAAAGAATAAGAGAAATTAATCCAAGAAGACCTGTAATTCTGATGTGTGATGCAGAGACATTACTGCTCTGGGGAAGTCAGGGGATAGAGGTGAAAGTGATTCTAAGGGCTGGGAGGTATTGATGGGCACTGTGACTCAGGGGAAGCTAGTGGAAATATGTGCCATGGCAACAGTAAACACACCTGGGATAGCAAACGGATTATTTGACAGGCTCAAATGCTGAGGGAAGGAATATATAAAAGGAACTGCCGTGGAGCTACAAATAGCTTTGGGGAGAGGAAAGGCCCCCTAAGGGGAGCTGGGAACCAAGGGGGTGTTATAGATCTGTCTTCTCTTGGAGGCCTTTGCTGTGAGCTTGTGTCCTTTTGTCTTTTTCTTTTGCTTGCATACCACCCCACATGAGAGCACTCTAGGTTGACAAAGCCAGCCATGAAGAAAGTGGGCTTCTGCAGGCACTGTGTGGTGGGGGTATGGCAACAATGAAATGTGTGGCATGGGATCCATGTGTGAACTAATCCCCCCCCCCATTACCAATTAGCCAATGTCCCTAATTTCATTTCAGTGTGTGGTAAGCTTGTGTGGTGTAAAATTGAGCAGACTTCCTCTATCTGCTGGCTGAGATGCTCTTCGGCAGGCTTCCTCAACCTCGGCCCTCCAGATGTTTTTGGCCTACAACTCCCATGATCCCTAGCTAGCAGGACCAGTGGTCAAGGATAAAGTAGTCTCAAAACACCTGCTCTTGGGGATAATATTGGGGAACCACAGAGCTACTGTGGATTTCAACACTCATGCCGAGGCTGCCCTGAGAGGACTTCATTGCCTCCATTAATATCATGGGGCTGTCTCAGTAAATCACTGGTCCAACCAAAAGGGCAGAACATCCTTATCATTTGAACTTTGCAATGGAGCATGGAGTGGAAGGTCTGTGTTTTTATATGGGGCAGGGGACAAGGGTAGGAATAAGCCCATTGCCACGGTCAGACCATTTCTTGGTAAGGTTTGATCTGACGATGACTTTTTCCTCCTATATGCGTGTCAGACCAACAAGATGGCATGCTCCCAGAGGTTTATAGAATCTGATAGATTCCTGAATGCTCTGGGAGATTTTCTGGACAGAAAAGCTGGGTAACCTATTGGTGGTCAGTATAGAATGGTGGGATAAGATGGAGCCATCAACTCAGTCACCCCTAAGTGCCTTCTTCGATGTCATGGAGCCTGTGCTGCCTCATGGTTTTCAGTGGAATTGAAGACCATGAAGCAAAACACATGATGGCTGGAATACAAATGACATAAATCTCACCACTGAGATGACCAAGCATGTGCTAAACATGTACTAGAATACGTGTACTAGTGCCTGTTGTATAGCACTATAGTTGACAATGAAGTTATACTTTTTTGCTGTCGTTGCACCCTTAAGCTATTCAGCAGAGTGGGATGTGGGTTGTCAACAACTTCACTTGTAAATTGGATTTTGAATCCCTAAGATGCCTGATGTGACAAATTTGCTAGGTACTTAGAGAAGAAAACCACTTGTTTCCATTATGTAAATAAATGTGCAATAACTCTTCTCCACATAATAATTTCCCTACTTGGAGAACGTGGATAATTTTATAATTATTTTTTTGAGCTGGTGCATGCAGAAATTGTCACAGCTCTCTCTCTCTCTCTCTCTCTCTCTCTCTCTCTCTCTGTATGTGTATGTATGTTTCAGGCAGGTTACCATTGTGCAGGGGTGCCTATGCATAATTATTAAAACACTGAGCAAAAAGGAATCTTGATGTGATTGCATCAAGATTCCTTTTGGGAAGTGTTTTAATCAGTGCACATATGCACTTCTGCATATTGGCAAAGAGTTGGGGGGGATGTGAATTGAAAACTGCAGCACAGTGGCCTGAACAAAGTCTGGAAATGAAAATGAGAGAGAGAGAGAGAGAGGGAGAGAGAGAGAGAGAGAGAAAGAGAAAAGAAAGAAAGAAAAAGAAAGAAAGAAAGAAAGAAAGAAAGAAAGAAAGAAAGAAAGAAATGCATCAGTGCTACTCTGCAAACAAGTAGAGCTAATTCAGAACCCAGGAATCTGGGACAATTCTGTATAGTGACAATTTTGCACATATTCCCTTTTCATTTTCCTCCTTTATTTAAATTTCTAATGCATACAATAGTGAGGGATTAGGAAGGCCAGCAATGTTACCACAGTGAACATATTCTCATACAATTTTTATTTGTTTGTTTATGACTACACAGCGAAGTTGGGAAAATTGTGATGTTAAGTGGTTGGTGTTGTTGCAATATAGCTTTTAGGTCCATAAATCACTGTATTCTTTGGTATATATATATATGTGTGTGTGTGTGTGTGTGTGTGTGTGTGTGTGTGTATTATTCAGTGACTTAGTTCTAGGTTAATGTGAACTTTACAATCTCCTCACTATGTTAGGAGCCTTGCTTTAGTGATAACAAGCAATCATTCTAGCCCTAAAGCTAAAGCCATCCCAAAATTGCATAAACATGTGCGTGCATATAAACAACCATGTTCATTTGCATGCTGCTATGCAAAGCAATCAAGAGAAACAGAAAAGAAATAGTATCAGCAAGCTCATATAATTGCGATTCAGCAAAGTGGTGGGACCGGGTGGGGGAGAGACATGGCTGTATTCCCATCTGGCTCACTGGTGCGAAAATACAGCCTAAAGGATTTGGTCTTACCTCCCTTACATTGTCTGAGAAATGATAATTTCCCCTAAATTTCACAATTATTTTTTCTCTCTCATTAATTAAAAATAAAAATTACCAAGTGGAGTATTCAACAATGGTGCAATGTTTTCCATATGAATTCATGAAGATGTGATTTGCTGTGGCAGTTGGCTTAGCATAATGCTATCTACTTTGGAAGACAAAGTCAGAGGTCCTTTTCCCAACACTGTAACTGGAGATCATTTTTAACTGCAGGTGCCAGAGATTAGATTAGAAAAGATTGGGGGGATATATTCAATTGAAAGTGGACAACCTATGGCCTTACAGCCATGTGCAGACCCTCCAAGTATCCCTGTTTTCAAGGGACAATCCCAGATTTAGAGAAGCTGTCCAGGTTTCTGATTTGATCCCAGAATGTCCCGCTTTTCCTCAGGACATCCCTATTTTCATCAGGACATCCCTATTTTCTGAACAGGGAGGAAAATGGAGAGATAGAGTATGTGACAAATGGGGTGCCTGAAAGAGAACAAGAGAGGGGGGGAGAGAGTGCAAAACTTTTAGGTCTGGTCCTGTCCACTACTAGCATGTGGTCCCTGTCAGATTACCCCTGAGGTAATGAGGCCTTTGACCACAAAAATGACCATCCATCCATTGTAAACAAAGGGGTAGCCCCAAACAAAAATTCCTTTTTTTCTCCACTGTCACAACTCTCTTTTTATTACATTTTCTGTGTATGGCTAACCTTTGCCCCTTCAGAGAGTGATGGACTCCAGCCAGGAGAGCCAATTGTTGTGGATGATGGTAGTTATAGTCCAACAACATCTGGAGGATCAAAGGCTACTCACTCCTAACATGTATAATATTAAAAGGTAACAATAACAACATACAGTGGTACCTTGGTTAACAACCATAATCTGTTCCAGAGGTCTGTTTGTAAAGCAAAACAGGTTGTAACCCAAGGCACGCTTTCACCAATGAGGCCTCCAAAAAAAATTGTTCGTAATAATAAAAAAAGGGTTATAATCCAAAAAAAGTCTGTAAACCGGGACACGCACTTCCGAGTTTGGTGTGTTTGTGATCCAAAACATATGCAAACCAGACTGCTTGCAAACCAAGGTACCACTGTATTGCAAACTAGATCCTTTATAACATTTGATCTTGTGCCTGCACTATTATTTCTCATCATTGTCAAATATTCCTTACATAAATGGGTTTCATATGTTTTTATTTCTATGCACTCCAAAAGGAAGCTTGTGCAGTCAGTGGGCTGAAGTCTGGTTGACCCATCCCTCATGTACGCAATGAGTGGGAATCATGTATCCATGAAATTGTACTAGCTGAAAAATTAACATCATATATTCATCTGTTCAGGAGGTTAACAAAGAGAGACAATCTGCCAAGCCCTGCTGATCTAACCATTTACTATGCTGCCAGATGCTGATTTTCATATTTATTTATTTACATGCTATCAGCATCCTTGCGGCTGCAAGCATGAAGAGGACCATTTATTTACAGAAAGTATGATTTTGATTATCTGGAAATAAAGAGAGAAATCTAGTTGAGTCCAAAAACTTGGGGCTAAAAGTTTTTAACTGAGGCACATTTGGAATAAAATGGCCTTTATATTGCAACTTCTCCAATACAAGGGTGAGAAGCTATTATTGATACAATATAATCTCTCAGGTGTGTTGTGGTACAAATTTAAAAGAAGACGCTCAGATTGTTGGCAGAATAGATTTATGTGGAAGTTTAGCCCTTACAGAGTTCCTTTTATCATCTGATAAAATTATCTCAAGAACTGATTCCCATGTCAGTTTTTAAACTGTATGAGAAATAATTCCCTTTGATTGAACCATTGTTTGGAGACAACGGTTCTCAGATACAAATAATTGGTGTTCTTAAG
Organism: Podarcis filfolensis; assembly: GCF_964270895.1. Classification (NCBI taxonomy): domain Eukaryota; kingdom Metazoa; phylum Chordata; class Lepidosauria; order Squamata; family Lacertidae; genus Podarcis; species Podarcis filfolensis. The sequence goes on from NC_139610.1 coordinate 14,455,744, forward strand.
GATCCGTGTTTGTTAAACAACTTTACTTGAAGTCTCTGTAACCAATTAGAGCACTCATTTCCTTAAATTTCGAATATTTTATTCTTTGTGTCATTGCTCTAAAGAAAAACGTCCTTCCACCTATAAATGTCTTTGACTTCCCACCTGCAAATTGTAATCTGGATTACTAAAAATAGATGGTCCTCTCTTCACAATGTTCTTCTCTGAACAAGGTTCTTGAGTGTGTAGTCGCTATCTTTTGGCTCTCTTCAAGGCCAATTTTCTAGATGCATTCCAATCCTGGTGCCTTGGTTGCCATATATAATGACCTGTTTGGAGAGAGACAGGGGGAGTGTGACCCTGCTGCTTCTCCTTGATCTCTCAGTGGCTTTCAATACTATTGACTATGGTTTCCTCCTGGAGTAGCTGTCTGAATGGGTAGCAGTGCTTTGCAGTAGTTTCAGTCTTAGTTGGATGGCTGCCTCCAGAGAATCTTGCCTAGGGGATGCTGCTTTCTATAATTTCTATTTTTTGCTCAATCATTTTACATTTATTTTGGGGAATTGGAGAATTAGGAGGAGAAGTGGTAGACAGCTTGTGTTATATGCTTCAACAGATTCCCTATGAATTATTTCTCTCCATTCATTCGTGGAAAGATGAAGCAGATTTGGGGTGCGGCAGGGCAGGTTAATCTGAGCCATGTGCAATTTCGGAGTATTTCAGAAAATATGTGTGGATCTGCTTCCAACAAGTCCCTCCCCCTAGTTTAAATTCTGATTAAATTGGGGATAATTTGGTTTTGATTCCTACTTTTCAGGGGGTTAGACTAGATGATCCCTTGGGTACCTTCCAACTCTACAATTCTTTTATTTTTATTTTATCTTGGATGCTGAAAGGAGGAAAATGCTGCTGCTGTTGTTTTTGGCTTGTTTTTTATGAGTTTTTCAGAGAATTTCTGAAATGAAAAGTTTGGGTTCTGTGCATGTCCTGATGTCACACTGGTAGACTCTGCGTCCTTCCTCAAATGTGGAAGATATATCTCCCCTAATCTCAGGTGTCCCCCTGTGGAATGCTATCCCATGGAAGACACATATAATGCCTTCATTATCAGTGTTTACATGCCAGGCAATACTTTTTAGTTCAATCTGGGTTTGGTTAGCTAAGATGACGTCTATAGTGGTCTCCATCTTTTTTTTGTGGGGTGGAGTAGGGCTTGTCCTTTTTATCATGCTATTAGATGAGCATTTTCGGTATTTTGTATTGGACATTGTTTTACTTTTTTTGGTAGTTTTTTAATGTATGTATTTTGTATTGTTAAATCAAATAATAACAACAACAATAATATTAATAATTTATACCCCGCCCATCTGGCTGGGTTTCCCCAGCCACTCTGGGCGGCTTCCAACAAAATATTAAAATACAATAGTCTATTAAACATTAAAAGCTTCCCTAAACAGAGCTGTCTTCAGTTGTCTTCTAAAAGTCTGGTAGTTGTTTTTCTCTTTGACATCTGGTGGGAGGGCGTTCCACAGGGCAGGTACCACTACAGAGAAGGCCCTTTGCCTGGTTCCCTGTAACTTGGCTTCTCACAGCAAGGGAACTGCCAGAAGGCCCTCGGCACTGGACTATATATATATGTGTGTATGTGTATATATATATATATATATATATATATATATATATATATATATATGTGTGTGTGTGTGTGTGTGTGTGTGTGTAGTGTGTGTGTGTGTATATATATATATATATATATATATATATATATATATTCAGTGTGTAAAGTGAGTAAAAGATTAAGATAATGATGATCTTCAACATCCAAAGGTGTTGGGGGCCACTAACCACATCAGACAACTTTTCCAAACACACATTGTGGATCTTAAGCAGGGATTCTCTATATTGTTAAGGGTAGCTGCCGTTATCTCCTACACAGACACAACTAACCCAATTTGTGTTGACTTGAAAGTAGGGCCAAACTACATGGAAGCATGTAGAAAAGAGCAGGCTAAACAGTGGAAGAAAAATTATTAGCTAATTGTCAAATTTCCTGGTGTGTTTTGCACATCCGTCTTGTTCTTCGGGGGAAATTATTCAGCCTCTAATCATTAACAGGTTACTGAACAGGTGAAACTAGCACTCTGGCATAAAGAAGAGGTTCTCTGCGGGTTTCTCTATCAAGTTAGTCAACGCGTAAAGTTATTCAGGCCACAGTGATTCATGCATTGGTACTCTCAAGAAGATCTGATTATTGTAATGTGTTCTATGCGGAGCTATCCTTGGTCCTGCTCCAGAGCATGCAGCTGGTGCAAAGCGCTGTGGCTAAACTGTTCATGGAGACAGACTTATCACCAGCACATAACACTCCAGTGCTCAAAAGCTTTTACTGGCTGCCCAGATTCAAGGTGCTTGTATGACCCAGATCGTTAACAACTTGGGCACAGGATACCTCAAGGTCCATTTGATCCCTTATAACCCTGCTTGATCACTGAGGTCTTGGGGGGCATCACCATTAGTGGTTCTCCATGGAGCAAATGCATGGCTCATATTGTAAGCCCAATTTTATGAAATTTCCTTCTAGATGAGGTCAGACAGGCCACCTCACTTTGAACCTCCAGGGCTTCCTGTCGACCAGACATAGGCAAACTCACCCCTCCAGATGTTTTGGGACTACAGCTCCCATCATCCCTGACCACTGGCCCTGTTAGCTAGGGATGATGGGAGTTGTAGTCCCAAAACATCTGGAGGGGCGAGTTTGACTATGCCTGCTGTAGACTCTCTGTTGTTGTTATTATTATTATTTGGCAGGCTTTTTAAATGAATCCTGATTTTATAGTTTCAACATAGTCTTATTGTACTGAATCCCCTGTACACTGTTTAGAAACACCTGCAATTAAGCAGTGTATACATTCTAGAAATAATAATTAAAAGAACAGTTTCTTTATACTATGACAGCTTAAATGCCGTTCGAGGTGATTTGTCTGGAAGAAGCTTTTCTGGAGACTGAATTATGCTTGAGTACTGGTATATATCTGATGGTAACTTAGAAGATTACAAAAGAGAATATGGAATTGAAAAGGGGGTGAACACTAGTCCACAATGAGTTAAGAGATTTGGTCCATGATTTACATAATACATCACTGCCCCCTTTGCTTCATCTCTTCTGCTTGTGTGGGATGTAGTAAATTCTCCAGCAGTGTTAATGAATAGCGTAGCCCTCTACTGTTGCATCTCAAGCAACAGTGATAATAGGCTGGCCCTGGAAAGGGATTTATGATGTACCAGGAATCAGATCCCAACCCCCATAGGGAGTTAAGGTGTTCAAATTTCCTTTAATTTAGTCTTTTGCTTTATGTCGAATATTTCTGACATTTTCTATTTTATGCATGTCATCAGCAAATTTTGTTCCTGTGCCTCTGTGCCAGAAATGTCTAAGGTTTTGTAGGAGTGCTGTTAATTAGTAGCTTACTAAGGCCTATAATGAGGCAACCACTCTGGAAACATGAAATAGTACGATACCTCTGTCCAAAAGTGGTTCTAGAGTCAAAGGCCAATAGAGTTTTTTCTTCTACTTTTTCTTTTTGGTGGTGGTGGTGGTGGGGGTCTCTTAAGATTTTCAGTGATAAAAGATAAAGTTCAGTACATAGTTATTTCTGCAAATCAAATGGGTTTGAGAAGCCTACCTCTCACATGTGCCTTTGAGAAAATTCTATGCAAATCCTCATAGATGGGAGAATTTCTGTGCAATATGAGGAAATACAAGTTGCCCAGCTCAGTTTCTGAACTGTGTTTTCATTAGCATACCCAACCAACTCAGAGGTGTTTTTAAGGGTTAAAACAGAGCAGTCTTGAAAGAAAGAATACCAAATTGGAACAAGCAAACATATACCACTGGGTTCTGCCAATTTAGTGCTAAGGTATCCTCTGCGCGAGCATGTTTGAAAGGTATTTATTTGAGTTTTAAGGTCAGCAACAAATATTGGAATGTTAATCTTTCTTGACGATTTACTGACTGCTGACAGGCATAGTGACACATCTTGTCCAATTAAGCTTGTCAGCTAGCAGTGTGGTCTCCAATGAAGTGTCTAAGTTTGGAAATGATTTCTCTATTAGAACAAAACAAAACAAAGGGCATGCATAAGAATGAGACTGGAAAAAAGCTACTTTTATTTAATATTTTTTTTAAAAAAAAATAATTTTTATTAACTGGCCAATCACATCAAATTAAATCACATCACATAAATTCCGAATTACAAAGCCAAATTTTTAAATTTTGTTGGGGGAACCCATACTTCAAGATCCAAAGGGGGATTCAGATCATCTTCTTATTACTGCGTTAATGTCCAAATCAGTCCCAATCAGTCCAAACAAAATTCATAATTCTATCCAGTCTTATCTTGGTGTTTCCACATCATATCTTGTTCATATAATTTCTAAATTTCCTTTACGATCTCTTCTATTAGTCTCCTTAAGCCGATAAGCAAAATAATAATCCTGTGTGGATTTCCTGTTCCTCCACTAAGTCCAGATGGTTTCCATATATCTCCTTCGTAGATAACATCGCTCTTTCCATCATAAATTTGGCATTTGTCGCTCTTAAGTCCCACCAAGAAGTTGATCCACAATATGTAAACAACTCTATTTCTCTCTTTCTCCTCCCAGACCCAAGAGCTCCAACAATGCCTCCCAAAATGGCGACGGCATTTTTAACTGCGTCATTACAAAACTCTTAGCTTTCCAGCTTCATCTTGAAACATTGCTTTGGTTCGAAAGTTTATCTCCACACAGCCTTAAATCCACAGCTTAAGTCCTTAGTTTCTGACTCATTAGGGGAGGGGATTCTTGTTAAATCACATAATAAAAAGAAAGGCAGGGTTTTTTTCCCCTCCCCCCTCAGTCATACCGTATCTTGACGTATCTTCTCATATTTTATTCTTGTCTTGTTATCAGAGATCTCTTCTGTCAGCAGTCTTTACTCCCCTTTTTCCTTGAAGCATGTGCAATTTATCTCATCCAAATTGTTTCTTTTGAAGATGCTTGCAACTAGCGGCGCGAATCAGGGACGGCGTCCAGGAGTGCCGAAATCCCACAGGAGGGCTTTGTGCCTAGTGCCCCCACCCCCACAAATTCGGGGGTGGTATAGGGCACAGCAGGCAAGGGCCGTTCCCCCCACAATCCTGGGGGGGTTAAGGAGGCTAATTACCCCCATCATAGCCTCCAAATTACCTCGTGTGGGTCGGAGAGATGTTATTGTCAGCCATCTTCCGATGCACCACCTAGTGGCCCCCCTACTTTTATTTAAGATAATCATCACTTTTGAAACATACACTTTTTCAGTGCTATTGAATTATGCAATATACACTTTTGGCTTATATAAAATGTGCAGTATCCAGGTATTGTAATGTGAGTGGCCTGGGGAAGGCCCTCTGCTCTTAATCACATAGAATATTCTGATTTTGTTGAAACTGAAGTCCAAACTCTTGTTAGTTTTCACTGTGGCTGGATAGTACAGTAGTTAGAAGCAAGACACACTGTACAACAGTGGCGATTTTCATTCCTTCAATTAGAACTGGTAATCAGAAGGGGGATATTTAATTACCTAGAAGATGAAACTGGTTTGGATGGGTAGATTGCATGAAATCTAATCCTAAGCATCATTAAGAATTCAAAATTGAATTAGGAACGTGAACAATGGAAAGCGTATTGCATTAATTTAAGGGTGAACATGTCTGTACAAGCTCCATGGTATGTCATTGTATTGGTTATTCAGAAGGGGACCTCAGTGCTACAACACACTTAAATACAAACTTGCTTGCATTGTGCTTGAATCATCTTACCTCTTCCTCAAGGATGCCCTTTTAAAAGTATTCTGACATCTTCATAGTTTGTACTGCATTCAGTGTGAACCTAAGTGAAGGCTGCAGTAAATTCTAATGCTTATGGTTAAATTCAAGTTGGTAAGTGGTCCTGCATGAGTAGGCCTATTAATGAAACTTAGAGCTGATCTGTACATTGCACAGAATATGATGATAGGTTTCTGGAGTTTAGCACTTCAAACTACAGAAGGGGGGAGGAGGCAATCTTTTTCAACCCTGGCCCACATAAAATCCTCTCATTTGGAATAAGCTAGCACTTGTGTGTGTGTGTGTGTGTGTGTGTGTGAGAGAGAGAGAGAGAGAGAGAGAGAGAGAGAGAGAGAGAGAGAGATGGTCCTATCTCTGATGGATTAGAGCTTTCTAAGCAAAGGAGCATTTTTTATTTTATGCTTTTTAATGGCACAACCACCTTCATTCTGAAGAATTCCAGAATTCAATCACGGTCTCTCTACATAATGAACAGAACGGATGTAAACAACAACAACAAAATGGGAAAGGATTCAGAGATGGCCATGAATGAGCATGATGTAGACTGAGAGTAATATTGGCACCTAGTTTGCAACCCAGGTCCAGACACCTCACACCAATCACTTGATTTCATAATCATGGAGATTCAGTCTTTCCTACTTATCTTTATCTGTACCATATGGCTGGGAACAATTACAAGTGGTTGCTAGGGCAACCTAGGCTTCCAGAGGAGCATCTTTCAATCTTGGAACCAAGAAATTGGTTAGATCTCAAGCACTGTAGTGATGTAGCATACATGCCACAAACTGGCATTTGTTGTTTCTCCTTGGCTTACCTTTCCTCTAGGTTTTCTCTATAGCAGCTTTTGCACCATTAGTTTCAGGCCGTTTCACCTCCAGAGCTTCTTAGCACTGCTCAGAATTCCGTCTCTCTATCATGCCTTTTTGATCTACTAGTTAGATCACACATTTAGGTTATTTTGCTGGTTCAGGACCTAAATATAGATGAGGTGGAACCTGAAAGACAACTGTGATATTTTGAGATGATGTATTATAGCTGCGAAGAGAACTTCAGCCCCAAAGGATAGCTTTGAACTTACTATCTGACAGTTTTGCTTGAATGGCTTTGGGGAAAGAGGGGAGCAGAAGAGAGCAGTTATGGCTTCAAAAGTGGGGGAATCAACCTAACATTTGTCAAAAGAAAAGAAAAGAAAGAAGTGTCAAAGTAACCAACCACAGGTGGACTTAAGCCACAGATGTCCTCAGAGCAGAGCTGGCTTCTTGTTAGAAATCTATAGCCTTCTCTGAGTCCTGGTAGTCTTCTATGATCCTTGTCTTAGCAATGTCCGCTTCCCACTATAACTGATCTGTACCCTTTCCCATCTCTATAACAACAGGGATGAAGGACCTCTAGGCTGGGGGCCACATGTGGCCCTCCAGACCTCTCTGTCTGCCCCTCATGATTCTCCCAAAGCTACACACAGTCCTGAACCACATCCCTCATCAGCCCTGTTTACACACTCTTCAAGTCTTGTTTGCCCGGAAGGAAGAGATATGAGTATGGGTTGGTGTAGAAACTAGTCTACCATGCAAAGGTAACATTCACATTTATTGCTCAGCTCACTTTTACTTCTACCCCCTGTAATGTGCATACTAGCAACTCAATACGTGTCACATGGCCCCTTTGAGAGGGTCAGCTATGACCTAGCAGGCCAGCTCTTGGAAAGCCAACTCCAAGGGGTGGCCTGGCTGGAGACACTATGACCTACAACTCACATGTAGCCCCTGGAATGCTGCTGGGAAGAGAAGGTGGCCTTTGTGCTAAAGAAGATTCCCCACCCTTGCCTCTTCTCACTAGCAGTTTGTAAGCTGCCAAATTCAGCTTACAAATGCCACCCATCATTCCAAAAGAAGGGAAGAAAGGGTGAGATTTGGGCCAGGCTACAGAGAAGCCCGAGAATGTTCACAAAACTCTTCTGCATGCACACAATGTGTGTGTGCGCGCGTGCGTGCATGCATACATACAAGTGTGCATGTATAGCTCAGTTGGTTAGATGTGCTGCTGATGACACCAAGGTTGCAGCTTTGATCCCATATGGGATGACTGCATATTCCTGCATTCAGGGTCCCTACCGATGCTACAACTCTATGATTCTATGTGTGTGCATGGATTTACTGCTAGCTTCTTCTACTGGCACTTTCTCCCTCCAAATGGAATACAGAGAAACCTCTATTTACAGATGTGATCTGTCCGTAAGTCAATCCAGGTTGCTGGTAGAAGCGCCGTTCTGTGCATGTGCAGATGGCAGCAGCCACTTCTGCGCGTGCGCAAACGGAAGAAGCCGCTTCTGCGCATGTACGAATTGCAGCAAACCTGGTATTTACTTCCAGGTTTTCCACGGTCGCAACTTGGATTGGGTCCAAGTAGAGGCAGTCGTAAATAGAGGTCCTACTGTACTACCCCAAAGGTTCTCCTGGCCTTCAGGAACAGCTATTCAAGAGGCACAGGAGGTTAAAGATTGAAAGCTGAAAAGCTCCCCACATGCACATGTGTGGTCCTTCAAATTCTGACCTTGCAATATTAGCTTAAGATGTGGAATTGCTGGGAGTTCTCCCAGGAGTGAGTGACTTTAAAAAGATTTCTCCTGGTGGTACTATTGCCAGTAATAAGCAACCACAATCAACCAGGTTTTCTAAATGGTCATCAGTTGAAAATGAATTATAGACTCCATCACCAAGCTTATTAAGAGGCGGGGTAATGGCAGGGATGTGTTTTGCCTTGTTCTCAAAAAATCACTAAGAGGATTTGCCTGCTTAAAAATCAAAGAGCATCATGTGTGCCTGAGTAATAAATTATTATCCCTGCTTCTTACCTTTGGGGAGTCTGAAAGTAATTCCAGGTTTACTATGATGAACAGCAGTGCTTTCCTGTTATGTTCTCGGCATACTGTATACCACTCCCTAGCCACAGCGGTTTAAGACTAGAAGGGCTGACAAATGTCAATATATCTGTTATCCATCACTGAGGAAGAAGAACAAAGCTGTCAGTGTCTCAGCAAAAAATCTGAATTCAAAAGCCCCTGGAAAGCCAAACTTCCAAAAGAAAAGGAAAAAGATGAAGCAGCAGCAGGAACTTAAAGTACTGTCAAGCCACAAGTATAGATGAATGAACCTAGAGTCTGAGCTAATGTCTCTCTCTCCCATACCCTCCAACATTTCTCTGATGAAAATAGGGACGTCCTATTCAATAACAATTTTAATATTGCTCATCTGACTGGGTCGCCCCAGCCACTCTAAGTGACTCCCAACATATATAAAAACATAATAAAACATTAAACATGTTAAAAACTTCCTTATGCAGGGCTGCCTTCAGATGGCTCAGGGGTCAGATAACTCCATACTCTCCAACATTTCTCTGATGAAAATAGGGATGTCCTAAGGAAAAGCGAGATATTCCGGGATCGAATCAGAAACTGGGATGGCTTCTGTAAATCCAGGACTGTCCCTGGAAAATAGGGACACTTGGAGGGTGTGCTCTTTGTATATGCTAGCAGTGTATATGCTTTGTATATGCTAGACCTCAGAGGCAGAGACTAAATATCCCTTCTCTATAAGGCTGTCCCTCTCCCTAGACCAGTGATGGCCAAACTTGGCCCTCCAGCTGTTTTGGGGACTACAACTCCCATCATCCCTAGCTAACAGGACCAGTGGTCAGGGATGATGGGAATTATAGTCCCAAAACAGCTGGAGGGCCAAGTTTGGCCATCACTGCCCTAGACCATCTTACCTCCTCAGGATACACACAATACTGGTCCTGGTCTTTGACTGTTTTATCTACACTGGAATATGTCCTTGAAAAGATAAAGGGTGGAGGTGTACATATTTTTGTTTAGGTGTATGTGTGTGAGCATGAGTATTAGCGCCAGACATTTTGTGTGTGACATCGCTCGGTACACTTTTGCATTGGGTCCTCTCCATCCTAAAGTTCCCTCGCCCTGAAAAAAGTTCCCCACCCCAGCATAGGAGAGTGATAGTTAACAACACTAAAAAAAGAGGTACCATATTTTTTGCTCCATAAGACACACCTGACCATAAGACACACCTAGTTTTTAGAGGAGGAAAGGGGGAAAGCCCCGTTTTTGGGGGGGATCAGCTCATAGTTGTGCAGCTTCTTTTGCAAAGGGGAAAAGGCCCATTTTTTTTGAGGATCAGCTCAAAGTTGTTGAGCTTACTTGGCAAAGGGAAAAAAATCCTGTTTTTATGGGGTTCAACTCACAGTTCTGCAGCTTCTTTACGAAAGGAAAGGGAGCCGTTTCTACAGTTTCCAGACAGATAATTGAATCAGCCAGTCACATGTCGCTGGGGAAACAAACAGCCTCCATCTGCCGAACATTCAACAATAGAGGCCTGGGCAAGGGGGCGGGGCCAGAAAGGGAGCCAGCGATCGACCACACATTCACTCCATAAGAACCACAAACATTTCCCCTTACTTTTTAGGAGGAAAAAAGTGCATCTTATGGAGTGAAAAATAGGTACATTGCCACCAAAAAAGGGAAATGGAAACAGGAAAAGCATTCATAGAGCTGATTATAGCCCTGGTGAACAGAGTCTTATAGTATTATGTCATTGGGCAGAGGATGAAAGGCAGTAGGCCAAAACACACCCACTTCCATGCCATAAAATGGAGTGCTGGCATGTCCCATTGCGATACCTATCACCTGTTCTGTACCTGTTACTTGCTTCTGAACTGGTAGCTAAGATGGAGCGGGATTCATATTCTTGCAGGGACCCAATTTCTACTCTGCTGTGTGAAAGCGACTGAGTACCAAGTAGTGAGTTTGTTAAAAAACAACACCTTGATGTATTTTTGGTTTAGTTTATTGTAATGCAATAATAGCTGTGCATATTCATGGATAGTCCTCAATCGCGTTAGGGTCAGGCCTCAGATCCATATCTTTGGATGGTTTGGGGGAGACACGTTCTACTTCCTGACCAAAGCTGCTGCTCCCTTTGCTCAGTTACCATGCTGCTATCACACTGCTGTGATCAGAGCTTGCCTTTTAAACTTGATTACACTAATCCAGTTGGGAAACAGGTTATACTAAAAGAGGCCCCAGGCTATTCATCCATTACTGGGTTGAGAACCTCACATACAATTGATCCAGGGGAGCAGGTGGTATTGTGGTCTAAACCACTGAGCCTCTTGGGCTTGCCAATTGGAAGGTCAGCGGTTCGAATCCACACGATGGGGTGAGCTCCTGTTGCTCTGTCCCAGCTCCTGCCAACCTAGCAGTTCGAAAGCACGCCAGCGCAAGTAGATAAATAGGTACCGCTGCGACTGGAAGGTAAACAGCGTTTCCGTGCGCTCTGGCTTCTGTCATGGTGTTCCGTTGCGCCAGAAGCAGTTTAGTCATGCTGGCCACATGACACGGAAAGCTGTCTGTGGACAAATGCCAGCTCCCTTGGCCTGAAAGCGAGATGAGCGCCGCAACCCCATTATTGCCTTTGACTGGGCTTAACCATCCAGGGGTCCTTTACCTTTTACCTTTACAATTAATGCAGTTGTGTTCAACTGAAGAACGCTAGAGAGGGTCGGTGACTCTGCTGATGGGTATGCACATTGCTACCCAGGATCACTACTTCTATGCACACAACCATGTTGCATCTAACTGGAGCTGATTAAGGGCCCATGTGAATTTGATTCCTGCTTTGCAGGGGGTGTTCCTTTCAACTCTACATTTCTGTGACTTTATGTACAATGCTGTGTACATTTGCTGTACAAGTAAGGAATGATTCCGTGAACCTGCACCCACATCTATTCTTATTTGGCCCACTAGATAGGCTTTGCTGTTATCTGCATAAATATCTAGTTTCCTACCCATGTGACCAAAGAAATGCAATTAACAGAGAATAAAGTGTTTCCTTTAATGAAACAGAAGGGCAGCTAAAATGAAACACATTAAAATTCAGAAGAAAGATTGGAAACCGAGTACAACAACATATATTTTGTATGTTACCGGGTGTGTGTGTGTTAATCTAACGTCTAAATTAGCATTCAGTTGCAATTAGGACTGTTACCTGATTAAAGAAATCTTGGTCAATTTAGTGCATTTAGATAGAAATAGATTTGCATATGAATAAGATACTATTGCTTTTAGATTGTCCATATCATGAAAGGAATAATTTTAGAAGGGACATTCTGTCCTGTGTGAGATGAAAGTGGTTTGTAGGTACACACACGCACACATTTTTTTTTTAAGAGTATGGATGGAAAGAACAATCAGAACAAGGGAAACGAGGAAGTGTTCAGTGAATCTCTTGCCCCTTCCGCCTCTGCACAGACTCTAAATCTGGTCTGCAGGATGGGGCAATCCGTTAAACAGATTTAGCTGCCCCCTTTCCTCTGAGGAGCCCTCAGCTGAATTAACTGAAAGATGTGTAGGTATATTGTCAGATCAAGAGTCAATCTCATAAAATGACATAACACTCACAAAACACTTTCCAATCATGTAACACTCCTACAGTCAGATGCTACATAAACACATAGAGGGGTTTGTTGTTGTTGTTTTTTGCAAATGCAAATCATCGTCATCGCTTAGAGCTGTTGTTTGTGTGCTCCTAACCATTTCTTATTGCTCTCTCTATTTTTAACGCACCATACGCAAACAGTTTGGAATCTTGTAAAGACTTGTGCACATTTAATTGTATAGACAGTTGAATGGCTGTTACCATTTACATCGGACTGGCCTACATTGATCTTGTTCTTGAACAATTAGTTCCACATAGTCTACCATTCTGTTCTACAATATCACCTTGAATTGAATTGATATTCTGTGTCAATATCTCCAGGGTGGTGGATGCATCCCTCACTTTAACTAAGACTGAGGGATTAATCCATTGCTCAGGAGAGCGCCACAGATGCGGATTAAGTCCAATCTGGGAGTAGATGTTTAAAAATTGTTCAAAACGGCCACGAGTCTTTGCAAGATAAAAGCCATATATTTTAATAATTCAAAGGAAGGTTTTGCATTGTGTTATTTGTCCAAATAATTAAGTTACTTGGCTGTTTTCTCTCATTTTGTTTAAGCCAGGCATGTCCAAAGTCCATTTCTTCAGGGGCCTGGTCCGGACCACCAGTCAATTTAATCTGGCCCCTCTGGCAGTATGTCCTGTGGTAAAATCCTAAAAAACCTCAACCACTTTGGGGGAAATTTCTCCAAAAATTGTATTTTAAAAAAGCTCAAAAACTTGAGGTTGGCCCTCATGCATGCTCACTTCATCAAATCTGGCCCTCTGAAAAAAAATTGGGCACCCCTGGTTTAAGCCATTTCTAATTGTCAGGTGGCTGCAGAAAAAGCTAGAGATGCGGGAAAAAAAATCCAGTTGCCCAGTCACACTGGCATCTAAACTTTCACCGTGGATTGTAGTTCAACTCTCCTTAGTTCTTAATTAAAACTACATAGCCCTATATTTATCACATGGGTGGCAGCATGCAGAGAAAAGAGAATTGGCTCTTTGCTTCCCATATGCTATCCTCCCCAAGATTACATCCCCACTGACCCATGGAAAGTAGGCTTTAAAAAAAGGTGAATTAGACCTTTAAAAATGTCTCACACTCATATTGACCAGGATTCCAGTCTCCTCAGGCAGAATCTGGCCCAGCGGCTAGAGGTTTTCCATTCCTAACAAAACTATTGTCTATAACTACATGGGTGCCAGGCATACACTGAGTTCCCTGTGAACTGGAGATTCCCTATGTGCAACCTGAATTCCGAAATGTCCCCAATTTGAAGAGAATACTATAGCCTCCTGGTTGGTCCACGTTCCGTGAGCACATCTTAACACTCTGTGTGCATTGGAACCACTGAATTTATTTATTTATTTTAATCAAAATTGTACATGCACTAAAAATGGAAGAGAAAATGAGTGTGCTATCTCAGTCAGAACATCTACAGAGCTTTGAAAGAATCGGAATGAATTTTGATGAGACGCCCAAAATTGCTGAGGAAAGTCTCACACATCCCTGGGTTATTAGATTGTGCCCAAGTTGAAATGGTAGACAAATGTAGCGGTTCCTCCTCAGCGAAGCATCTGATGAACTCCAATGAAAGTCAAACAAGTCATCCTAACACTAGCAGTGTATCTCAAGGGGATATTTGTAGATACTTGTGTTGTATTTTACTTAAGGAAACAAATTGACAATGCAAAACCAACTCCTAAAAAATATTTTCATTCTTGGCTGGCACTCGAGAACCAAAACTTAAAGCTTCCCTTCTTGTTCTTCGTTTACAGATTCAAGACCTTTACCAGATGTAGCCCTGACTGGGAAGTGCACTCGGGAATGTGATGAATACGGCCATTCAGACTCGTGCTGGATGCCTGTCCGCACTTCACCCGAAAGGAAGCAGAAGAGCCAGCCAAAACTCTCCACTTTCATGCCTGTTGATGAACGGGGCAGTCAAGAGAAGCTGGCCAATGGAGAAGCCTCCCTGATGGGTGACCGCAACAGAAACCTCCTTAATAAAAAGTTGACCTCATCCTATGAGACCTTCAGTGCAGCTAGTTTCAGCAAAAGTGAGGAAGCCAACCCAGAGGATATTCCCCTCACACAGACAGGGGAATACAAGCCATCTCCTGTCAACACTTTAACTAGAAGAGAAGTTTACCTTTAGGCGACAAAGAAGCAACAATACGGTTCTCTCATGTATTGGAAGGGGATAAAAGGCAAAAAAAACAAAACCTATGAATCAAAATGATTTTAACTCAAAAATAAAGGAAAGTCCATTGAAAATGAGGGGGCTACCAAAGAGACAAGAGCTTGGCCTGCCACTTCTGCCTCCATGCCAGGCATTTGCGTATCCTGTCTGCCTGACTATACTGTACAATGTAGAAACCATTGTTGTTCCTGCATGCCTAATTCCCTGCTCACCAATCTTTATTTTCCTAAATTTATGGTTGTAAATTCCTTTCAAGGTAACAAGTCTGAAATTGAAAAGAACTACAGGAACTGTTGTCCCTCATCCCTTCCCCGCCCCCCACTGCTGAAGCATTGCTTAAGCCACTCTGGTTATCATTTGGTGGTTATCTGGCTTGTTTGCAAGTCGAGGGGTGTGTGAGAGAATTATTACATACGTATAATTTTCCCAGGATACCATCTGAATATTGCTGGTTTCCATCAGAGAGATATGCCTCCAGAAACCATTCAAAATTAAACATATAAAGGGATGGTTTTTCTTTTTCTTTGAAAGAAGCACTTTTTGAAGATCTCGGCTTTAATCCTGTTGTGTGGCTGGAAAGAGCAGAAAACATATTCAGTCTGAGATTATAATCCCAAATATGACATGTTTCCCTATAGTCATGAACTGTTCAGTTTTATCCATAACTACTATCTCTGCCTGTGCTTTCATACTCTCTGACATTATCCTCCTCCTCTTTCTCCTCCTCTCTTTCTGTGGCATTTTAAACTTCAGCATAAACAAAATGATGGTGGTGTATCATGGCGTCCTAAGGATAAACTGCTATACTGGTGTCATTTTTACAAGACCGGCATTTAGCTTGGATGACCACAGTAACTAAAAGGCCAAAGAAAAAACTGTGGATCTGGAGAATTGCTCATCGGTCTTGGGCTTAGGAAATCTGACACAGACGCACACAAACACGTAAGCATATTTTCCACACACGTTTTGCACAGCAATCTATGCCGCAACCCAGATGACGTAGCCGTTTCAAAATGGATTTTAGCTGAATCCCCAGAGGAACTGGTCACACGAGCTAGCTGGTGACAGCATGGCACATCATAAGCTACATATAGTAAAAAGATGCTCCCGTTCCAGGGTTCATTCCTTAGAAGGTTTCATATCCATTCAGGATGAGCTCCAAAAACACGTTGAGAGGGAAATCTGAAAAAAAGAGCAAAAACAAAGGCAGTGGGAAGGAAGAACATGCTTCAAGTCAAGTATGGCATCATCTTTGTTGAGAGTGGATGCTAAACCTTCGATTATCAGTGTTCCAGGTTAATCATTTGCTCTTGGCAAAGGTATTATGCAGGTTTTCTTAATACACAAGTGCATTTAAGCTGAGTCCTGTGCAATATAAAACCAATGTTGAGACTCAAGGCGACTGGTAGTCTTGAGTGATGTCACCACCGACATGCTCTGTGCAAAAACAAGTTTTGCTTGTGACAAGCTTCAAAAAATAAATAAATCCAAACCTGATCATGATGGTGCAGAGCTCTGGGCTGTGACAGTTCTCATAGTTTGCACTATATATAAAAAGTGGATAGGAAAATGGACCAGATATATTTTGTGCAATAAGGAGTTACAGAGTGTGTAGAATCTGAACTAGTTCTGTATTGATAATGTTGTAGTAATAAAGAATGGCTGAGCTTGGACATTCGAATCAAACTGACAATCGGTCGATGCAGTGGGGACAGCTTGAGAAGGGGTGCAAAGACAGAAACCAGCCCCTCTGGTTGTTTAACTTGGCATTAAAGCATGACTAGATGGTTCTAGTAGATTGTAGTGACAAGATAGCTTGGGTAGTTTATTGCTTTAAAAAAATGACATAGAGTATAATATTAAACAGTCTGAAATGTGAGCTGAACAACTGGTACAAACTCATCACAACTTTTGTCTTTTCAACTTTCTATAGCAAAGTGCCCTTTTTATTGTACATCTTCCTTACTTTTTTGTATCTTATTTTGAAATTAGTTTTTTTGTGTAGCAGTTACAAATGGGCACATATTATAAAGGGGAAAAAATTAAAAAGAGGTTAGGAGTGATTGATCATTCTAATGCATAGTTGCTTTTTAAAGAGAAAATTCAGAGATGCAAATTTGACTTTGTTAGAAGACTGATTAAATCGGTTACTGCATTGTATAACCTTTCAGTATCTGCCAAGGATAAAAGGCTTCTCATTTACATTAAAACTTACACATTTCTTGCAGGTTTCAACGGAAAATGCAATCATACCACCTCACTGGTCAAGAGAACTATTTTTAAAAATAAAACCCTTATATATTGAATATCCGCTTGAGAACCATTAGATAAGGCAGGTCTAAACAAACTATCTTTCTTTTTAACTTTTCTGGAAAGCCAATACAGATAAGAGAAGGCCTTCAGGATTAACTGGATCAGAAATCACTCCCCATTTTGTGCGCTAAATACAAGTGAATCTTGTGATT
Source organism: Podarcis filfolensis (assembly GCF_964270895.1). NCBI lineage: Eukaryota > Metazoa > Chordata > Lepidosauria > Squamata > Lacertidae > Podarcis > Podarcis filfolensis. The sequence goes on from NC_139610.1 coordinate 14,472,747, forward strand.
GAGGAAATTACCTTTTTATTCATAGAGCTAAGAAGGGCACAAAGGGATAACAAAAAATACAGTGTACTTGTATGTATTTGCAGTAATTCTAGTAAAACCTAGCCATCAAACCATAGTCAATTGCTTCTTATGACCCAGCATGAGACACAAATATATTTTTGTGGTTTTTTCCCCATTTGAAATTAGTTAAATCTGGTGACACTCCATATATAGAGTGCTTTTGTAAAAAATAATAATAATAATAATAAAATGAAAGTGAAAATTTTTAGAGTGAATGCAAAATATGCAACTGTGCCTTTTATACCTGTTGTTATGGTAAACATGGTGGTTGGGGTTGGACACTAAAAATCTATGGGCTATACCCACATTTTTTGAACCTGTATATTTAACCATGTTTATTTTCTGAGAAATAAAAGATGATATATTTAAAAAATGCCTTCTACCAAACTCAGATAATGGACCAGTCTTAAATATAATTCATTATTAAAAACAAGAATGTGCTTTTGGAATAGGACGTTTGTTAACTGAGAGGGGAAAAAGTACTATATTTGTCTCAGTAGCAAGATGTTATGAGTCTGTTTGGTAGAAAACTGTTGATTTATTGCTTTTTGGAAAAAAATCCTTTTAGCAGTTTTTTTTTTTTTTTTTTGGTTTTCATTTCATGAGACGACTCCTATTGTTTGCTTTTTAATTTCACAAGAAGCTCAAAGAAACTGTGCATGTCTTTTACATTGGACACATTTAGAGATTGACGCATCACTTATATAACTTTATACGAATTAGAAAATGTCGTATTAACTTCAGTCTAAACTCTAATGCTCATTCCAACCTCCAGTTATGCTAATATTTAGTCAATCTAATTTCTGACTGGCCTGCTGCCTGAGTTTCAGAAAACAAGGTAGATGCTATTTTTCTGTAGGGGAAGAACTCAAAGGAGAGATTGAAGGTGCTTGGCTGAAAGACTACCCTGGGGAGTTGTCACATAGAAAAAAAACAAACACAAAGATGTAGGAAAATGAAGAGAGGGGGCAAAACGAAGCTACCATAAATGCAGCCATCACTAAAAGACTTTTACGGCATTGGAAGAGTTGAAGAATATAACAGTTTTGCTTATATTCCATCACTGATAAAAGATCCACTGTATCCTTAATCGCTGAAAGAAAGGAGATGGACAATGGTAGAGACGAACCTCATCCCAACATTAATGTTGAGCAGTTGCCTGAAGAGCATAGTATAAGGAAGAAGGAATCATTTTTCAGCTACCTGGGGTACACTTTCAGACATTTATTGTCCTGAATTTCGAAGCACTTACATTCAGTGTGGTTACGATCTGTTTGTAATATTAATCATTGACTATTGTTCTGCAACTTGGATGTTGATAGTGAAGCAGAGAACAACTTATCATTGTTTATTATGAGTCACTATGCACGCAACTATGCTAAAAAAAAAAAAGAAACATGGCAAAAATGTATTCAACGCTAGTCCACCTCTATTTATGAAAGATTTTGCATAATTTAATTTGCTTTTGTACAGTTTTATGTAAATAAATTGCTTGTCATTTTTGTCTCTGCAAATTAAAATATAACATGTTCAAATGGTCACCCAATTGTGTGCTTTCTACGTGGAATATGGAAGAAAATGCATTCACGTGTAAAGACAGGAATATGGAAAAGGTGGTGCTATTGTGGATTAACTGTTTATAGATATTCTTCTATGTCATCATGAGAGAACAAACTCTAATTATATGTGATTCATATGATAAACCGGTTCCACACATATAAGACTAAAAGGTGTGTTATCACCCAATAAGAAATGCATCTCAATCTTATTCCATCCCTCCATCCTATCCCGAATAATGTGCTCATATTGAAATTGCTCATCAATGAACTTCCTAGCCTTTTAAGCCTAGAGTAATCTGTTAAGAACAAAGTCAGTCTTCCCCTGCTTCCATCAATCAAGATTCACTGTTCTCTGAGCATGGCTGGCAAGTTACCTTATTGAGTTTCCTCACTTTGACTTAGGGGATCATAAACATGATTATGAGGATGCACCAAAGCTTGTTACATGGATGATTTCCCTTTCTCCCTTCGCTTCTGACAATGCCCATTGCACCTGTCTTCACTCATGCAATGCTTCACCATCACTGTTTCTCTTCATATGCCAACTGCAGATGTGGCGACATTCCCGCCCTCCAACACACTCTGAAAAACTGTGTACAAAAGTATTTTCTGTGGGAGAAAGCTTCACTCTTCCTCGGAGTGAACCTTGTCTTTATATAGCACCTTAGAACAACAACAACAGCAACAACATACCGTATTTTTTGCTCTATAAGACTCACTTTTTCCCTCCTAAAAAGTAATGGGAAATGTGTGTGCATCTTATGGAGCGAATGCAGGCTGCGCAGCTATCCCAGAAGCCAGAACAGCAAGAGGAATTGCTGCTTTCACCACGCAGCAATCCCTCTTGCTGTTCTGGCTTCTGAGATTCAGAATATTTTTTTTTTCTTGTTTTCCTCCTCCAAAAACTAGGTGCGTCTTGTGGTCTGGTGCGTCTTACAGAGTGAAAAATACGGTCCCCTCCAACATTTCTCCTATGAAAATAGGGATGTTCCATTCCATAATGACAATTTTACTATTTATACCCCACACATCTTACTGGGGTGCCCCAGCCACTCTGGGCAGCTTCCAACATATATAAAAACATAATAAAACATTAAACATTTTTTTAAAAACTTCCCTATCCCTTCAGATAGCTTGGGGGTCAGATAACTCCATACCCTCCAACATTTCTCCACTGGAAATAGGGCCATCCTAAGGAAAAGTGGGACATCCCGGGATCAAATCAGAAACCAGGACAGCATCTCTAAATCAGGGATATCCCTAGAAAATAGGGACACTTGGAGGGTATGCCAACAACAATTTATTCATTATATCCCACCCATCTGAATGGGTTGCCACAGTCACTCTGGGAAGCTTCCAACATAATATAAAAGCACAACTGAACATCAAGCATTCAAAACTTCCCGACACAGGGCTGCTTTCAGATGTCTTCAGAAAGTCGTATCATTGTTTATCTCTTTGTCACCACAATCCTAAGATTAAGACTCTCATGCTCTACCTACTGAGCTGTACTTCAGGCTTGGGCCCCTGAGATTTGCATTGTGTACCTGCCTGCCAAATTAGAAGCCCAGCAACAAGAAGTGGAAATAAACAAGCCGATTTCCCAAAAAACATTTCTTGGTCAAAACCCTTTCCAGTAGACCCTTTCTGCCACCATGTTGTGAGTTGCAGCAATCTATTCGCCGGTAGGAGATGGAAGACTGCATTTTCTTGCCACAGCGCAGTTGGTTTCAGTATTTTAATAAATTAAATAAGATATATGTACTGCTTGATAAAAACAAGACAAACCTCTCTAAGCAGTTTGCATAAAATGATGTTCATAAGAAAATACAGACATGAAAACATATAGACATAGTAATGTTATCAGAACATAAATAAAATTAAATCTGTTGATCTTAACTATTAAATCTATATCCCACCCTTCTTTCCAAAGGAATGTTGTCTCATACATGCATAGATACATACACACACACAAACATATACACAATGCCAAAACAATGGGTTTTTTTAACAGGCATTGAAAACAGTATGAAGGTGTTAACTGCTGCCAAACAAAATGACCGATTCCTTTGAAGTGCAGAATGAACATTGCATGGCACTTGTAAAAGCGCCAGTTCTGCAGACTGAAACAGTTGGGTGGATGCAAATGGAGATGCAAAAGGCGATCCTTCAAGTAAACTAGCCCCAAGCTACCAAAGGCTTTTAACACCTTGAATTTGGCACCGGGGAAGATCATTGAACAAGAGTGGAATATGCTGACAGGGTCTCACTTTTGTCAGTATTTTTGCTGTGCATTCTGCACTAACTGCAGTTTCCAGACCAAATACAAGGGAAGCCCTGCAGTGCATTGCGGTAATAGAACATTGAAATTACCAATAACTGAACTACTATGGCAGATCATGAAAGTGTCCCAATTTTCCAGGGACAGTCCCAGATTTACAGAAGCCATCCCAGTTTCTGATTTGATACCAGAATGTTCTGCTTTTCCTTAGGATGTCCCTGTTTTCATTGGAGAAATGCTGGAGGATATGGAATAGGCTGTCCCTATTTACATTGGATAAATGTTCAAGCGTTTGCTGTGGTCAAGCTATCCTGTTCCAGAATAGGCAGGGAGAATGCGGTAGAGGTACTGAACTCGTCAAGCTGTTATTTAATACTCTTTCCCTAAAAATTAATACAAGATTCTAGAATGGTTGCTGTTTATATAACATGGATATAAGGCAGCCACCCTAACCTACTGTTTCCATATAAGAAACAATCATTCTTATATGCCTTCTTCACAGCTCTGGGAGGGCTCCGGCAGGGTCCTAAAAATAAACCAACATAGCCAAAGGCTTAGCTCTTTTTAAAAAACTTAACAAGTATTTTCTGAGATTATTACTTTTAAACTTTTTCAGAAATTTTCAAAAATATACGTTTCAAAATCTTGCTAAAATTTGAACTGATGCTCAATTTCTCGTCAGCTCTGAATAAGCAAGCCCCCTTTGCTTAGATCTGCAAATCACATTATATGTAGAGGTCCTTTTATTAGATCAGAGCAAAAGCTCAGAACTTCAGAGATGCCTGCAGGGGTCTGAAATGGCCAGTGTTAAAATAGCTGTGATCCAGCAAGCTGCCTGCACAGCTGGGTCCCACTGTTGGGTACGGAAGACAAAGCACACAAAAGGAAAGCCAGTCCATAGCCTTCAGCAGAGAAGACCCTCCTGCCCCCTCATGGTGCTGACTTACTGAAACGTAGCCTTGCTAGAGGGAATAAGATTAATTAGCACATCAGAGAAGCAGAGATAATTCCAGATGTGCAGATATGTTTCTGAGAAATATCATCATCATCAAACCTTTTTTTGGCATCACATACAAACATCCAAGAAATACGTTCCGGGTGCATGTCAGTGACAGAAAAAGAGACCTTCATTTATTTCCCCTAAAAATCAGGCTACATGTGATACTCTGCCAGTAGTATGCTGCAACTTTGAGCAGGAGACTGGGAGGGGATTTGCAGAATCCTGTCTCTTCCTTCCATTTTTGCACCCAAAATATGGCTGGTTTCCCCACTCCTTGAGAAGGAAGAGAAAGAGAGAAAGATCCTCATATTTGAGTAGGAAAGCAGATTGGAGAATTGTGGGGAGGAAATGGGAGATAAGTTAAACACTCCTTTCCTCTGCTGACGCTCTGTTCAAGGGTGTAATCTCTAGAGCAGGGTGGTCCAACTCTTCATACAAAATGGGGCATAATAGTACTTTGACCCAAAACCTGCAAGCCACACCCTGCCTTGTTGATGCCCCTTGCCCAGTCCTCATGCTGCCTTCCTAAAAGCAGATAAGCAAGTTACAGGGCATGGGAAGAAGGCACGAGGCTCTGGCAGGCTCCTAGAGCCCTCCCAGCTTTTCCCCAAAGCTGGGAAAGCACTAACTAGGCTTTGGGAAGGAAGCCGGAGACCTCTAGAACCATCCCAGAGCCCTCCCAGAGTTGTGAAGAAGACACAGAAGAATGAATGTTGGGTAAAAAAGTGAAAAAGCAAGGCATACACCAGTCACCTCTGTGACAAAAAAACATGGAAACAGTAGATTATGGTGTATGTCTTATATCCATGTTATATAAACAGCAACCATTCTGAAATATTGTATTAATTTACAACTAATCCACCTCCTTTGCAGGTGGGGCTAAACACTGAAACCAGGGGCAGTAATGTGCTGATATGTAATGTTATTTTCTTTTTTTCTTTTTCAACTCTTAATTCAAATAATAACCACTCTTTTAACTAGAAAGGTGAAATCCTCTGCATGTTTTAACAACAACCTGCTCTGCTGGTGTTGCAGATCTGAAAGTTTTATTTCTGATAAACAATCTCTGGAAACTTTATTTTAAGCTGCAATGTGCAAACCACCACATGTTTAACTAATTGTAAAATTAGTAAAGTAACTCTTCAGGCTTATCAGAACATCCTATTTGCCTGTAAATTCTAGCACTGGTTCATTTTAAACAGAGCTAATCTGTTGCAAATGCCAGTTCCATCCATTTCTAGGCAAAAATAAAATGCATGACTCACCACATCATTTCTCTTGCTGACTTGTGTGATGCCCCATGATGATGGAGACTTGGTACCCATCTGTCCCCATGCTTGAATCCGCATAGGTATCTTCCAGACATCAAACTTGTTTTTTGTTCCCTGTCACTGCTAATGTGTGCCAAGCTGTCTATGAATAAAAGCACACAGAGGAAACAGAGAGTCATTGTTGAGATCAGTGGCTATTGCCCCATTGTTCCCTACAAGTTGCAGATAAGTTAGAATGGGGCTGAATGATCACAAAAAAGTTGTAAGTAAATGCAAGAAACTGACTTGGTTCAAACATAACTGTCTAAGCCAGAGGTCAGCAAACTTTTTCATCAGGAGGCTGGTCCACTGTCCCTCAGACCTTGGGGAGGGGATGAACGAATTCCTATGCCCCACAAATAACCCAGAGATTCATTTTAAATAAAAGCACACATTCTACTCATGTAAAAACATCCTGGACCATCCTCAGGTCAGATTTAGAAGGCGATTGGGCCGGATCTGGCCCCTGGGCCTTAGTTTACCTACTCATGCTCTAAGCCAGCCTTTCTCAACCTTGGGTCCCCAGATGTTTTTGGCCTACAACTCCCATAATCCCTAGCTAGCAAGGCCAGAGCTCAGGGATGATGGGAGTTGTAGTCCAACAACATCTGGGGACCCAAGCCAACCATGGCTTTGCAGGGACAAGCAAACATGCAGACTCCTACAGAAGAGATCATGTCTGCTTTGCTCCTTTCCAGTTTTTCTACTGCTTCACTAAGCCGTGCTTCAGTTTAGTTTAGTTTATAGTATAAGCCATGCTTTAGTTTAGTTGATAGTCACAGTTCTGCATCCCAAAGCACGTTACACAGTCTCCCACATTTGGCAGCCTCAAATTGTGAGTTTTGACATATTGAAGCCAGGATCCAAGTGTCACTCTTTTTCTTGTGCTACTGCAGCACAAAGCAGCTTTCAAACACACAATTTCTTCAAAATCATTAAACAGTTCCCATCACCAGACATGCAAAAAGCACAAATCAACAGCATTTCAAAAACTATTGCCAAAACTTGCAGGAAGGATCCCTGCAACAGTAAACAGCACAAACCCCACCTGTACACCATGTGCTTGTCTACATGGCTCTTTGTCCTGAACTACTGACAGCGTCCCCAGTTCAAGAAGTTTAACAGCTACTTCTGTTCCTACTCTGCTTTCTACCAACGTCTCTCAAACACTTCATGGGCCCAAACAAAGCCTCCCAGTGGCTCCCGTTCCCCCCAAAAAAGTATTTGCTTGGTGCCTAACACCTGGCATGTCTCCCTGGGGAGCAAATTCCAGAAGTGGGGGCCACCACAAAAAGGCCCGTTCCTGTGTTGGCACCCCCAGAACTTCCTGCAGAGGCAGCACATGAAGAAGAGCCTCAGATGACGGTTGCAAGGTCTGGTTTTGTTCACGTGAGAGAAGGCAATCAATCCTTCAGGTACTGGAGTTCTGTGCCACCTAAGGATCTATAGGTCAAAACCAGCACTTTGAACTCATCCCAGAAACTGACTAGTAGCTAGTGAAGTCATGCCAGAAATGACTGAATTACATGAACCATTCTGGGGAGATGTCTGTAACATGGTTATATAATGCTGTGCTTTAAGGTGCAGAAGCACTCTGCACACAACACAGCCGTTGTGGCTTCAACCATGTAAGGTAGGCCATTTTGGTAATCATTGCAGCATTATTCCTGCTTTTTAATTGCGTGACCAGGCTGCTACAGCCACAGCCCCCAGGGATCATAAGAAAGGAATAAAGACTCTGACAACATGTTATGGAATTAAATTAGGCCACAACTTTATTAAATTTCCAAATGTAGAAAGACCTTGGCTTAGGCCTTGGGCGTGTACCGCTCCCCGCCCCCCAGCCGGGGGGAACTGGGGCACATCAGGGTGAATGGGATATAGGGGTACACTGTGATGCGTAAGTGTAGCAGGCAGCCCAGCTCATATCCCCACACACAGGGTAGTTCACTGACAGCCTTTTGGTGTATGGCCAGTGACACCCATTATATAACCCCTTTTAAGAGGGGACCCTGGAATTGACGCCACAGGGGTGTGAGTCACCACTTCACAACCCCCCCCCCCATTATAGGGAAGAAAAGACTAAAGGATTCCACCCAAGGCCATAACTGCCAAAGTTGTGACGAATTGCTACAGGGAAGACAAAACCTGCCAATGCAGGAAAATTTCTTCCCGGTCCTTCAACAGCAACCAGTCAAAGACCGCAGCAGCGCCTGCTAAACAGGAAGAATAAGTTAACCTGCAAACAAGAAAACATTAGACTAAGGAAGGGTAGGGAGGGTGAATCTCCTGAGCTAACTGCCTGGCTACTGTCTGCTCCACCCCTTATATATAATTGGGACTGGCCCCACCTCCCAGCAATGAAACTAGACTGCTGAGGCTGGGCGTGAACTGCCAAATAATAACACTGAGAGACAGGCCAGTCCCTGTTCTCCATTAAGTTCCCTGGGGACTGTAGCACTGTGCGCGATCCCGCAAAGGGAACCTACAATGTAAAGTGTGAGTGCTCACTATTATGTTCCTAGTTTGCCCAATGGTTCAAAGACAGCATTAGACATGCAGCGTGGTTCTTTGTTATTATACCCATGTTATCCTGGAACGCAGCCCAGAGTTCACACAAAAAGATTTCATGTACAAGCACACGCAGCTGCGCTGCAAGTGTACACATGCCACAAACCATTACACAGTGTGGAAGTTCGTATCCCCCACCATTTCAACCACAGATACAGCAGCTGATCTCCTGCCATTTACTGTCTTCCACTGATTTTGTTTCCTGACTCCAGTAGTGACTGTCTTTCTGCTGGGTGGCAGGCTTCACCGGGGAGACTTCAATCTGTCAAACAGACATCTGTTGCCATCCTTGCCCTTAGTTACATAAGTTAATAGGCATTTTGAAATCCCCTAACATCAGGTGTAACAAAACGGATTGGACCAACCTGGCAACCGCTTTGAACTTTTTGACATAACCTGAAACAGCCAAAAGAAGAAATGCATCCTTTGTGTTTGATGAGCACACACACAAATTGTTTACAGAAACGGGATCGTTTGTCCTTCAGCGTAAAATGTTTTCTCTCCTCTCATCCTCAGCCATTCATCATCAGGAGTCCTGAACGTTTGCCAGATTAATTGGGAATCAGGTAGGGCTTCCATGCTGTGTTTCCCAGTGAAAGGACAAATTATCTTGATTTTATGATCAATAGATATTTCAGGCTTTATAATGAAATAAGGCTTTCATGGTGTGGGAGCCAGACACTTTACTCTAAAGACTCACTGCTGTTCTCTGGTATTAGCATAAGTGACATAGCGTCATCAATGAACCTAGTGATCAATAATTCCAGAAAGGCAGATACTTGCCCTCAGGTGCTTTCTATCCAAGGCCCCACCTACATTGTGCATTTAAAACACAATTATGCCAATTTATTAGTCATAGCAAATAATTTAGGAATCTATAGTTTACTGAGAAATTTTGGGAGATGCCACTATTTCTCTCACAGAGCTACACTTTCCAGAGATTCCCGGGAAGAGGGACCATTTGTTAAACCACTCTGGGAATTGTAACTCTGAGAGGAAAACAAGGGCCTCCTAACAGCTCTCAGCACCCTTACCAAACTACAGTTTCCAGGATTCTTTGGGGCAAGTCATGATTTTTTTAAGTGGTATGTTGTTGTTTAGTCATTTAGTCGTGTCCGACTCTTCGTGACCTCATGGACCAGAGTACACCAGGTATAATTCTGCTTTAAATATATACTGTAGTACAGATTGGGGCTAGTGAAAGGATAGGTAGCAAAAGGGAGAGGAAAAAGTGATTTAAAAAAAGCAGAGGGGGGACGACTACTTTAAGAGGTTAACACGGAACAATTGTAAGCACTGAATCTGAACTGGGTCTTTCTTTCTCCTCTTCTGATCCAACCCAGCTCTGGCAGATGGATGTTGGTTTCAGCACATGCCTATAATGTATTAACACATCTCTTCCGAGATTGTACTTTCTCCGAACAATTATTTTTGAGTGTTATCATTCCCCCCTTGAGGGCTGAGATCTAGATTCTTTTTGAGAAGTCTTAAATGGAATATAACCCTCCTGTGTGGTGCTTCAGTGAACTTAGCACAAACCCTTCAGGTTTTACCTGCTCTGTGGCACTGCTTTAATGAGTAACTTCAATCAAGCGCTTATGTTTGCTTTGTACTAAGTGGGGTGCGGGACGACTGACCTTATTTGTGTTTATTCTGTCTTTTATCTCCACGCTCTTCTAAGACTTGTTTACCTGACTACATCGAGGAGAATGATTAAAATGAGATGAAATGAATTTCCCACACCACAGGGAGTGGTGGGAAATAAGGCAGAAAGGAAGCCTGCTATCACGTCGACTTCATTTTGACTCCGCAGCTTACTGAAATATGTAAATCACAGGCCGTTAACATGAGTGGCCTAAGCCAAAGTAATTTGTGTGTTTTTATAAAATGGAGTCTCTTGTGGAAGTGCAGAGAACATTGTTAATGGTTCATAAACGTGCCGACTTCCCAGATTGCAATAATAAACTCCACAAAACGCAAACCCAAGCAACAAATCTTTGCATTTATCTTATCCTAGTGCATTATGCTAAGTTCCAAATGGCCTCCTCGTATCGGGCAGAAGGTGCTCTTCGTGCTGAGAGAAAGCTTTCTCATAAAGGCTTGGAATTTATGATTCTAGTAACCCAGGAAACTGTTATACTCCAAAAGGGTTGGCGTCTCAGATAAGTACGCCTAAGCCAAAGTAAAAAAAACCAAAGCAAAGCCAAACTTCTCCTCTTTTTGCAAGTTGCTATCTAGGACCTGACAAATCCAGGCAGCCCTGTTTAGGGAAGCTTTTAATGTTTGATGCAATATTGTATTTTAATATTGTGTTGGAAGCCGCCCAGAGTGGCTGGGGAAACCCAGTCAGATGGGTGGGGTATAAATAAATTATTATTATTATTATTATTATTATTATTATTATTATTATTATTATCCAGCAGGCAGGGTGTAAAAACGAAGCTGGGCACTTTGCACATTGGGAAGGGAAGCACAAGGTTAAGGGCCCTGCGGACTTTGTGAAACTTCAGCATAGGGTGGGTTAATCAATTGGAGAAATCGTAAAGGGGGAAGAGAGAATGAGAGAAAGAGAAAGAGTGTGTGCGTTGTTTTAAACAGGTGGGGAAAACATTTCCCACCAGCTTTCCCACCCATTCTGAAGCGCTGGCTCCAAAACAGCTGCAGAATCTTTTCCTGCTCCATGCCCCAAATGCAACTCACCAGGGACACCTATTGCCTTTCCTCTGCTTTAAAATCATGTGATGGCTAAAGTAATGAAATGAAACCAGAAGCCTTCCCCGACCTTACATGAGAGAACAGCAACAACTGACAAAAGATAGTTACAGGTAGGTAGCCGAAACCAACCAACAAACAAAATTCCTTCCAGTAGCACCTTAAAAAGGTAAAGGGACCCCTGACCATTAGATCCAGTCGCGGACGACTCTGGGGTTGCACGCTCATCTCACTCTATAGGCCGAGGGAGCCAGTGTTTGTCCGCAGACAGCTTCCGGGTCATGTGGCCAGCAGGACTAAGCCGCTTCTGGCGAACCAGAGCAGCTCACGGAAACGCCGTTTACCTTCCCACCGGAGTGGTACCTATTTATCTACTTGCACTTTGACGTGCTTTTGAACTGCTAGGTTGGCAGGAGCTGGGACCGAGCAACGGGAGCTCACCCCGTCACGGGGATTTGAACCGCCGACCTTCTGATTGGCAAGTCCTAGGCTCTGTGGTTTAACCCACAGCGCCACCCATGTCCCACAGCACCACCCACCTTAGAGGCCAACTAAGTTTGTTATTGTTATGAGCTTTTGTGTGCATGCACGAATTTTCGTGTGCATGTACCTGAAGAAGTGTGCATGCACACGAAAGCTCATACCAATAACAAACTTAGTTGGTCTATAAGGTGCTACTGGAAGGAAAATTGTTGTTTGTTTATTTTGACAAAAGATAGACATAATATATTACAAGGACAGGAAGAAACACTATGGACAGAATAATTGCCACACACAGGAAGGAGAGAGTTTGAATGCTTCATCTGTAGGTGTATAAATCACTTAGTTTGTCAATACGAACGGAAGTTGTTAAAACTGCAGTTACGATATAAGGGATTGGACGGGAGTGAAATTGACATTTGTAAGATTTTGGCATGCAGAAACAAAGTAGATCATCAAACCACCAATTCTAGCACACGGGGTGGCACCAAATTTGTATAATTTGGCATCTTGATATTGGTATTATTAATTGTATTATAATTTGGCATTGTAATAATGAGGCTATTATTGGATTGTTTTAATTGAAAGCTAATAAAAATGATCAGCAACGAAAACAAAACAAAACTTCTACACTGAACTTCTCTTTAGATACAGTCCCGTTACATTATTTAGGAATGTGCCACTCCTTTCAAATGTCACCATCTTTTTTCTTAAAAGGAAAATTTGGTTGGCTTCTTTGAAATCCCTCAAGTAGTGGTGGAATCCCCTAATATTACCTCTGAATTTCATTTTAGTCAACATTTCAGTGGCTTTGCATACTCTGGGTTGACTTTGGCTGACTATTGTATCCATGCCAAAAACTGATCGGGATCTGTTCCACATTGCTTAATTTACATTTACCAAACTTTTAAATAATAATAATAATAATAATAATAATAATAATAATAATAATAATAATGCATTCTTTTAACAAATGTCTCAAAGTTTTCTCCCCATAGCCAAAATTATTTGAAAGGAAACATTTGATTAGTTTTTAAAAACAGAATAGAGCATATAACGTCATTTAAATGTTATATTCAAATGAATTCACTCGGAAATAATTTTTATTGTAATATAATATATTTTAAGACATAACAACTCAGTAGCATAGTACATAGTCTTTTACGTTGTTGAAATGTAAAGAAAAATAGTGGAGGCACAGAAAACTGTTAATATGTTAATTTTACCATGCCTAAAATGTAATATATTTATGCGCATTATGTATGTATGTATGCATGCATGCTTTCTAGGCATAGTCTTCTGGAAAAAAAAGTTAACCACAACTTTGAAACGGCACAATTTGACTATGATTGCATTACATTATTAGGTTCCTAGGTAATTTAAGGAAACAATACTTCTTTTTTTAGAAATGAGAAAAATTATGTAGGCAATGATAGATGGGGGGATTTTTTTTTGGGGGGGGGGGACATCCATCCCACATCACTGGCAATGATGTGCTGAACACCCTCTGAGAAATATTACTGAGATTTTTTTTAGAAAAAAACTTCTCCCAAAATTCCCACAGTAATTTTCACTTGAGAAGAACTCTTCATATTTGTCTTGAATGTGGCAGTAGATAAAATGTTGTCCCAACAACCCAAATTTGAGGTGGGTTGGATGAAACTCGTATCGTGGTAGTGCTTTTTTTATATAACGAATAAGCAAAAAAAAAGAAAAAAATGTTTCACATCATTCAGTAATACAGTCAGAGCTAAATAATAAATTGGCGCAAAGGGACATGGAAATTAAGATGTGTAGGCAAGGGAGGAAAGCTGTCTTTTAGAATGAAATTTAATGAGTTGGAGAGTCAACAAGGCAGAAAGATGCATGAGGGATGTTATACAGGGAAAACTGTTGGCAAGAGCTGTAGGGATGGAAATTCTTCTCAGAAGCAATCTTGGGTTACTCATGGGGTGAACTGAGAAGGTGGATTCTGCTTCATAAGGAGCAGCAAAAATGATCACGGGAACATTGCTATCCTTGTGTGAAGTGAAATCTCTACTGGGTGAATTTAATGTCAGATTATTTCATGCAGTTATGGGAGACTAGGGCCAGATATTTGGCTGGTTATTGCAAAGCCGTGTGTGAATTTTACTGTCACCTCTCCAAAGCCAAAGATAATAAACCCCAGTCCGGGTTAAACTTGGTTTGGTTCTCCCTATCAGAGGCAGGCATATGGTAAAATGGTAGAGCTGCTGGATTTAGCTTTAGCCTTCAATCATACACATAGTTTCCTTGGAGGAAATGCTTTTGGATTGCATCCACACAATGCAAACTCTGAGTTAGTCATCTCCATTTGTTCCAGTGGCTCTGCTCTTAGTATGACTAAGCTTAGATAGAATCATAGAATCATAGAATCATAGAGTTGGAAGAGACCACAAGGGCCATCGAGTCCAACCCCCTGCCAAGCAGGAAACACCATCAGAGCACTCCTGACATATGGTTGCCAAGCCTCTGCTTAAAGACCTCCAAAGAAGGAGACTCCACCACACTCCTTGGCAGCAAATTCCACTGTCGAACAGCTCTTACTGTCAGGAAGTTCTTCCTAATGTTTAGGTGGAATCTTCTTTCCTGTAGTTTGGATCCATTGCTCCGTGTCCGCTTCTCTGGAGCAGCAGAAAACAACCTTTCTCTCTCCTCTGTGTGACATACTTTTATATATTTGAACATGGCTATCATATCACCCCTTAACCTCCTCTTCTCCAGGCTAAACATGCCCAGCTCCCTTAGCCGTTCCTCATAAGGCATCGTTTCCAGGCCTTTGACCATTTTGGTTGCCCTCCTCTGGACACGTTCCAGTTTGTCAGTGTCCTTCTTGAACTGTGGTGCCCAGAACTGGACACAGTACTCCAGGTGAGGTCTGACCAGAGCAGAATACAGTGGCACTATTACTTTCCTTGATCTAGATGCTATACTCCTATTGATGCAGCCCAGAATTGCATTGGCTTTTTTAGCTGCCGCGTCACACTGTTGGCTCATGTCAAGTTTATGGTCAACCAAGACTCCTAGATCCTTTTCACATGTACTGCTCTCAAACCAGGTGTCACCCATCTTGTAATTGTGCCTCTCATTTTTTTTGCCCAAGTGCAATACTTTACATTTCTCTCTGTTAAAATTCATCTTGTTTGTTTTGGCCCAGTTCTCTAATCTGTCAAGGTCGTTTTGAAGTGTGATCCTGTCCTCTGGGGTGTTAGCCACCCCTCCCAGTTTGGTGTCATCTGCAAATTTGATCAGGATGCCCTTGAGTCCATCATCCAAGTCGTTGATAAAGATGTTGAATAAGACCGGGCCCAAGACAGAACCTTGTGGCACCCCACTAGTCACTCTTCTCCAGGATGAAGAGGAACCATTGATGAGCACCCTTTGGGTTCGGTCAGTCAGCCAGTTACAAATCCAATGAGTGGTAGCATAGTCAAGACCGCATTTTACCAGCTTCTTTACAAGAATATCATGGGGCACCTTGTCAAATGCCTTGCTGAAATCAAGGTAGGCTACATCCACTGCGTTCCCTTCATCTACCAGGGCTGTAATTCTGTCAAAAAATGAGATCAGGTTAGTCTGACATGACTTATTTTTCAGAAATCCATGCTGACTATTGGTGATCACAACATTCCTTTCTAGGTGCTCACAGACTGTTTGCTTAATGATCTGCTCCAGAATCTTCCCTGGTATTGATGTCAGACTGACTGGGCGGTAATTATTTGGGTCTTCTCTTTTCCCCTTTTTGAAAATAGGGACAACATTTGCCCTCCTCCAGTCTGCCGGGACTTCGCCTGTTCTCCAGGAATTCTCAAAGATGACTGCCAGTGGTTCTGAGATCACATCTGCCAGTTCTTTTAATACTCTTGGATGCAGTTCATCTGGCCCTGGAAACTTGAATACATCTAGACTAGCCAAGTATTCTTGTACTATCTCCTTAGTTATTCTGGGCTGTGTTTCCTCTGCTGAATCATTTGCTCCAAATTCTTCAGGTCGGGCATTGTTTTCTTTATCGGAGAAGACTGAGGCAAAGAAGGCATTGAGGAGTTCAGCCCTTTCTGTGTCCCCTGTTTGCATTTCACCATCTTCTCCTCTGAGTGACCCCACTGTTTCTTTGTTCTTCCTTTTGCTACGAACATACCCATAAAAGCCTTTTTTGTTGCTTTTAACCTCTCTAGCAAGCCTGAGTTCATTCTGTGCTTTAGCTTTTCTGACTTTGTGTCTACACATGCTGGCTATTTGTTTGAATTCCTCTTTGGTGGTTTCCCCCCTTTTCCATTTTTTGTACACATCCTTTTTTAATCTTAACTCAGTTAAAAGTTCTTTAGATAGCCACCCTGGCTTCTTTAGGCACCTTCCATGTTTCCGTCTCATTGGTATTGCTTGAAGTTGTGCTTTTACTATCTCTCTCTTAACAAACTCCCAGCCATCATGAACTCCCTTTCCTTTTAGTATTACTGTCCATGGGATCTCACCCAGCACTTCCCTAAGTTTTATGAAGTCGGCTTTCTTAAAGTCAAGAAATTGAGTCCTAGTATGCTTGGCTGCTCCTTTCCGCTGTATAGTAAACTTCAGAAGAGCATGATCACTTGCGCCTAATGATCCTTCCACTTCTACCCCACTAACCAGGTCCTCAACATTGGTTAGGACCAGATCTAAAATGGCTGTTCCTCTTGTTGCTTCTCCCACTTTCTGGACAATGAAGTTGTCTGCAAGGCCAGTGAGGAATCTGTTTGACCTTATGCTCTTGGCTGAGTTTGACATCCAACAAATATCCGGGTAATTGAAGTCCCCCCATTACTACTATCTCCCTTCCTTTTGCATGCTTGGCCATCTGTTCCAGGAAGGCATCATCTATGTCCTCTGTTTGGCTTGGGGATCTATAGTAAACTCTCACAATGAGGTCACTGTTATTCTTCTCTCCCTTAATTTTGACCCAAATGCTCTCACTTTGGCTTTGAGGTTCTAAATCTTGGATCTCTTCACAGGTATACACATCCCTGACATATAACGCCACTCCTCCTCCTTTCTTGTCTGGTCTGTTTCTCTGAAATAGATTGTATCCCTCCATTATTACATTCCAATCGTGGGACTTATCCCACCAGGTTTCAGTGATGCCTATTATGTCATATTTAGTTTGCTGTACCAAGAGCTCAAGCTCATCTTGTTTATTTCCCATGCTTTGCGCATTAGTGTACAGACATTGAAGTCCATTAATCATTCCCCCGTGTCTCTTATTTAAGGATTTTTTCCTCCCACCACTAGGTCTGCGTGCTGTTTGCTCCATTTGGTCTATGACATTTGGATGATCATCTTCATCAATTGATAGACTCCTACCTTCAGGAGCACTGTCTCCCTCCCCCACATTAGTCAGTTTAAAGCCCTCCTGATGAGGTTTCTGAGATTTTTGGCAAAAACATTCCTCCCAACCGTTGTGAGGTGCAGCCCATCGCTTGCCAGAAGTCCATCTTCAAGAAACTGCAGTCCGTGATCTAAGAATCCAAACCGTTCCTGTTTACACCATTTGCGAAGCCAGCTGTTCACTTCCAGTATTTTTCCCTCTCTCCCTGGGCCACGTCATTCAACTGGGAGGACAGATGAGATGACAATTTGTGCATTTAATTGCTTCAATTTCCTGCCCAGAGCCTCGTAGTCTCTTTTGATCTTCTGGAGGCTATTGCTTACAGTGTCATTGGTTCCCACATGAACCAAGAGGAAGGGGTATTTGTCAGTGGGTTTTATGATTCCTTGCAGTCGTTCAGTTACATCTTGGATCTTAGCCCCGGGGAGACAGCACACTTCCCGAGACATCTTGTCAGGCCCACAGATCACTGCTTCTGTTCCCCTCAGTAGGGAATCCCCTATCACCACTACACGCCTCCTCTTAGGTCTGGTCGGGGTTCTTCCGTGAGCTGTCCGTTCCAAGGTCGCCTGCACATTCCCTGAGGGCTGACTTTGCTGCTCGTCCTCATATACCTGATTGACTGTAATGAGGGAGAGATCCTCAAATGGAGTCTGCTCTTCGTCTTCCATGCTAGGGGAGAGGACCTCAAAGCGATTGTGTATTTCTAAACAATCAGAGCGAACCCTGGGCCTCCTAATTCTTTGAGTCACGTTTCTCCATATATCTGGCTCCTGTGTTGGTGAACTAGTCTCCTTCTCAGGGGAGTCCCCTGTCTCCTCCTTGGTGGAGACGGTGTGCTCTGTTGCTTCCAAGAAGAGCTCCAGCTCTCTAATTCTTTGGAGCGTAGCTACACATTCCTCCAGTTGCTGGACTTTGTCTTCTAAGAGGGCAATCAACATGCAATTGCTGCAGGTAAAGCTGCCTCCAGCCTTTGGCAAGATGGCAAACATTGCGCAGGAACCGCAGGCGACTGCAGCTGTTCCCTCACCCTCCATCTTGAGAATGTGTCGTTGGGGGTGACTACAGCAGTCCTCCATCATAAAAAGCGTGAAGACAGGACAAATAACTCCCCCCCCAAAAAAACCTAGGTCTCCCCCAACAAACGTTTGAGACTAGCTCCCCTAAATCTGAAAGATGGATCAAACTGCGCACACCACTAGGCGCGCGCTGCTGCCCTGCAAGCTCTGATAAGCTCCTCCCACAGCTAATCACCAACCTCAACAGAAACCCTGCCCCCTCTGACCTTTGCACAGGGAGAGCAGCTAATCAGCCACAAGAAACACACACACAAGAAAACCCTTTTTGCTCCTTCTTCAGCTGCTGCCCTGCAAGCTCTGATAAGCTCCTCCCACAGCTAATCACCTACCTCAGTAAGATCTTAATGCAGGCTTCCTCAAACTCAGCCCTCCAGATGTTTTTGGCCTGCAATTCCCATGGGATCCCTAGCTAGCAGGACCACTGGTCAGGGATGATGGGAATTGTAGTCTCAAAACATCTGGAGGGCCGAGTCTAAAGTAGCCTGTCTTAATGCGACTTACCTCTGAGTTGGCACTGTCATATTAGTTATTTCCACTGAAATCGGTGTGCCTTAAGTCATGACCAATTTGTCCCATGGATTTCAGTTGGATTCATATTACTTAGGTAAAGGTACCCCTGACCATTAGGTCCAGTCATGACCGACTCTGGGGTTGCGGCGCTCATCTCGCTTTATTGGCTGAGGGAGCCAGCGTACAGCTTCCGGGTCATGTGGCCAGCATGACTAAGCCGCTTCTGACAAACCAGAGCAGTGCACGGAAACGCTATTTACCTCCCGCTGGAGCGGTACCTATTTATCTACTTGCACCTTCATGTGCTTTCGAACTGCTAGGTTGGCAGGAGCAGGGACCGAGCAACGGGAGCTCACCCCGTCACAGGGATTCGAACCGCCGACCTTCCGATCGGCAAGTCCTGGGCTCTGTGGTTTAAGCCACAGCGCCACCCAAATTACTTAGTCCATGGTTTATAACCAACTTCATGCTCATCCCTGTTAAAGCTCTCTTATTTCCCATCATTCTTCTTGGTTATACCATCTTTTAGCATTTATTTCCTGCACCACCCCATTTCCCGTGGCCCTTAAGCTTTTCCTTTCTTAAGGAACAATCTCCTCCTTTTGACCTTCTGCCTGGCCCCTGTAGATCTGGAGCAGCTTAGCTCATAGCAGCCAGAGGTTCCTACCACAAAATCCCTTTGCTGCTGAAATCCAATGCAGATTGCAAAAAACCATTCTCTTCCTAATCCAGCATCTTCCTGCTGGTTCTCCTGATAATGTGAATCAACTGGATAATTTGCATGAAGTAGTCAGGTTGCTGAGTTTAGGTGCTCTTTTCAGGCCCCTTTAGGTCTAGCCAGAGCTATTTTTCTAGAAATATGGTATTCCCCGCGGAGGACCTTAAGGTCCAGAAATGACAACATTTTGGAGGTCCCAGGTCGCAAGGTGGTTAGATTGGTCTCAACTAAGGCCAGGGCCTTTTCAGTACTGGCCCCGACTTGGTGGAACACTCTGTCACAGGAGCCTAGGGCCCTGAGGGACTTGACATCTTTCCGCAGGACCTGCAAGACAGAGCTGTTCCGCCTGGCCTTTGGTTTGGACTCGGTCTGACCCTTATGTTTCCCTCCCCTTATGGTCTTGATTTATCGGCTATTTTAAAATGAGGCTGCATTTTAAATTGCATTTTAACCTGTATTTTAAATTGCCCCCCCTCTTTCCCCCCTATTACGTTTTTACTGTGATTTTATTGGTGTTAGCCGCCCTGAGCCCAGCTCTGGCCGGGGAGGGAGGGGTATAAATAAAATTATTATTATTATTATTATTATTATTATTATTATTATTATTAAGAGAGGTGCCAGAACTCATTATGAACACCTCCCTTGTTCTCTTATAATGGCTATGGTGCCCACCTGAGAGGTGCTGGAACTGAGTTCTGGTGAGTTCCAGCTTTTAAAAAGCCCTGGCTCCAGCTTTGGAGGCAACCTTAGAGTTTTCCTAGGCTTCCTCCAATTTCTTGAATATTTACCAGCTCAACATGCCCATTGGTAGCCTTTCCATCAGAAGTGTTACATCAGGTGGAAGCCATTGCATGAATACATGAAAGAGAAAGAAGAATTCTCAAAGGATTCCCTTGCAGGCTTATTGTGGAAAGCAGAATGCCAGTGCTTGATGTCCAAAAGGTTCATTATTTCATTACGTCTTGTTCTGCTTAGTTGAACTTAGCTGAAGCTGCTTACTTCATTATAAGGTTATGCATTTATGAACTTCTTACCACCAACTGGGCCTGTCTGCAAATAATGAGAACAGTTTCAGATATCCGTTCGCAGTGGTGTAGCTAGCCTTGCCAAGCTGTTGTAGCAGCAGCAACAAGAGTTTGTCTTGAAGGTGCCACAAGACTCTTTGTTGTTGTAGCTAACATACCATCGTGTTTGAGCACCTTGTCATTTTTGCACATAACCCGCAGCTCTGCTGTAACCAAGAACTATGCCACGAACTGGTTGTACTTACCAAATCATAGCTACATCTTGAGTCCTGCTCAAGGCTGTGGGATGGAAAGAAAGGACTCAGCTATGCAGCTGAAATATAAGTTTTAAGTGTGTTTTAAGTGCATTATACAAATGTGACACTAGACGGCGCTGATGAGCTAATGACAAATTCCATATATATACCATATGTATTTTTGTATATCATATTGTTGTTTTATTGCTATGGCCGATGGCTGACACAAATAAAGAACATAAAAAGGTAAAGGTAAAGGACCCCTGAGAGTTAAGTCCAGTCGCGAACGACTCTGGGGGTCCGGCGATCATCTCGTTTTAAAGGCCAAGGGAGCTGACGTTTGTCCACTCCGCAGACAGATTTCCGGGTCATGTGGTCACCCCCTCCCACATGACTAAGCCGCTTCTGGCGTAACGGAACACCGAAACCAGAGCAGCACATGGAAACGCTGTTTACCTTCCCGCTGGAGTGGTACCTATTTATCTACTTCCACTTTTTGGGGTGCTTTCGAACTGCTAGGTTGGCAGGAGCAGGGATCGAGCAATAGAAGCTCACCTCGTCGCAGGGATTCGAACCGCTGACCTCCAGATCGGCAAACCGGAGAGGCTCAGTAGTTTAGACCACAGCACCACCTGCACCCCATAGCTCTTAAAAAAAAAAGCTATGCATTTACTTATGCAGCATAATAAGTCAATATTCAGCCAAACAAATGTGTTTAATGTGTGCCTTTCATTTTTGAGGCTTCCACCTCCAACCTTATAACAGTTACTCATCAAAGTGGATATGTGATATTCGTGTAGGAGAGCCAAAGGATGGATCAGTCCCAAGCTTGGCAGGGATACTGAATCTTCTTAAGTCAATCATGCCTCGTGTGAGGTAGCTCATATGTATGGCCTACAATAGATGCAGAGAAATCACTGTTTGGCTATGCAGAACCACTAGCTATTTTTTGGCTTGGTTCTGTGTCATTTCAGAGTTCTCTGTGAACACAAACAGAAATAGGAAGTTGTAAGAATTACAGTTGTCAGCAGCAAAGCTGGTTCGAGTTCAGTCGCACAGAAACTTTTTCATGCACTGAGGGATTCCTGGATGTTGAGCTTAGAGCGTCTATAGATACTTGAATGAGCTGGCCCTCCCACCACCCCATAATCCCCTATTTAAAACAGACTGACTTTGGTAAGCATTTTAATTAGAGCTTCCAACAGTATTCTCTGAGCACAATCAAGGCACCCCCCCACATCCTTGAGGGGAGGGGGACCAAGGTTTCCCTCTCTGTGTTGCTTTGAAGAAAGCGATTCCTTGTTAATAGGATTCAATTTGGAAGAGATTAGCATCTTTCAGAAGAATCTACACTACATGCTAGTCACACATCAAGCACAAATCAAAGACTAATTCTCCTTTTCCCTTCCACCTTTTCCTGCTTTATATGGTTCTGGTAAATAGGTATCACTAGAAATATTTTTTTAAGGTAATATTTATAAATAGGTGGGCTCTTAATCAAGCACTTTGGCACACAGATGGTTTTAGAATTTTATTCAGAGGCCCAATGCAGAAATGTAAGATGTACCACATGACTCATGCTTCACTCTAGCTTAGCCAAAGAGATGCTTCTGGTTATGGTGCCTTAGAAGAGGGCACTCCATTGTCTCTTGAGAGAGATGGATGTCAACAAGAAGTCTATAGTGGCCTCACAAGTCACCACACTTCTCCACCTCTTGTTTTCTGTGTTACTTGTGTTCTTGGCATAAGAGCCCATTGATTCACACACAGCTTTATGGCACCTCATAAAAAAATTCTGGTTTACAAAGAATCTTAAGAGCGACAAATGCCAAATTTATGATGGAAAGAGCGATGTTATCTACGAAGGAGATATATGGAAACCATCTGGACTTAGTGGAGGAACGGGAAATCCACACAGGATTATTATTTTGCTTATCAGCTTAAGGAGACTAACAGAAGAGATCGTAAAGGAAAAATAGAAATTATATGAACAAGATATGATGTGGAAACACCAAGATAAGACTGGATAGAATTATGAATTTTGTTTGGACTGATTGGGACTGATTTGGACATTAACGCAGTAATAAGAAGATGATCTGAATCCCCCTTTGGATCTTGAAGTATGGGTTCCCCCAACAAAATTTAAAAATTTGGCTTTGTAATTTGGAATTTATGTGATGTGATTTAATTTGATGTGATTGGCCAGTTAATAAAAATTATTTAAAAAAAATAATAATACAAAGAATCACCTCATTTAGCTCTTTTATTAGTTGTCTGAAGAAGGCCACATGTAAGTGTGTGAGAGAGTGTGGATAGCTAGATAACTAGTTACAAAAGTTGGGTGCCACCCCCACTCTCTGCCAAGCGATAGCAAGATCCCAGGGGGTTCCAGGCACTCACCCTGGAGTGCCTGTGTTTCTTTGGAGAATTGAGGCACAGTGGAGACTGTCATAGCTTTAAGAAATATGGTTCATTCACCTATTTACACATTCCGTCTGCATGGAGGGAGTCCAGATCTTACAGCATGGTCATCTCCCCCAAAGCAGTGCAGCCTTGGAGTTCAAGGCATTTCTCCCAGCAGGCCTGCAGCCACTCTGCCCAAGATGGATCCTAGTCTTTCTTCTGACTATGGGCTTGCGGCGCTCATCTCACTTTCAGGCCAAGGGAGCCGGCGTTTGTCCACAGACAGCTTTCCGGGTCATGTGGCCAGCATGACTAAACCGCTTCTGGTGCAATGAAATGCCAGAGCGCACAGAAATGCCGTTTACCTTCCTGCCATAGCGGTACCTATTTATCTGCTTACACTGCCATGCTTTTGAACTGCTAGGTTGGCAGGAGCTGGGACAGAGCAATGGGAGCTCACCCTGTCACACGGATTCGAACCGCCAACCTTCCGATCAGCAAGCCCAAGAGGCTCAGTGATTTAGACCACAGTCTTGCTTCCATCTTCTTCCCAGTAGCCCTTGCTCAAGACTCTCTTTTCCTGTCACCTCACACCCAGTTGTCCTGGCAACCCTCCAAACCCCCAGTCTCTGTTTACACCTCAGGGCAAGGGGGAAGGACAGTTATTTTGCATTGTCAATAGCTCTTAATGGCCCTGCATTGTTTCTCAATGGCCCTAGCTTGGCCAGGTTGTTTTGCAGAGGCTAGCTCAGGAATTCCTCTGCAGCTTGCATTTCTCCCTTCACATCCCAAATAATCAAAACCCTACCATTTATTACTGTTATGTACTGAGTTGAATAGGATCCAAACTGCAGCAGTCTGATTGGTCCTAGAACAATAGGATCCAAAAGGCAGCAGTCTGATTGCTCCTAGAACAATAGGATTCAGAATGCAGCAGTCTGATTGGTCCTAGAACAATGCAGCAGTATGATTGGTTGGCAGGAACCACCCAATCATGCTCCAGATAGAAGTGAATCCACAACCTGATTGGCTTACAGTAGAATTCCGGAATTAGCCAATCATGTGCAGCCCATTGTGTAAATAATGTATATAAAGCAGATACCTTGAGGGGACTTTCATTCATTCCTCCTCACCACTATGAGCTGAATAAAGAGCATGAAATCACTTTGCGACTCTGAGTATATTTCAATTACTTTCTGGGGTTTTTTTTGGGGGGGGGGGAAGAGTCCACCGAAACCTATAACAATATGTTTGTGTGTGTATCTATGTGTATATGTACACACTTGGGTGTGATAGACTTCTGCCTGAATCCTGGGAAGCCACTCTCAGTCAAGGAAGATTACATAGACCAAAGGTCTGACTCAGTATAAGGTTATATGTTGACTGACATTAGTGTGCTGGAGGCCAAACCCTGCCTGAGAGTTTAGATGCTCCAAGAAGCCTCTGAAATCCAGTACCTTATTACGAGTGGCATGATGTATAATTTATAATAGTGTTATTTATTAATGTGCACAGTTTGGGCACCCTGGCGTGTTATCAAGAGTTGTGTTATCCCAGCGGAGGGAAGAAAGCAATCTCTCTTTGACAAATGTTGACAGCTCCTTCTCTTGAACTCAAACAGGGGCTTCCTTGTTTGGTACTTGCCATTCTCTCTCCTCCTTTTAAAAGTCACTCCAGAGCTATTTACCCTTTTGCTCTCAACAGCACTTAAAGACTTTAAAAAGCACTTCCTGTGGCGAAGAAACAACAGTGGTCAGTGCCAGATTAACACAGCGAGGAACGGACAGGCACATGGCAGTAATAACTCTTAAGTCTTGTGTTCCTTGTTTTCCTCCCATAGAGAGACAGAAATACACAGCTGCCCAGAAGCAGTGGCATCAATTTAGTTCAAAGGAAGTAAGTGCAGCCAAATTTAACACTAGTTCTGAGGCACGTTAACAGCTTCTGACATCTATTGCATTCAAATGTGTTTAGTGGCTTTTCAAAAGGCAGGGAGGTTTTTTTCTTCATCTCCCTTTGCCAGCCCACAGTATGCCATTTTACCTATGGATAGCACCGGCTGCTTGAAAAGCTTCCCTTGGCTGGTTCCAAATTGTTGGATCTATACTCCTTTGTCATGACTCCTCGTTTGCATGACTCCTCGTTTGGGGGGGAAAGAAGAAGTTTCTGTATTTAACGAATAGAAAAAAATCAATGCTAGAATCAAATCTGTCTGGAAGCAGCATCCTTTGTACTGGAAACCCCTTCCCTAAATCAACAACTTTCCTCAATTCATTCATCCATTCATCATCATCATCATCATCATCATCATCATCATCATCATTTATTTATACCCCGTCCATCTGGCTGGGTTTCCCCAGCCACTCTGGGCAGCTCCCAGCAGAATATTAAAAACACGATAAAACATCAAACATTAAAAACTTCCCTAAACAATGTTGCCTTCAGATATCTTCTAAAAGTCACATAGTTGTTTATTTCCTTGACATTTGATGGAAGGGCATTCCACAGAGCTATGTTTCTTCATATGTTTCAGGTTCAACCTCCGCCCCAGCCTTACAGAGAGATGCTGAGACCACTGAGTGATGCATATTAAGCCCCTCTTCGTTTATAAAACAAAACATGTTTAATATTTTCCAAGCGGAAATGCATAGTGTAGCAGGCAATGGATGGGCTCAAAGAGAATTTCTGCTCAGGCAGGTGCATTTTGTGACCCGTGAGCGATGGGATAAATCCAGGCCAAATCTTTATTGACATCAACAGGCAGGGTAAGGGTTGGCAAGGCACTGGGCTCCAGGATCAATTTGCCATTCCACTAGCCCCACATTGATGAAATATGTGCACCAGGTTTGTACTGACCCAAATGCATTCCATCGGAGACAGCCAGTGTTGAACCCTGAATGCCAAGCAAGCAAGGTCTCACTGGGTGATCAGGGTGCAGATTCCAACCAGGCAGACACCCCAATCCAACCTTGGTCATCCTCCCTCAGGCTCCTTATCGGGGGGGGGGGGGGCTATACTATATTGATCCTGCTCAATGCCATTTCCACCCTCATACAAAAACATTCTTCTGCCTAACAAAGGAAGGTCATAATTCCATTTAGGGAAAGTAAAAAGAAAAAGAAAAAAACCCAACCACGTGCCAATCAGGTAGAGAGAGAGAGAAATTACTTTCCAGCCCTGTCAACCAACAATCCAAATTTGCTCATTGAACCCGAGGGTGAGTGGTGGAAGTTCTCAAGAAAAAATGGCTGTGAGCTTAGATAGGCTTTCCCCTCCCGTTTGAAGGGCATAGGTGCCAACTCCCTGGGGCTCTGGGTGCCCGAGCACCCGCAAAATTCTCTGTGAAGTGGCCAGGCAGCCACACATTTTGGTGCCAGGGCCATGCACGATTGCAGGGCCAAGCTGGCTTTCCTGTTACAGGGGCTCATGGGACAGCTTTTTCCCATGAGCCTAACACAGAGACAAGATTCTTGACCAGTATTTTGCTGCAATCTATGGGCCACAGGGCCACAGGTGAGGCTTCTCGAAACAGGTCTAATGCAAACTAGAAAAATAGAGCATAGTCACCTGAAGCCTTTCATTCCTCTTAGGATGTGGAGAAAAGGGATGGGGAAGAAGGTGAAAAAGGAACACTTCTTTGAAAGTCCTGCTCAGGTAGTCTTGAAAGTGTTTGGGAGAAGACCCCCTCCCCTCCAATAAAAGGGGGCACAATGGCTGCATTCACATGCTAACTTTAGCTAAAAATAATGGATCAGTAAACCAGAATATTCATCAGCCTGCAACCCCTTGCAGTCACAATTCATGTGAGCAGCTGAACAAGCTAGGATTCAGCTCTTACCACGGAAAGATATCCTGGCTTGTTTGGAAGATCTTAACCTTAGTTTCTGGAGCCACACATAAGAGGAAACTGTGGTTAAGAGCTCAATCATGATTTGTTATGTCACTCATGCTAAAGAAGGATTGAGGCATGTATCCAGACACAACTTGTGCATAGCCTTTCGTATCCAACCAGGATTTTTGGATTAGCATTGCATGTTGAGTGGACTGGAAACTGTAGCTCCCTTTACAAACTACAGTTCCCAGAATAGAATTAGAATAGAATTTATTATACCCTGCCCATCTGGCTGAGTTTCCCCAGTCACTCTGGGTGGCTTCCAACAAAGTATTAAAATACAGTGGTCTGTTAAACATTAAAAGCTTCCCTAAAGAGGGCTGCCTTCAGATGTCTTCTAAAAGTCTGGTAGTTGTTCTTCTCTTTGACATCTGGTGGGAGGGTGTTCCACAGGGCAGGTGCCACTGCCGAGAAGGCCCTCTGCCTGGTTCCCTGTAACTTGGCTTCTCGCAGGGAGGGAACCGCCAGAAGACCCTTGGCACTGGACCTCAGTGTCCGGGTAGAACAATGGGGGTGGAGACGCTCCTTCAGGTATACTGGACCGAGGCCATTTAGGGCTTTAAAGGTCAGCACCAACACTTTGAATTGTGCTGGGAAATGTACTGGGAGCCAGTGTAGTTCTTTCAAGACCGGTGTATGTGGTCTTGGCGGCCGCTCCCAGTTTACTTACCTAGCAAAACTAAATTATATTTATAAATAAATTTTGATTTCCCAAGTCATGTTATAATTTTTTTGTGCTCCTCATTTTTTGGATTTTGAAAGTTGAAAAATGCAGCACGCAGCAGTTCTCCAGGGTTTGAGATGGTCATCTGCAGAGAAGAAGCTGGCTCGCAGAAAGCTCCTTGCTTATGAGCTTCCATGCAGTCATAACCTACAATTGCTCTTGTGACATACTCAGATGGATGCTGATGCTGAAGAAGCTAGCGTCTCTTGTGAAGATAACCATGGTGACACAGGGATGTCTGTTGGCAAGGCTACATAGCATACCTACATAGTGAACAGTGCTCCATTTCATAATAATAATAACAGAATGCCCCGTATCCATGAGCAATAATTGAAGGGGACTTCACATGAACAAGAAACAGAGCTCAGGATAAGATTATGGGAATGAAGAGGTGGGAGCATTCAGGAAGAAGCAGGCTCATTTCTTGGTAGCCGAGGTCACCAAGGGGTGGAACCAAAATTAGCAGGATGAGTCTAAGGTGCAGTCTGATATAAATGAATGGCTGCCATTAATTCCTGTGGGGACATTACAGTGGTACCTTGGTTTACAGCCATAATCCATTCCAGAGGTCCATTTGTGAACCAAAACAGGTTGTAACCCAAGGGGGCCTCCAAAAAAATAATTGTTCATAATCCAAAAAAATTGGGTTGTAAACCAAAAAAAGTTGCAAAATGGGACACACACGTCCAGGTTTGACATGTTAGTAATCCAAAACATATGCAGACCAAGACGTATGCAAACCAAGATACCACTGTATTTAGTTTTAACTTAATATTGCTGAAGAAAGCAAGAGTGTCAGGAGAAAGGGGTGTGTGATCTTCCCCAGAATGCTACTCTGGTCTGGCTAAACTATTTTAGTATATGGATCACCAGTGTGATTTTTCTAGAAAAAGAGGTGCCAAAACTCACTCTCAAAATGGCAATGGCACCCACCTGACTTCCAGCAAGTTCCGGCTGCAAAAAAAAAAAAAAAAAAAAAAAAAGCCCTAGAGACCACGGACATAAGCTGTTGTGATGTCCTCCCCCAGTGTCCTTGCCAACATCTAAGCTGCTTCTCATAATGGTAGGCATTTGGAAGATAATTTCAGGGAAGATTAATATATAGCTTCCAGACAAGCTTCAGCAAAGGCAGATCTGAATTTAGGCATTAAGTACTGTCCAACCCACATTTTGAGGCAGTGCTGGGCAGAATTAAGTGCCATCTTGAAAATGTGATTATTCAAATGTTGTGGAACGCTACAAGTCCTCACCAGCACGTTAAATTCCCAGTAGACTTTTCTGGTGGCATTCAGTGGAAATATTGGACAGAATAAGAGCAGTATGTAGATAATGACTCTAGTGTGATTTCTTCTAGAAAGCAGCAGGCTGCAAGTACTGGAGCAAGCAGGATTTCTTTGAAAGAACTGCTGATGTGCAGTAAACCTTTTCAAGTCAGGAGCCAGCTCTTCAATCCGAATGTTTGTTGGCAAAGTGCTGAATTGCAGGAGATTTTCAGCTTATTATAGGAGCCGGTTTTGACACCATTGCCCATGCCGCTGCAGCCCATTCTCTGAAGAATCAGCACTCTCCAGATCCATAATGGCAGCGAAAAGCAGAGAGCTCTTTAAATTTGTTCCACTCCTCGCAACCTACCCTTCAGTTTTACCTCTCAGGCATGACAAAAACACTAGCCAAGCACATGAATATGACATTCAGATAAACTACGAGACAGTTTTGGAATGCAGAACACATAATTGGAACAAATCAGAGCTGACTCCAGAGGGTGGGAAGGTTCAGCATTTGCCAAAGTCTCCAAAATCAGCAAAGGGCCCGTGAAAAGACATCTATTTTCAGCTTGCATGGAACACCCGAAAAAGGACAGGGAGTGTATATGAGAAGTTTGACTGTACTCGTCACACCTACCGCTGGTTATGAGGGCTGAGTATGAGACTTCGTCTTGAAATCCCAGCTTAAATACAGAAATAAAGCCTTGAATGTTCATGGCACAAGTGACTTTCAGGGCTAACCTAAGGCTATCCCCCCCCCCCCATCCTTCACGTCTGTTTTTGGTAGCCTGTAAGACAGTATTTATCAGGTGCAGCAAATACATTGGAGTTAAAATTTAGCCTCTTATGGGTAGTGCTTTTTTCTGGAGGTACACAGGGGTACGCATACCCCCTAAATATTTTGTGAATCTAACAGGAGAAGAAACTTAAAATTTTATAATTTTAAGTTTCTTCTCTAGCACAGTGAACCATCAGTTCTGTTGCTACTCCTGATGGCAGCCTCATTTCCTGTGATGGTGTTTCCTGAGCCTCAGATGGAAGCGAGCGTTTAATATGTGAAGTAGGAGTTGGAATCTAGCACGATGATTAGTCAGTTTCGTTGTTACCACCTCCGATAGCGGCTTCCTTTCCTTTCCTGGTGATTTCCTTGAGTCAAAATGAGAGTACCCCTAAACATTGTTTTTTAGGGGGGGAAAGCACTGCTTATGGGACACCATGGTATCACTGATGTGTTTCAGGCAGAAGGTTAAATGAGGGGGTGAAATGTGTGTAATATGTGGGGAAAGGACCAGTCTTCAGCCTCTACAAACAAGTGAAATCTAAAAACTAAAAAAATTCCTTTGCATTATTTACAGGTTTCTTCTATATCTTTACAGTTGTTCGGTACCTGTCCTGCATCTTTTCAATGATGCACCCAGAAATTATTTGATACAATAGTTCTCCTATAAGCTTTACACCAGGCCTATTTGACCTTCCCAGGGTGATGCATATATGTTTGCTTGGATGTTGAATTTAAAGACAACAGCGCTTATACATTATTGAAGGTTTTGTTTCTACAAACCTGAAGCACAGGAATACATTCACTGGCTTTGCAAATGGACACAAATTAAATGTATGCTATATACATGCAGTCATTTTCTAGTGATAATAATAATCATAAATCTGTTATTAAAGCAAATTGAAGCCACTAATGGAATCATGGAGGGATATCTGTAGTTTTGTCTAAAAACCCACCCTTTTGAAAATGAATCTTCATGTGTCTTTTATTTATTTATTTTTGCATAGAGCAAGCAGTAGTGTGCTAATCATTCCAATTGACTTGGTCAGTCATATATTTAGAGCACATAAATGAATATTGATTTTATTATTACCACATGAACAGCAGCATCAGCACTTTGTGAGCCTTTAGATTTGAGGGTTTGGAACTTGACCAGTATGGCAGCTCTAAACAAAATGTTCAGCAACCAACATGAAGCAGAGAAAGGTGTTGCAGATGGTGGGTCTGCTAAATGTGCATGGAATCATATTTGTGCTGTGTGTAGCCTTAGCTGGATGAAGACACTGCATGTGCAAAAACTGTCACACACACACACACACACACAGAGAGAGAGAGAGAGAGAGAGAGAGAGAGAGAGAGAGTTCTGTAGCCTGCTTGTGCATTTACAGCCTTAAAAAAGGAGGAGGGGACCTAGAATATGCTGAATAGCATTGGGGGGGGGGAGACTTTCCTCATGCATCTTCTTCCCTGCCAATCATTTAATTTGTTGGTATTCCAGATTTTTCTTAAAGATCTGTGTGTGCATAGTCCTCTATGCACACTTTGTTGGCTTAAGGTTCATATATTTTCACAGTCTATGTATACAATTTAAATCAGCCATGGGGGACTCCAACTCCCATCAGCTCCAAACACCATGGAGAAAGGGCAGGGATGATGGGAGCCACAGTCCAACAACATTCGGAGGACTTAGGCATCGTTGCTTTAAAGCACTGCAACTAACCCTCAATTTATTTGCTAGCAGGCTTGGCCTGTGAATTCCTACACACAAGCAGCATACATTATTGAGCAAATCAGGAACCGGCTTGCATTCTCTCCGAATCCAGCGACAAGCCTGCTCTCCCAACTCCTGTGAAAGATGGTTACAGAAGCACATTGCTTTTATGGTTTCTGTACTCAGAGGCTGCTTTCAAATTTCCTTCAAGGTCAGCTGGCACAGCAGGCTGATGCACGACTCTGAACGGTTTCCCTCTGTTGCCCTATGCATAGGCCTTGCTCGAAATAGCGTGTTCAGCTTGGTTGGCTGTGTTTGCATGGTGTCCGCAGGGCAGACTCCTCACCTTATCAGATAACCTTGAGGTAGAACACGGTCTCTCAGCCTGAGTGACTCAGCTGTACAGTGGGTGATGGTGACACACTCTGAGCATCTGACAGGAGCAGTCCTGCTTGCTAGGTCCCTACAGGGAACTATATTCAAGCGCAACTCTCACCCAAACACATCCCCAACAAAGGTCACCGTTTTTCCTTTCTGCACTCACAGCTGAGCCCCTTCAGACCCCTTCATCACCATTAATATGATTGTTATTTAGCATTTGCGTTGCACTTTCAAGTGTTTAAAGTGTGTCACATGTATTATCTTCCTGGAATCCTTACAGAAAGGGAGATAGTAGAATTGCCCTGCATATTACAGGTGCTGAGACTGGGGCTAAGATCACAGTGAAAGCACTATTCAAAGCACACCATACATTTAGAGCACTATTCTACCACTAACAGCCATGGAGGATCCTGGGAATGCTTTCTGAGCACAATTCAAAGTGTTGGTGCTGACCTTTAAAGCCCTAAACACCCTCGGTCCAGTATACCTGAAGGAGTGTCTCCACCCCATCGTTCTGCCCGGACACTGAGGTCCAGTGCCAAGGGCCTTCTGGCGGTTCCCTCGCTGTGAGAAGCCAAGTTACAGGCAACCAGGCAGAGGGCCTTCTCGGCAGTGGCGCCTGCCCTGTGGAACGCCCTCCCACCAGATGTCAAAGAGAAGAACAACTACCAGACTTTTAGAAGACATCTGAAGGCAGCCCTGTTTAGGGAAGCTTTACTGTTTAATAGACTATTGTATTTTAATATTTTGTTGTAAGCTGCCCAGTGTGGCTGGGGAAACCCAGCCAGATGGGCGGGGTATAAATAAATTATTATTATTATTATTATTATTATTATTATTATTATTATTGAAAGAGGGGGGTTTGCCCTGCCAGACTTTAAATTGTACTATGAAGCGGCAGCTTTCTGCTGGCTGAAAGAATGGCTGCTTCTTGAAAACACAGACATTTTGGATTTGGAAGGTTTTAACAATATTTTTGGGTGGCATGCATATTTGTGGTATGACAAGGTTAAAGCACACAAAAGTTTTAAAAATCATATTGTCAGAAAAGCACTATTAAATGTCTGGGTTAGATATAAAGACTTGCTGGAAAATAAAACTCCAAGGTGGCTGTCGCCAATGGAAGCTAAGGCAGTTAAAAAGTTAAATATGGAGTCCAAGTGGCCAAGATACTGGGAAATTTTGGAAAAGGAAGGGGACAAACTGAGATTGCAGAGCTTTGAGAAATTAAAAGGGAAGGTGAGAGATTGGTTGCACTATCATCAAATAAATGAAGCGTTTAAACTGGACAGTAAAATTGGCTTCCAGGTGGAAAAATCAAAATTGGAGACAGAACTGTTAGAACCCAGTACTAAGAATTTGTCAAAAATGTACAATTTGCTGCTGAAATGGAATACACAAGATGAAACGGTTAAATCAGCCATGATTAAATGGGCTCAGGACATTGGTCATAATATTTTGTTTGCTGATTGGGAAAAGTTGTGGACCACCGGGATGAAATTTACGGCATGTAATGCCTTAAGAGAAGATATTATGAAAATGATATATAGGTGGTACATAACCCCAGTCAAGCTTGCAAAGATTTACCATTTGCCTGACAATAAATGTTGGAAATGTAAAGAAACTGAAGGTACATTTTTTCATCTTTGGTGGACTTGCCCGAAGATTAAGGCATTCTGGGAAATGATCTATAATGAACTTAAAAAGGTATCTAAATATACTTTCTCCAAGAAACCAGAGGCCTTTCTCTTGGGTATTGTCGGCCAAGGGGTGTTAAAGACGGATATAACTTTCTTTATGTATGCTACAACAGCAGCTAGAATACTCATTGCGAAGTACTGGAAGACGCAAGAGCTACCCACACTGGAAGAATGGCAGATGAAGGTGATAGACTACATGGGCTTGGCAGAAATGACGAGCAGAATCCGAAACCAGGGAAGAGAAGCAGCGCAAGAAGAATGGAAAAAATTCAAGGACTATTTAAAGAAATATTACAAAGTTAATGAAAGTTAGAATGATGTTGGACTGGAAAGTAAACGGTTACTATTAGCAATGGTTAAGACAAGGAGAATAAGGAAGATTAGTTTAAATCTAAATTAAAATAAGGGAAGATTTGCTGAGTAATCGATAAGAATTTGGAATACAGAAAAGGGAGGCATGAGGAAGTCGGGGAAGAAAGGTACAAGAAATTAGGATATGAAATGGTACATGTTTTTTGTTTTGTTTTTGTCTTTGTATGTTTATGTATGTTAGGTTTATATGAAAAAATTCTCGAATAAAAATATTTTTTTTAAAAAATATTATTATTATTATTATTATTATTAACATGTGTGTGAAATTGGAAA
This sequence comes from Podarcis filfolensis, assembly GCF_964270895.1. Lineage (NCBI taxonomy): Eukaryota > Metazoa > Chordata > Lepidosauria > Squamata > Lacertidae > Podarcis > Podarcis filfolensis. Next base: position 14,507,167 of record NC_139610.1, read on the forward strand.
GAAATCCTTAAAAAACGATTGCCAAGTGTTTGCAGTTATATTATATATTAATTTTATTTATTATTTAGCATTACCTGACATTTTCAGAAGGTGAAATTCAAATTCTTTGGTTTTACAAGAGTGCTTTAAGTGCTTTTCATTCAGTGGCGTAGCGTGGGGGGTGCAGGGGGGGCCGGCCGCACTGGGCGCAACATCTGGGGGTTAGGGTTAGGGGGTGCAAATCCATGGGTTAGGGGGCGCAAATCCACGGGTTAGGGGGCGCAAATTACTTGCCTTGCCCCGGGTGCTGACAACCCACACTACGCCACTGTTTTCATTCAAAAGCATAGATTCACCCAGCTAAATGTTGTCCAGTCACAAATATAACAACAGATTTGAATTCCTCAAACACAAAAAATGTGTTTTAAGACTCCTCACTGAAGAATTTTGCACCCCCTAAAAAGACACACCTTACTGCAGCAAGTCAGTGTAGATAATACTAAGCTATGTGAACTGATGGTCTGACTCAGACTGTTCTGTTCCAAAAGCTTTGAGATCAACCCGTGTGATGAAGAGGACTCTAGAGTGTCTGAGAACTGGCTTTTCAATTATCTATCTATTGCTCAGCTTGCAGGTGTCATCACTCACAAGCATAACAAGTAATAAAATAAATGGCGTCCTTGACTTAGCTATGCAGATAAAGAGCATAGCAGACAGCGGCTGGTTTGGTTCTCAGTTGCTCTCACAAAGCAACTGAACGCTGCTCAGCTAGAGATTTCCTCCTATCTGGTGGCTATATGCTAATGAAGGTCCTTTTTGCAGTCAATCCCACCTCTGGGTGCAAAAAGGCTGTGGAGTGTGAGGTGGTTTGTGGCATTCTGTGAAATATTGTATTTATTATTAGCAAGCGATTCTGTTGGAATCCTGGGTTGTTGTTTTTTAAAAAAGAAACATGTGTAAGAGAAAATTGCTCACATAGTGCAGATCCACTGTTGAATGGAAGGGATAGTGGGTGGGAAAGGAATACATACGCCTGCATGCAATAGAGCCCTGAGCCCTTACGTAGATGTGATTTGCCGTTTGAGCTCCTGATTGTTAATGCTTGTTTCCTCTGCAGTGCCTAGCTAGTAGCTCCATTTAAATCTCTGCCTCATTATGCAGTGTCACTGCAGTAATTATATTTTGTGCTCTATTTTACACAAAAGCACACAGTTCTTGCTGATGTCTTCTGTCCTTGAAGAGGCTTCAGGTGGTGAAAAAGCTTTGGAGAAAACAATACTCCCACAATCCACACTGTTTTAGTCTTCTAATTGCTGTGATATAATTATGCCACACAGAAACATCATTAAATCAATAGTCAGGATCAAATGTTGCTCTCAATGATGTTATTATTAACTGATCATTAGTCATTTTTTTAATCAGCGGCAATGTATTTGGCATGATACAAAGCCCAAGGTGTTGAGACCCACCTGCGCTGAAATACCCCCCCTTCTGTGTTGCTTTTATCTTTATATTATTACCAGTCAGTTGCAACACTCTGGCACTTGCTCTGCAAATTCTAATCCAGATACTTCTCGATTGGTTATTTGGCAAACACATACACATGCCAATTAAAGAACCAGTGGAGGGTTAATTTAAACAATGGAACTTGGCAAAAACAAGCAGAAATGGAACTCAATTGCAGATTCTTCCATTGACTGTTTCATAAGGAGGTACAAGGCTCAAATGCAGATTCTTCCAACGTCCGTTTGCATCATCCTTGACCTAAGTAACCTATCTGCTCCTGTTTAGTTTAGTTACCCTAGTTAAAATATAAATAAGCTGGATAAATTGCACCACTTGCATACGGGAGTGCTTTGAATCACAAAAAGCATTGCAGACCGGCCTAGACCTTGGCCAATTTATGTTATAGATAATAATAATACTTAGGAAGCTACAGCAGAGGTTGAACTGACCCAAACATATGCAACCTCTTCATGGTAACTACTAATATAATAAAAATAACCTTGATATTATTAAGGTTATTATTAAGGATATTATTCAGGATAAGGGCATTATTAAAGCATGTCTGGCTGAATGAAGAGTCAACGAAAAGGGCAAAGGCATCTTCAAGGAACTATCATCACCAGTTTATTGGGATCTTCTAGTACAACAGCTTCCAAGCTAGTTTCTTCTCCCACTGAACCTTTTCCTTTCTACGTACAGTAAATTTTCTGCTGAGGAACCCCTGCTAGGAATGGATGAATCTGTCAATTGCAGTTTCTCTTCGTTGTTCCTTTTTCAAATCTTAAATGCTGTTCATCACATTTTCTCATTAGTTTGCGGTTTTCTAGACAACCAAGTTCTCTCCAAAATCTATCATGGTTTTAATGTGAATTTCTCCTAAATTAAACATCCTAATATGCACATTTTTGGAAACATTTTTCCCCTAACTGAATGCATTATGGATACAGTCATACCTCGGGTTGCTAACACTGTGGGTTGCGTGTTTTCGGGTTGCAGACCGCGCCAAACCTGGAAGTACTGGAATAAGTTACTTCCAGGTTTCGGTGCTCACGCATGCACAGAAGCACAAAATGATGTCACGCACATGCACAGAAGTGCCAAATCGCATCACGTGCGTGTGCAGACACGTTGCTGCGGATTGCGAATGCTGTGGGTTGCGAACGTGCCTCCCTCATGGATCACATTCGCAACCCAAGGTATGACTGTATTAATTGTTGTTGGGGGTGAATCAAACTGTTGGAGACTTACAGCATCTGCTGTGGATGTAGAGACTGATATAGAAAAGATATGTTTTGTTGCAGCTAGGGCAAATGAAGGTGTCTGGTTGTGCTGCTACAACAGTGTTAATGTTGCCAGCCTTCATGTCACATTGCATACATCTTTGTAATGCAGAGTTAGTCTGCCAATGGCCCTGGTGGCCAAAGCCAGCTCCCCATAGAGCACGTTCTTGGGGATTGGATGAGTGCTGTGAAAAGGAAAGACATACTTCTGATTATTGTTATACAAATACGGACCCATCATGTCAATGATATCTGGATTGCCTCACTAGAACTTTGAGAACATGCAGTAGGCCATTTCCCTCCCTCTAGGCTCTGCTGTGTAGAATTCACTTCCACATGAATTTTCATCATCTACTACACAGCTCATTTGTGTCTTCTTCCACTTTCAGGTTAAAATGTTTTAAGGCTTCACAAAGAAATATTACCCAGACTACTTTTAACTGTGACTTTTGCTGCTACTTGGTTTATTTGTGTGTGGGCTGGTGGGTGAGGTTTATGTATTGCTTTCTAATAACGGGAATATATATATTATTGTTCATGTTGTTAGAAGTGACTGGCTGCTTACAAAAAAGCTAGCATATGTTCAAAAACGAACATATTGCATAACGATAGCTGAGTTATCATCTCAGTCCAACACATGAGTGTGAATGTTTTGCTTCAGATGCATTGCATGCTTAGGAGTTTCACCTGTTTTGTGTGCTGAAATTTGTTCACACACATCCAGTGCTGAAGTGTTTAAATGTGGTGAAATCAATTTTATCGGCAAGAGTCCCACCTGAATGCCTTGTCTGATGTGCATCTGCCACATGCAAAATTAAAAGATAAGTAACATGATTACAATCAGATTAGTGTGCGTAGGCAACTAAATGAGACTGCCGGGTTCTCTGAGTGAAAACGTGCACTTCCTAGGGAGACCATTTTACATCAAATTAGTCTAAAATGAGTTTTCAGTCAAATGGAAGACAGTGAGTGACTGGCATAGCCAACCCTTCTGAGTCAATGGAAGTCTTTTCTTGCAAAGTATTGAAGAATCGTTTCCTGTCAGAACTTTGCACCCCTTCATTGCAAACTGACTGAGTCACTCCTGGAGACAGATTAGTACGGAGAAAATAGCCTTTTATAAAGATGAACAAAAGATATTTAAAGAGAGGAAACCAGGGTGGCGTTCTTTTACTTTCATCAGTGATTTGTCTGTCCAGGAAGGAAGAGGTCATGGCATAGTGTCACATAGCTCCAGGTAGTTGCATTTCTTTGTTAAGGTGAGGTTTGCAGAATAGACAAGGGTATGACTGCAACAATTCCTAGTGTTGAGCTAAGGTCAGTCACCCAATTTCTCAAAAGTATTATTCCTCTGTGAAACAAACTTTCTTTCTTTGTTGTCATTCTCAGTGCGCCTTCAAATTTCAGTACATGGCCAACTATTTAGACATGTAAAAAGGATGCTTAACAGGGCCATTAACTTAATAAAAAGACAGGTTTAATCATTTCACATCCCCAAATTCCAGGTATAAAACTGTAGGCTTGGAGGGTAGTCAAAGACATCATCCATACAAACTGCCCAATCATATGTCATGTCTGTACAAGAAAGCCCAGACACAGATTAAACACAGGATAAACACCTGGGAAGGCTGCAGAATGTAGACAAATTGAGAAACAATTTGTAAAATTAAAGGGCACTCACAAAACCCCATGACACAAGTTCAAAAGTACGGTACGGCAAAACCTCTGCATTACACCCATAATATTTTCACCAAAATACTAGCCCTTTTGATCATTTTAATATATATTTTTTTCTTCCTACCTAATTGATAGGAAATGATCAGTGGTGGGAGTGAAGGGTACAGAATATATATTTTTTTCCTGCATAGCACTAACAGTTCCAGTTCACTCACCATGAAGTCTACCCCAGCGTAAGTGGGTGAAATGAGTGTAGAAAGGTTATCCGTGTCTGAAATTGGTGGGATAACAGGCGGTATCGTTGCTAGTCTTCTTAAGAGAGACATATGCAGACATATATAGATCTATGAGAGTTCACCATTTCACCTCTCCCATCTGTAAGCCAAAATCCAGGCATGTAGGAATGAGCAATTAAGATGTTGAAAAGAATGCTTCTTCCCAAACCTCTTTTACTGGTTGTTTTGGGGGCAGGAGGAGAGGACAAAAGGAGTAGTGGTTTGAAGACCTCCTTGACTCTGTCTTGACTCACACTGGGGTAAGTTATTGTTGTTGGCTTTCCAACTCAGGCACAATTTAAAACATGGCATCAATTTAAACAATAGTTATTGTCCAGGGTTTCTTCTAGTGTGGTTGTTCCTGCTCTGAGAGGGAGAGCACCGCCCAGTGGAGGGAAGCTGGAACCAACTTTGCTTCTGTGCTGTATCAGAAGTATGGCTGGAGCCTCCAAGAGCTTGCCAATGTGGACAAGAGAGGTTCTTCAGAATAAAGCACTAAATAAATCAGGGATGGAGAATCTCTGGCTCTCCATTTGTCATCAGACCCCACATCCTATAAGCCCCAGCTATTGTGGCCAATGACATTGGGAAATGGGTGTTGAAGGAGCCCTCCAGCAACTGAAGGGTCACAGTTTCCCTATCCCTGATAAAAATAGATGCAATATAATATGCTCACAAGATCTGATTTTCAGACTACCATGTTTTACACATCAAAATGATACCAGCTCTCAACGAGGCATCGTAAGGAGAGCGTGTTTTAACCTGACACTCTCCACCTTAGAATTTGAGTGCTTATAGGTTGACGTTATTGTATATATTTATACAATAATGGAAGAAACAAGAGAAGAGGAAGAGCAGGGAGTAAGTAGACTGAAGCAAAAGCGAAGAATGAATCAGGCAGGTCAGATTACACAAGGCTTCTGTCTAGAAAAGGCAGCTCTGATGCACAGAATGTTGCCTGTCCCAGCTCACTGTCATCTGCAGACCTGGCCCTCGAATGTGGCTACGATGAGTCAGCAAGGGCTTCACAAAGAGAGAACTGTTCAGACTCTAAGAGATTAGTGCCTCTTTGAATTCCTTTTATGCGGCTACATTGAGTAGTTAATGTTTCCCCAAATAAGGGTTGTGCAGCCTGAAACACACCAGGACTTTAGATTACTTAAATGGATGAATAAACCGCCTGAGCACCATCAAGTCTCCTTTGCGTCCGGTCAGGGTGGCATGGCATGGCTTCACCCTCTTTTGTGACAGTGTGAGAATGCCCCACATTCCTCGGCGCATTGGAGACTCATGCTCTTTCAGTTTACGTTGGGCATCTGGAAAGGCTGGAGGCAATGTGAAAGAGCGCTACACTGCTTCTGACTGTGCCAGGTGCCCTAGGTCAGGGGCTGGCAAACTTCAGGCTTGTCAGATCTGCTTTGCTTTGTTTTTCCCCACAAGAACCCCATGATCTAAGAACAAGAGCCAGGTGCAAAGGACGTACAGTTAGAATGAAAGAACAGAGTGTGCCTCTGAGCACATTCTGAACAGAGGGTATTTGTTTTTAATATGAGAGCTAAATGGAGCCCACAGTCTTTTCACACAAAAGTCATTTCCTGGATTTTTCATTGAAGGTCCATTCTTTACTTCAGCAGCTTAATTCAGATGTAAAAATGAGTTTTGTTGTTACTATGGTTAAGTAATTAGGATACAAAACCTTTGCCAGTCTACTGCAAATCACCTAGAAATCTACCTTTTGCTCAGTCCTGCTCTAAGAGTTGTTCTGAACACTGCTAGCAATCTTCAGGTATGAAAAGAGATTTCTGGGACAACAGAACATGGGGAACATGGGAAGGTCAGAAGAAATGTAAGTCATTCCTTCATTTTTATTTGTTTCTATCCTGTCTTTCAGGATTCAAATCCTTCCAGGGTGGCATGCTGGTGGTGCAGTAAATTTCACAAAACGACAACATAACAGATAATTTCAAAGCATAAAATGTGACCGTGATCCAGTCGGTGGTGGACAGGGGACAGAGCTGGTGTGGTGTAATGGTTAGAGTGTCAGACTAGAACCTTGGAGAGCAGGGTTCAAATCCCCACTCGGTCATGAAGCTCACTGGGTGACTTGGGCCAGTCACCATTTCGTAGCTTAACCTCTTAGGGATGTTGTGAGGATGAAATGGGGAGAAGTAAAGCCATGTATGCCACCTGGAGACCATTGAAAGATGAAGGTGGTATATAAATGTTATAAATAAAATACCTGTTGCTGATCTTTGCTTTCCTCCTTCCCTTGGAATCTTTCCCACATGGACTGTTAATGGTGGAAAGAGAATGGAAAAGTCCAACTGGAGAAGGCTTCAATGAGATCTTTGTCTATTCTTAGAAGAATAGTCCCCCTGGATCAGAGAAGTGGCCCATTTAATTCTGCATCCTATTCTTATAATGTGAAGTGCACAAGCAGGGCTGGAGCACAACAAAATTCTCCCCACCTGTGACTTCCAGGAACTCTGTGGGGATGCTTCAAAGCTGATGATAGACATGCATAAAAATTCACGCACCACAAACAACACAAATTGAGCTAAGAAGAAAGTCAAAAGGACCCATGTGCCACATAATGCAAAGAGAGGCTATTTAGGTAGAAACAACTCCTCAGAGGCATGCACATAGAAGTAATAAAAATGCATACAAACCTAAACAAGAGGACTTTAAACAAATGACATTAATATACAAAATTGTACTTCGCCAGCTGTGAAACAGAGTTCTTGTTAGTTTACTTTGTTATTCATTTATAAATCAGTAGAAATTTTATTTTCATGTTACTTATACTTAGAAAAATAGCCATTCATGCAGTTAGCTGTCTAGGTTCTGGATGACAACACACAAGATTTGGTGAATTTCCCAAAGTCACCTGTTTCGAATAGATTTCAGTAGAGAATCTTAATTCAGGTCATGAAGCTTCTAGCCACCAGTTCATATTGGTTTTGAAGTGATCTTATTATAGGCCTGTCACTAAAGATTGTATCTAGCAGATTCAGAGATTTGGGGGGGGAACCTGGTGATATATATATATATATATATATATATATATATATATATAAGTAAAAGGGGAAAGACTGGAAGAACTTTCTAGGAATATATTGGTAGGACGGAGTCTGGGATGGCTAAATTTTAAGAAAGTGAAGAAGGGGAAGGTATCTTGCCATCTTGCTTCTGGCAAGAGATTTAACTCCTTCCACTGGACACCTTCTGAAGGAGGCTCAAAACCTGAAATTTTGGGTCAGACCCTGAGACGATTAGTCCTCAGGGCTCAAGAAATGTTCCTTACACTATGGAAATACAACTGTTATGGTACATAATGATGTTAAGTATAATTGTTTAACTACATACTGAAATGGAAAATGACTCTGTATATGTTTGAATATGTATTGCTGAAGACTTAACTGGAAAATTCCATAGGGCTATGTTGAAGCTAAGAAGGGCTCACTAAGCACCTAAATGGGTTGATTTATTGGTATTCTCTTTTCTCTTACATGGTGTTTAACTTTAGATCATGTGAGAGGGGCTTTCCATTGCCATATTGAGGAGTTGTTCTCTGGAAGCCATAGAGGACAAAGGATGAAAACAGCACCAGCCTAGTGAAGGTTGTATGTGGAGAAACAGACATATGATTTTAGGGCTGTCTGGTGTTATTTCAAGTATGTAAAAAGATGAAACCTGTGCTGAACAGGCACATGATATTATACAACTATTTAGATGTATCACTATTGTTTTGTGTCTCTTTTTGGAAGAAGTTCTGTTAGTAAAGTTTTGAAACATATTTATGGATCTGGACATTTTTTATTCTATGTGCAGTCAGCTTTTATGCATTCCATTGCTTCATACTGTGCAATATTAATATCTGCAATAAATGATGACATATCTTTTTTGATAATATATTGTCTAAAGCAGGTATGCCTTGGGCCTGGGGGCAAAATATCTTTCTGGTCTCACCAGGCCACACACATTCCCACTTGCACCCTCTCTTCCCAGCCCAGGTTCATTTACTTTGTTTATTCATTTGCAGGAAGTTCATTTACTTCATTTAGTCTTCCTTTGCCAATCCCGAACATGTGGAAGAGAATATTTTTAGCAGAGATTGCCTATAGAACTTTTATCCATTAAGCTCAAGGAAGAGGATGATACAATCAATACAGTAGCACACTTGTTGTAGCCTTCAGTCTTAAAAGCACTTCAGGCCAGGTCAAGTCAGGCAATTGCCCGAAAACCACAAAACAAATACGTCTTTCATCTTCCTCCTCATTCTGTTTGAAGTCACGACACTAAGGGAACACATGTCCATTGCTGGATGTAGCCTAAACTGTTCCACTGAGGAATGAAGCCATTAATCTCTTTCAGAAATACATCATAAAGTGGAAAAGGGAGAGAGAGCTAACATCTGGTGTGTTCCTCTACTTGTGTAGATGGTAGGGAAGTAACCAGAAGCATGACTCCGGAGTCCAATTATAGATCCACATATTCTTCCACAATGGGGACATAGGTTAGCAGGTGGGAGTTGATCACACTGAGGATTTGCAAACGTGCCTTCCTCTTAGCTTGTTCCTCCCTTTTGTACTGAATTTGCGCTTTTCAAAATCCATGATGCCTTTAGTAGAGGCTATTCGTTTACAGACATTATGCTAAGACTACGTTCATGGAAGACAATCAGCCATGAGTGATCACCGAGAGAGAGAGAGAGAGAGAGAGAGAGAGAGAGAGAGAGAGAGAACTAGAAACACTGCTGAAGATTAGGGGTGTGTGGAACCCTGTTAAACTCCTATACATGTCTTATTCAAACTTTTTTGGCTTCCACAAATTTGAAATACATGGCTATTTCTGCAGAATTTGAACAATCACTCATCATTTTAGGTGAACTCTGACAGCCATTCTGCTGAAGACACTTGGGTTGGTAATCAACTAAGTTTTTCTCCGAGAGGACCCATTGAAAATAATGAACACAACTAGGTTGGGTCCATTAATTTCAATGGATCTGCTCTGAGTAAAACGTGAATGCCACCCAGGTCTTGTAATGTCGGAATGGTCATTCCTTTTTCTCAGGATTCCTCTGGTGTTTCTCTGTCATGGTGGTGGAGAAAGATATTCTGAAGACTATGCCCTTCTGGCCTGCTAGGGCCAGGGTGGAGGAATCTTTTCCCCCTTTCCCCTCTCCTATTGTGATGGAACAGGAGGGAATTACTTGTATCGCCTCTACTGCTATCAGAGTTGCAACATGCAACAAAGGGATATATCTCTTTCTCCCCCTAGTCACAACTAGTCCGCCCCTCCAAAAAAATGCAGCTTAGTGAAAATGTTCCTGAGGAAGAAGGGGATAAACCTCTCTTCCAACCATGCAGTTAATTGAAGAAATTCAAGTAGCGTAACTGTGTGCTGTGCGTTCAGGGTAACCCATCGGCTCTGAGGCAGAAGGAAGGCAGCACAAGGTAAGGCTAGATAGCAGCTGTGTTAGGAGACTCATCCTGGCACTTCTGTGCTCTAGGCACACCAGAGATTTGCTAGCCACAAGTCTTCTAGTATGTAAATAATCTGACATTACCAAGATGCTATGTCACCAGCCGCTTGGAGGATTTTCTGGCCACTTCACAAACTGAAGAAATGCAACACGTACACAAGTGGAACGAAGAGGGGCCAGCCAACTGCTTTTGTTATGTTTCCCCACTTTTATTCCCACACATGTTAAGAGACTATGCGGTTGGAAGGAAAGGAGGCCCTTAAGCGCCAAAGCAAATTGTAAACATCACAAAGCAGCCATTATTATAACTGTACCTTGTTTTGTCATATTCCATTGTTGTTTTCTCTAGTTCAAGGGGATCATTAATTCTGGGAGCGAAGTACAGGCTCCATGGATGCTGTCTGCCTGCATTTAGCAAACAACCTATTATTACTTACCAAGTTGTCTGTTACCCAGAAGCATTTTACCTTAGATTTACCCATACTCAAGGGTAAATAATGTCGCTCAGGTGGTTTTAAAGAGATTTCCAAAATGAAGGAATATATTCTACTATGATAATAATCAGATATATTTTCTGTATTCCCCCCCCCCACAGCCAAATACTCACCGAGGTTGGCTGTAACCAGCAGCCTTTAAACTTTTGTTTGTTTCAAATTTTTGCTCCTGCAAGAGAAAATCAGCATCAAAACCTCACATGTTATGCTTTTAGAAATCACATTGTCCACCCCAAATTTTAATCTCTTTGTAAAAACTTCACTTTTGTGAGCTTGTGGTGAATCCTGGGAAAGAAAGAAGTTCATCAAGGCAAAGTGAATGCAAAATGTGATAGGAGTGAAGCTAGAATGTTTCTTCAAAGTTGGCTTTTATTTAGACCTCATGAGTTTCAAGGCCTCACATCTTTATTTGCATAGATTGCTAAGTAAATCTTCTATCTCTTCAGACACTCATTACGCATTTGTCAAAATCCCTTCTGAGCCTCTAAGAGCATCCACATAAGCAACATAGTTTTACTTAGAAAGTGCAGTTTTCTTCCTGACACCCCCCCCCTTTCTTCTGTTTGCCTTGTTTTCAGATTGCAATTATGCTTGAAATCACAGCTCAGTTTTAGAAATCAGCATTGGCAGATGCTGAAACAGCACATTGCGGCGTCCTATCTAGAACATAGCACTTTACATCTATGCCTGCTTCCTCGTGTAAAACAAACTAAATCCTGGATCATGGAAAACTAGGATGTCAAGGATGAATGGGATTTGTAGCAATTTCTCCCACACATGGTAGTTTTCTACATGCAGTGTTTTCTCTTTTTCTTCAAAAGGAGAAGATGAAGAAAATGAATTAAAACATTCCAGCATGATCCTCACCAGGGATGCCAACAGGATTTCTTGGCCCTGGTACACTGTATGTGGATTGGGGCCCCTGCACCTCCCTGCTCCCCTGTAATATATCGACAAGAACTGCTGTACATATATTAACTTAACCTAGCCTGCCTCTCAGGGCTCTTGCAAATATAAAAGGAGGGTGGGGATGAAAATGTAAACAACCAAATAATAAAATCATAGAATCATAGAGCTGTATAGTTGGAAGGGTCCCCAAGGGTCACCTAGTCCAACCCCCTGCAATGCAGGAATCTCAGCTAAATAATCCATGACAGATGGTCATCCAACCTCTGCTTCAAAACCTCCAAGGTCTACCACTGTTCCACTGTCATACAGCTCTTACTGTCAGAAGGTTTTTCCTGATGTTTAGTCGGAATCTCCTCTCTTGTAACTTGAAGCCATTGGTTCAAGTCCAGAGCAGGAGAAAACAAGCTTGTTGCCTCATCCATGTGACAGCTGTTGAGATATTTTAAGACAGCTATCATATCCCCTATCATTCTCCTCTTTTCCAGGCATGCAGTGCCTAATTCATGGAGGATGTCTCTCAATGGTTTGTAGCCAAAATCCCAATGTTCTGCCTCCATGGTATTCGGTATGCTTATAACCATAGGAGAGGAGACTGCTATGGTGCTCATGTCCTTTTTGTAGGCTTCTCAGAGGCATCTGATTGGTCACTGTGAGAAAGAGATGCTGGGCTAGACAGGACATTGGGCTGATGCTGCAATTCTCGGCTTAGGGTTGCATGTGATGCCATTCACAGACCATGTAAAGGAAGCCTGAAAATCAGCTTCCTTGCTTGAACTGCAATGTTTCATAGTCCTGATATTTGCAGGCAGAGTAAAAGCACCTAGCCATTTGAGAAAGAAATAAATTTAATAGAAGCAGTTACGTTGTGGGAAATTATAAGTAAAGTTCATTCTTAAACCTGAAACAGCCTTTATGGCAGAAAATAAGTTATGGGCCTCTAACAGTGAAGCCACCAAGCTTTAGCCCTCATTGAGTATTTGTTGAGTGTTTGCTAATAAAAATACAATTTTCATTTCCATCATGCCTCGGCTTTAATTTATATCTACAAAGTTCAGAGAATAAGTTGTCATAGGAACCCAAATACCAGGAGTTGTTGCGGAGGATTTATATTATATACTACAACATGTAGAGAATGCCTGAATTCTCTGTTGTTATAGACAGGGTTTAAACTAAGGGTTTAAAAAATCCAGACTCCGTCGGCTTGCCCTTCCACCTGATCCTCACCTTGAACATTGGACGCTGCTTTAAGTTGAATCAGACAAATGGTCCATCTTGGTCATTGCTGTCCACGCTTATTGACAGGATTTCTCCGGGGTTTCAGATAGGCTAGGATCTGTTTGCAACAGTACTCTCCTAGCCTGGCAGCCTGGCTGTCAGGAGTGGATAATCCTCTCTTCCTCCAGCAGCATGAAAGGCAATAAGAACAAGCAAGTTCGTATTTATGGTTTTTATTTGGTCATCTGGATGAGAGACAAAGAATCCATGTCTCCACGCAAAGGAGATGTTGCCAACTCTAAGCCCCTCCTCTTCCGTCCCCAGCAACGCCCTGAGTACCTATGGGAAGTCCCAGGATCCACACACCTCTGAATTCTCTCTTCCTGAATGCGAAGGGATCAACAGGCCTTTGGGCTATGAAGTTCTCCCAGACTCTCTAGGGAGGTCTCAGCTGGCTGCTCTCTCACTTCCTCCTCCTCCTCCACTATCTTGTAACTAGGCAACTCCTCATTCAGCTGTAATTCAACTCTGTCTCCTTCTCCTCTTGAAACTGCTGGAGGCAAGGTGGGTGAACCTTCCCACTCACCCTCCTCTTCTGAGAGTAGCCGAGCAGACCGAGGGGACACTGCTCAGTCTTCCTGTTCAGTCCAGTCCCTGACACTGGCACTGTCAATGACAGTAGAACATTGCCACCATGGTTATAGAAGACAAGGCTACCAATGGCTACGAACCATGGTGGCTATGTTCTACCTCTCTTCTCAGAAGCATTATGCCTCTGAATACCAGATGCTGGGAATCACAGGTGGGCAGAATGGTGTTGTACTCATTTCCGGATTGCTGGCTTCCCACAGGCCACTGTGAAAACAAGATGCTGAATGTTCTTACATTTGCATCCACTGATGACCTTATCATTTTTATAGGCTGGATTTAGAGGTCCGCCTACCCCCGTTTTCCATGCAAAACTAAAGCAATCTCTTTTTTATTTTTTGCCAATTAATTTTCATTCATTTTTTTTTCAAATTTATAACACATCAATGCCAAATTAAAACTAATTTAATACATTTCCCCCCAAAAAACTGGCTTCCTGTTCTCTTTCTCAGATACTTCCATTTTTCGCATTTTGCATGCTGCATATTTTACAGATTTATCTCTAATCAACATCCATTGTTTTTAGCAAATTCCTCATCCCTCACCTGTCCCTTTACCAACTCCTGCATATAGATAAAAAAATTATATCAAATAACAACAAGTGGGGCTATAGTAATTTAAATCTTTTATCCTTCTTCCCAAGTTGTGTTGGAAAAAATGAACTTTTTTCATTTCATTTGTCTAGGGAAGAGACCAAAAGGAAACATTCAAGAAACATGTTTTTAAAAACTACAAGGGTTTAGTTGCAATCACCAAAAAGATGCCCATTTTAGATGTAACCGCAAAGATAAAACAGTATAAAATAACCTAACTAACTGCTTCAAAGGAAACGGCAACAGATCATAGGAACCAAGGCCAGCATTTGGAGTTCAGATAAATAAAGTTATTAGGTTTTCGGCAGTGAGTTAATTAAATTAAAGTTCACTAGCCTCTTACCAGAATGGGCTTCTCTGAATTAATTAAAAATGCTTCCTGATGGTTAAGTATAAACAAATGTGGTTTAGCTGCAACCCTTGCATGAATTCTAAAGCAAAAGAGGAAGAAAAAAGCCATTATTTTCACTAATGGAATGTAGATCAGTTCTGCTTTAAACTTCACAGCTTCTAGTTTAAAGCTCATTCTGGCTATAAGCATGGGGACACCTTTGCTAAAACCAGATAGAATTATTACAATTACATTATAGCAGCCATCACTGATGGAAAAGGTTTTAGGGATAGCTGATAGGGCTGGCTCAATAATGAGGCAAAGGGTGAAAATTGTCTCAGACAACAGGAACAGAAAATTCCTGCCTCTGGTCCCAACTCCTTTCATTATTATTTTGGCCAACCAACTGACCAGCCACTCATCAAGGCAGCATTCAGTGTGTGTGCTGAGAGGGCCTGCACATCATTTAAATGAATAGGGGAGAGCTTGCGCCATGTATGGACAGTGGTACCTCGGGTTAAGAACTTAATTCGTTCTGGAGGTCTGTTCTTAACCTGAAACAGTTCTTAACCTGAGGTACCACTTTAGCTAATGGGGCCTCCCGCTGCTGCTGCGCTGCCGCACAATTTCTGTTCTCATCCTGAAGCAAAGTTCTTAACCTGAGGTACTATTTCTGGGTTAGCGGAGTCTGTAATCTGAAGCATCTGTAACCTGAAGCGTCTGTAACCCGAGGTACCACGGTACTAAGCTCACACATTGAAATCGGTGAGGATGCAAATCCTCAGCTTCAGCTGGATTATTCCCTAGCTGTATCTCTCTGCCTTCCTGAAATTATCAAGGACAAATAATAAACTCCAAAGGTTAATCATCTGCCAATTTATTCCTTGAAAACAAACGAAGAAAGGCTGTGTTAGCGAATTTTCCTTGGTGTGTTACACAGTTAAATATATGTGTGCCTGTCATCTGATTCTTTCAAGTGCACCAGCCAGGCAGTCTCAAAGGAAACCATGCTGTGTATATATATAAACTACCCCCAGAGGGAGGGCATAAATGCTGTTTAAGATATTGCATTGCTGGACTGCAGCCAGCAATGCAATTCTCCCGGACTTACATTTTTGGATGATTCATCAGTTCTTGACTTAATCTGTGGTTTGGGGCTTTGGTAAGCTTGTCCTCTACCCTACCCTGAACCTGTGAAGAGGAGGGATCTTTTAAAAATAAACAAACAGAAGCATCCTTCCTTAGACATTTTCAGGCTGCAGTTTGCTGACAGAGAGAGTTTATATGCTGGGTGTTCAATGCCTGTAACGAAGTACAAGCTGAAAAGAAAGCAAATATTGCAATCTTATTCTAACCCACTCTCCATTTTATTTTATTTTTACTCAGCGATACTAGCGTGCTAGCAAGTTCTACCCCCCTCCCCACTCCCCAATAAATAAATAAATCAACAGCAAAGTGAAAACACTTTTTTGCTTCCTTTGAAATTGCTCAGATATTTCACTTTGGGAGAAACACCCACTTTTCCCATGTCTCTTCCACACCCACCCACAGGAAATATTTGCTAGTCTTAGCTAAATTCCTTGAAATTCCTTGGCTGCTTCAGCTGAAGAGGGGCACCCTAAGTTCTCTTCCACTTTAAGCAAATGTACGTGACAGCTCTTATTTATGTGATCTGATTTATTGTGAACAATGGGAGGGGGAGTAATCTAAAACCCAGCACCAATCTATAACATTTCTAAGGAAGGTGGCCCCTAGAACCAATTTAAAGCAATTATGTTTGGAGGGAACAGAAGCCCTAGCTGTAAAGAGAATTTATTAAAGCATTTGGGATGTATGCCCTCAGTCTTTAAGATGGTTAATGCCTCTACCTCTGCTTTTTTTTCCATTCTGCTCCCTTGGTGCATTGCAATAATGATTTGTCCTTATTTATGTGCCTACCCACTGTCTCTGAAGCCAAGCAATAGCCACAAATCAAATCACATCTTCTCTTTCTGTGTCACATATATAGCGGACTGCTCAAGCACTAGTCTAAACAGATCTGGCTTTGCCAAAGATTTGTCAGCAATACTTTCTATTCCTGGCCTATAAATGGACCTATTAATGATGCAACATAATCAAATTAGAGCACTCGGTCTTTTGCACCATATTCTCTTTTTCAAAAAAGGGGGGGAAAAAGAAATGGCCCGGGTAAACCAAACTTAGCAGCATGTTAAGTCTTAATGCAGAAAGAAATCGGTTGAATCTATCTGTCATACACTTTGCCGGAGAACAGGATTAAAGTAGATTGGCAGCATTAGTATAGGAAAGAAGAAGATGGGGGGAAACGAATCACACTGAGAACTATGCAGTAATTGGCACAACAGATCTAAAATGAGGGTTCCTTTCATAATACCAAAATGCATGTAATCCCTTTGGCATCTGTCTGTTTGTTATGTTCTGGTGTGGCCAAAAATGCAGCTGTACTACTGATGCAAATTTTGGTCTTTGTCACCCAATCGGCACCCTACCATAAGGAAAGGTCCCAGCTGGGTGCGAATGACTCAGCTGTTTGGTCAGTGCCATTGGTTGATATGTTCCAATACATGCTGCAGGTATATGGGAAAATTCCACAGAGGGGCAGTCTAACTATCTGGTGCATTTTGGGAGAACAAGTTTAAACATAATAATAATAATAGTAATAATAATAGTAATAATAATAGTAATAATAATAATAATAATAATAATAATAATAATAATAATAATAATATTTCCCCAGCCACTCTGGGTGGCTCCCAACAGATTCAAAACAGAATAACACATCAGACATTAAAAACTTCCCTAAACAGGGCTGCCTTCAGATGTCTTCTAAAAGTCAGATAGTTGTTTATTTCCTTGGCATCTGATGGGAGGGCGTTCAATAGGGCAGGCACCACTGCCGAGAAGGCCCTCTGCCTGGTTCCCTGTAGCTTTGCTTCTCACAGTGAGGGAATCGCCAGAAGGCCCTCAGAGCTGGACCTCAGTGTCTGGGCTGAACGATGGGGGTGGAGTCGTTTCTTCAGGTATAACTGGGCTGAGGCCATTTAGGGCTTTAAAGGTCTGCACCTACACTTTGAAATGTGCTCGGAAACGTACTGGGAGTATAGTGAAGCCAAGTATATTGAACAGCAGAATGATAAAATTTAAGCTGATGGATAAATAGAAAGTATAAATTAGAGCAGTCTTCAATTTAAACACCAAACAAAAAGAATGCTACTTGTTCTAGCAGCAATACTTCCAGCACAGTCTTGTCTTAGAGAGGCCAAGCATTTAGAACATGGGTAGGGAAACTATGGCCCGGGGGCCGGATCCGGCCCAATTGCCTTCTCAATCTGGCCCGCGGACGGTCTGGGAATCAGTGTGTTTTTACATGAGTAGAATGTGCCCTTTTATTTAAAATGCATCTCTGGGTTATTTGTGGGGCATAGGAATTCGTTCATCCCCCCCCCCCAAATATAGTTTGGCCCCCACAAGGTCTGAGGGACAGTGGACCAGCTCCCTGATGAAAAAGTTTGCTGACCCTTGATTTAGAAGATATTCCTGCATAAAGCAGGAATAGGTCCAGCCATTGCTATGACAGAGCTAGCTTGTTTCTTTAAGCAAAGGAAGGCTAAGGAAGCTGAGTTTCTTCCCATGAGAAATGGACCATCTTCCTATCTAGAGAACAGATAACCCTGGTATGGAAGGAAGGGTAAGCAGGAAATGGTTTGGGGGAGATAAAAACAGAGAAATCATCAGTTGATATTCAGAGTCACTCAGGAGTAGTACAAACCAAGACAGGCACACTGGGACCTCTTTTTTTATTTATTTCCCAGGTTCTACACGTGAGTGATTTCTATAACACTGATGAAAGAAAATGAACTGGAGACAAATTAAGACAAGAAGTTGTTTCAAAAGCACATAATGGGAAATCTGCCACACCCCACAAGGAAATGAATCTTTTGTGTCTGGGGTAAAATAGAGTCATACAGACATCATGCAGCATAAAGGAAGTATTGTTTACAAGCTTGAAGTCAGAAAGCGCATCATCAGTGGCACTTGGGTTTTTTCATTCACATTGTTTTTTGAGGCAAGGAATCATTCTGAGCTTGGATAGCTGTCTTTTGATTGCACTGAAGCGTGGGCATGAGCCAGCCAAATGTAAGGCCTCCCTTTTAAAAATAAAAACCCATGGTTTCTGACACTCGTGTCCCTACATCACTGAATTTTCAGTTCATGAACTACTTTAGCTATCTTATTTCTTAGCCACTCTCCCTAAAGACTCTTTCCTCCCCTCCTTTGACATAAGCATAGCAGGGTTTCTTCAGCGGCATCTCTTCCACTTTTCATCCTTCTAGCTTCAAACCCCTTGGCTCCCCCACCCTCCTCATTTACCAGCTTCCCCCTCTATCTCAACATGGTAGCTCCAAAAATTTATGACCTACTCTGTGTTAGATTTCTGTTATGCCACTGTGCAGTTTTTGGAGTCACAAGACTGTGTTTACATTCCAGACTGTTGGAAGTCTCACGGGAGAAGGGAGATGGATGTTGATGTTACTGGTTTCCTGTTTCTTTGTACAGTTGTTCCCTAACTTTCACAGAGAGCAGATACATTTCTTTTCTGTCGTGCGTAGTTAGAAATAAACATAGTGATGTAGCACATATTTCCATCTCCTTCTGCTGTTTGGATACTCTGCGGAATGGGGGAACGTGCCTGAAGCCTCATCAAAGGCTTAGGTTGTTAATCACCGTTGGAGGAGGAGAGCCTCATGGATTCCGAAGACACGACAAGGAAGAGAGCCATTTCAGCTTGGTCGTACGGAACCTTCAACACTCTGCATGGTGATTTCTTTTTGTCCGCAACTTAAAACAAACCTACCTAAGTTCATAGAATTGTAGAGTTGGAAGGTGGTGGTCATCTAGCCCACCTCCTGCAATGCAGGAATCTCAGCTAAAACATCCATGACAGGTGGTGACCCAAAATCTGCTTCAGAACCTCCAAGGAAGGCCTTTCAATGGAAGACCGTTCCACTGTCAAACAGCTCTTACTCTCAGAACGTTTTTCCTGATGTTTAGTGAGAATTTCCTTTCTTGTGACTTGAAGCCATTGGTTTGAATCCTACCCTCCAGAGCAGGAGGAAACAAGCTTGTTCCCTCTTCCATGTGGCAGCCCTTGAGATATATGAAGATGGCTATCATAACTTCTCTCAGTCTCCTCTTTTCCAGGCTAAACATGCCCAGCTCCTTCAACCATTCCTCATAATCAACCGTTCCTCATAAGCTGCACTTCCTGTAGTAATATATAGATCAGAACAGAGTTATTTTTCAGCTGTTACACTGCCTTCTGGTCAATAGTATGATCATGACTTCCCTGTCAGTTTGACCTCTGACTTGCCCTAGGCATTGGTGTCACCTACCTGGTCTCTCTCCAGCTGAATTGCCACCACATAATGCGACAGGGAGGGGCGAGAGGAGGAGTTTGGATTTGATATCCTGCTTTAGCGCTACCCTAAGGAATTTCAAAATAGGGACGCAGGTGGCACTGTGGGTTAAACCACAGAGCCTAGCACTTGCTGATCAGAAGGTCGGCGGTTCGAATCCCTGTGACGGGGTGAGCTCCCGTTGCTCGGTCCCTGCTCCTGTTAACCTAGCAGTTTGAAAGCACGTCAAAGTGCAAGTAGATAAATAGGAACTGTTCCGATGGGAAGGTAAACAGCATTTCTGTGCACTGCTCTGGTTCAACCAAAGTGGCTTAGTCATGCTGACCACATGACCCAGAAGCTGTACACTGGCTCTCTCGGCCAATAAAGCGCCACAACCCCAGAGTCGATCACGACTGGACCTAATAGTCAGGGGTCCTTTACCTTTAACAGTTTCAAAGCGGCTAACAATCTCCTTTCCCTTCCTCCCCCCGACAGACTTCAGAGAACTGTGACTAGCCCAAGGTCACCCAGCAGCTACATGTGGAAGAGCAAGGCGCTGGTGAGGTTGGCATGGAGCAAATGTACCCATAAAAGAACCAGATTGGCTCCACCAGCATATTTACACTGTGCCAACTTTGCCACCCCTTCCTCTCTCCATCATGGCATGCCGCAGCCTCCACCTTTCCACCGCTGAAATGGTCTATGTATACATGTGAACCTATGTAAACTGATATTAAGGCTAAGAGAATGTCTTGTTGGCCCTTCATAGGCTGATTCATACTCATCGAATAAACTCACGAAACAGCCAAAATAGAGCTGCTCCCCAAAGAGTAATCCCAAGGAATTCTAAATATTTTACTCAAGAGCAGTAAGAATTCTGAGGACCAGAATTTTGACCAGCATGTGATATACCTCAAAATATTTCCACACCTCACCCTGCCCATCAGATGCATCCTAATTAGAATTGAGAGTTCCCCTCAGTCAAAAATCAGCAAGAAGGGTGAGGGCAGCTAAGCGAATAGTTAGTAGGTTTAGCCACATTTCTTGGGGAGGGGAGGTTTCACATAATTAAATCAAGTTGTTTTTCAGCTATGAGGAAGGAAAGCAAAACAAACAGCTAACTACATGGAGCAAACTGTACAATTTTGTGGTTCAAAAGACCCAGTTCGGTATTTAATAATAATAATAATAATAATAATAATAATAATAATAATAATAATTTATTATTTGTACCCCGCCCATCTGGCTGGGTTTCCCCAGCCACTCTGGGCGGCTTCCATAGAAAACCAAAAATACACTAAGATATCACAGATTAAAAACTTCCCTGAACAGGGCTGCCTTAAGATGTCTTCTGAATGTCAGGTAATTATTTATCGCTTTGACATCCGATGGGAGGGCGTTCCACAGGGCAGGCGCCACTACCGAGAAGGCCCTCTGCCTGGTTCCCTGTAGCTTTGCTTCTCGCAATGAGGGAACCGCCAGAAGGCCCTTGGCGCTGGACCTCAGCATCCGGGCAGAACGATGGGGGTGGAGACGCTCCTTCAGGTATACTGGGCCGAGGCCGTTTAGGGCTTTAAAGGTCAACACCAGCACTTTGAATTGTGCTCGGAAACGTACTGGGAGCCAATGTAGGTCTTTCAAGACCGGTGTTATGTGGTCTCGGCGGCCGCCCCCAGTCACCAGTCTAGCTGCCGCATTCTGGATTAGTTGTAGTTTCTGAGTCACCTTCAAAGGTAGCCCCACGTAGAGCGCATTGCAGTAGTCCAAGCGGGAGATAACCAGAGCATGCACCACTCTGGCGAGACAGTCCGCGGGCAGGTAGGGTCTCAGCCTGCGTACCAGGTGGAGTTGGTAGACAGCTGCCCTGGACACAGAATTGACCTGTGCCTCCATGGACAGCTGTGAGTCCAAAATGACTCCCAGGCTGCACACCTGGTCCTTCAGGGGCACAGTTACCCTATTCAGGACCAGGGAGTCCTCCACACCAGCCCGCCCCCTGTCCCCCAAAAACAGTACTTCTGTCTTGTCAGGATTCAACCTCAATCCATTAGCCGCCATCCATCCTCCAACTGCCTCCAGGCACTCACACAGGACCTTCACCGCCTTCACTGGTTCTGATTTAGAAAAGAAAGGGGGAGGGGGAAGCAAGCAGACTTTCTCAGAGGCTCTTAGGTGTGGGTTCATGCATTTAGTGCCCCCATATCTGAATGCGTTCCTCATTTACTCTGTCAGAGCTGGTCCTGCAACAGTCTGTAAATTGGAGTGTAGTAACAGTCGGTTTGTTTTTGTTTTGTTTTTCACTTCAGAAAATTTAACAAAATGGTTAATCCGACAATTGGCTGGGCTTATTAAGCAATTCAAACACATTCAAAAGCATTTAATACCTCAATAGGTAGTTACAGCAGGGTTTGTTGTCCTGTTGGTGCTAAGGGGAACTGCTTCTCAGTGTTTTTTGTCCATTTATATCCAAGTGCACTAGAGTCAAGGTGGACCTGTTCCCTCACTCAGTGATGTAACTTGCAGAAATCATGAAACATGAAGAACTGCATTTTTTTAAAGGCATCCCCCAGTATCTCTCTATAATACAGTGGTACCTCAGGTTAAGTACTTAATTTGTTCCGGAGGTCTGTACTTAACCTGAAACTGTTCTTAACCTGAAGCACCACTTTAGCTAATGGGGCCTCTTGCTGCTGCCATGCCGCAGGAGCACGATTTCTGTTCTCATCCTGAAGCAAAGTTCTTAACCTGTAGCACTATTTCTGGGTTAGCAGAGTGTGTAACCTGAAGCTTATGTAACCTGAAACGTATGTAACCTGAGGTACCACTGTATAGAAGAGATGTTGAGCTATCAGAAAATGGCCACCCACTCAGTTTGTTGGTGTTTAAAGGTATGGGACATTTTTGTCCTGCAGCAAGGAGTATGTGGAGTTCTTCAGCATTTTGAGGGAGACAGACAAGAAAACTCTCTTCTAAGATATTGCAGCTAATTTAATCCTGAGTGAAAGCCAGTAAATTCATATTAATCCTGAGTGAAGCTCAGTAAGCTCATGGGCAAAGGCAGGAAGACTGGAAGGAGAATGGGGCAAGTCACTGCTTCCCTCAACAATACCAACATATTCCGTGTTGGCTCCAAATTTGCTCCCAAAAAATCCCTACCCTTTTCCAACACATTGATGTCCAACAATTTACCACTCAGAAAATGATTGCCTGAGATATTTCATATTAGTTCTTTTACCACCCCAGAATTGGTATCCAAAAATTGGGAATGGCCCTGGTAAATATGGACAGTTTACAACTACAGCCAGTTGACCGCTGCTCTCACTAGAACTCTCGTTTCTCCACAGAGGAAGCACACAGGTGCTTTCTAGGAAGAATAATGTGCTGTACATTGGGCAAACAAGCTGTAATCCTTATTTCAAATGGTTGTCTCAGAAAGGTCTCATTTGAGTAATTTCATTGCCACCACAGGGGGGCTTTTGTTTACGATGTACCCCACTGTGTGGTAAGCATCAGTGGCAGCAGTCCCTGAAGAGAAATCAGAATTCTGAATAGAATCTACAGACACCTGCAGAAGTGCTTATTGTTCTGATTAAGGAAGAAGGAAAGTTGATTTCTGGCTGGAGGGAGCAATGATGAGAGAAAAGATGATGATCAAAACAGTTGACAACGATCATTGCTTTGCTGGTGGGGGCTATCACAGATGTTTCTGCATCCTTTCCTTCAGGCACTGCTGGGAAAAAAATGGAAGTTCTTTGCTGTTCTGCAGCAACCTGCATCTATCTTGCCAACAAATGAAATCATATTGTCTTCGCATGTGGTGTCAACAGTTTGTGCGGCGAGTTATCCTTTCTGTAATGTATTGTATCGCTTGATGCTTCCATCTCAAATTGGTGCCATTTGCAAGGTTTAATGCAAAATGAAATCAAATCATCCAAATAACTGAAATGGAACAGCATAAATAAAAGCAGATACCTCTGAATGACTTTAAGTGTGTGAGAGTTGAGTGATTCACTCCTTAACTCAATCAACTTTTCCTTAGGAGTTAATGGGCTGTAATATAGTTTATTTATATCAGTATCCATTTGGAGTTTTATAACAGCCCTGGGACAGAACTCTTCTTTGTGGCTTCACTTTGTAATGACACCTGCTCTATCTAGCCCTGAGGTTTTCACTTTGTCTGTCTTCAGGAAGCATTACATTAATTTGTCCGCTGATAAGTCCACTCACCTTTTCCAGTGGGCAGTGTTGTGGCCAGGCTTCCCAGACTCTGCAATGATCCAGGGAGGGGGCAGAGAGTTGACGCCCCCTTCTGTGTTATCCCAGTCATGTCACCAATGCTGGGCAGGGCCACGCCCAGTGTCGCCCTGCTGGCCAATCAGCCCCGGCAAGGGGCATGGCCGTGAGAGATTTAACCACAGCACATCCAAGTGGACCTTCCTCTCTCTCCTTTTCGCCGGCTCTCCCAACTCACCCGCCTTCTTTTCATGCTTTGCTCTGCTATGACTTTGCTATGGACAATATTGGCTGCCATATTGTTGGGGCCAGATAGTAACTACAGTGGTACCTTGGGTTACATATGCTTCAGGTTACATACGCTTCAGGTTACACACTCCGCTAACCCAGAAATAGTGCTTCAGGTTAAGAACTTTGCTTCAGGATAAGAACAGAAATCAGGCTCAGGCGGTGTGGCAGCAGCAGGAGGCCCCATTAGCTAAAGTGGTGCTTCAGGTTAAGAACAGTTTCAGGTTAAGAACGGACCTCCGGAACGAATTAAGTACTTAAAGTGAGGTACCACTGTATATTTCTCAGTAAATGGAAGATTGCAACAGAAAATGTGTGAGTGGTTATTAAGAATTTGGGCAAATGTTACCTTACAGAAACTCAGGAGTGTTTGGGTCTTGGTTATCTGAACCCCCCCGTGCTTTTAGAATAAGGTTACCAGATTTTTTTTCAATGAATCCGGGGACACTTTTCAACTTCAATGGATTTTGTATGGGGATTGATTTGTAAATCCAGGGACTGTCCCCGGGAAACAGGGACATTTGGTATCCTTATTTTAGAAAAGTCAATATGCACAATAAGTGCATGTATAATTTTTTTTATTATCTAAATAATTACAATATAATTCCACTATTCAGATAAATGAACATATCAATTCAATCTTTTCATAATTTTCAGATGGCTTGAAACTAGTTAACCCCTATTCACTTGTGCACAAACAAATTCAATTGGGGAGTCAGTATGAAAGGGAGGGGGAACATTTCTGACTAATAACATACATTTCTTACATCTGGCTGGAACCTGAGTGAAATCCCATCGTCTTCCCTCCAGGTGATATACCGGTATGTGGAAATTTTGTGAAGTTGCAACCATTTCAGTAAGGCTGTGAATTTGGAGTTCTGGTTTAGAAAAAAATTGTGCAATTTCAAGAGAAGCAACTTATCACTATGTTGCTGCTATATTTTCCCCCTAAAGCAAAACTGGAAAGCACTCTAGAGGGGGAAAGTGGTAGCTCTATGTGCATGAAGGGCAAAAGTGGGAAAATATCCACAATGAAAGCATTTACGCTGTTGTTTTGAGGTATTTGTCATGGACTATTTGGGAGTAGCAGAATGTCATTATTTATTCCTGGCCTTATTTCCCCCCTGCATTTCAGTTCTCCATTATCTTTAATGAGGCTTGTCTGAGAGACCCATGAGCTTACAGAACATTAAAATCTAGTCTAGTTGCCAAGCAGGTGTTTCTCACAATTCTGCATTTTAAGGAAAGATTGTTAAAGGCAAAAGTAACTGTTTGTGTTTCCATAGCCATCTTGACATGAAATGCTCTGCTAGGTCAGGTCCATTCTACACAGTATGATGGCCCTTACAGTCAAGTAAGTGCATGTGGGAATTGCAACGGAAGTGTCATAAATGTGAGTTTGACACCAAATGCGTAAAGCCAATCCTGACTTTCTGGTGAGTGCATCTCTGTGATGCACATATCCTCAAGCATATGTTTGCCTTAAAGGTAAAGGGACCCCTGACCATTAGATCCAGTCGCGGACAACTGGGGTTGCGGCGCTCATCTCACTTTACTGGCCGAGGGAGCCGGCATACAGCTTCTGGATCATGTGGCCAGAATGACTAAGCTGCTTCTGGTGAACCAGATCAGCGCATGGAAACGCCGTTTACCTTCCTGCCAGAGCGATACCTATTTATCTACTTGCACTTTGTGCTTTTGAACTGCTAGGTTGGCAGGAGCAGGGACCGAGCAACGGGAGCTCACCCCGTTGCGGGGATTTGAACCGCTGACCTTCTGATCAGCAAGCCCTAGGTGGCCCACAGCGCCACCTGCATCCCAATGTTTGCCTTGGTTACACTTTAAACTTTAGACTTACGTTTAAAAAATAGATGTTAGCAACAAGCCTACTGCCTTCCAGATACTGTTAGACTCCCAACTCCCTTCAGCTCCAGCCAACATGGCCAATGGTCAATGATGATGGGAGTTATAGTCCAACATCTGCAGTGCACCACATTGACAGCTGAATGCTGGAAGATTCAGAGCAGATAAAATGAAGACATTCATATAACACATAAACTATGAAACTCGCTCCCACAGGAGGCAGTGAAAGCCACCATCTTGTTGTTGTTTAGTCGTTTAGTCGTGTCCGACTCTTCGTGACCCCATGGACCAGAGCACGCCAAGCATTTCTGTCTTCCACTGCCTTCCGCAGTTTGGTCAAACTCATGTTAGTAGCTTCGAGAACACTATCCAACTGTCTCGTCCTCTGTCGTCCCCTTCTCCTTGTGCCCTCCATCTTTCCCAACATCAGGGTCTTTTCCAGGGAGTCTTCTCTTCTCATGAGGTGGCCAAAGAATTGGAGCCTCAGCTTCACGATCTGTCCTTCCAGTGAGCACTCAGGGTTGATTTCCTTCAGAATGGATAGGTTTGATCTTCTTGCAGTCCATGGGACTCTCAAGAGTCTCCTCCAGCACCATAATTCCAAAGCATCAATTCTTCGGCGATCATCCTTCTTTATAGTCCAGCTTTCACTTCCATACATCACTACTGGGAAAACCATAGCTTTTACTATACAGGCCTCTGTTGGCAAGGTGACGTCTCTACTTTGTAAGATGCTGTCTAGGTTTGTCATTGCTTTTCTCCCAAGAAGCAGGCAAGCCACCATCTTAGATGGCTTTAAAAGAGGATTGCAGGATAGTCCTATCAGTGGCTACTAGGCATGATGGCTTTGCCTTGCCTCCACAGCTGGAGACAGTATGTTTTGAATACCAGTTGCTGGAAGCCAAAGGAGGGCAACGTGCTCTTGTGCTTGGGCACAAATATCTTGGTGGCCACTATGAGAAAAGGATGCTGGAATAGATGGACTGTGGGCTTGATCCAGCAGGCTCTTCTTATGTTCTTGAGACTTCAACTTCCATCATCCTTAATGCCTGAGGCTCATGGAAATTGTAATAGAAAGCATCTGGAGAACACCAGGTTGGGATGTGGGCGGGTGGGTGTATTCCCCTTCCCAATTTACAGCTGGTGGACATACATTCTTCAAGTCTTTCTCATCTCTTACATTCTTAACCACGAGTTAGCCAACCTTGTTTTACGCAATTTAGTTAGGTTGGCTGTTTATGCATCACACACACATACACAAACATGGACACACAAATAGAAAATGCAACACACACAAACAGAGGATAAATAAAATTCACCTCAAGAGGAAGCCAGCCTGGTTTAGTTAGGTTTTAACACTTAGATCCAGGGATTAGAGTTGTCTAGCACTCAGTATGACACCCCAAGGCTTGATAAAATTCTAACACTTGCTAAATCCAGGGGTTATAGGAGTCTAGCACCCACATATTGATAACACCAATTTTACTGTGTCATTGACTCAAGATGGTGCAGAGCTGCTGGTTAAAGAGCAGAGGCATGACACCTTATGCTCACAGTCTTGAATTCATTCCAACTCACAGCAATTTTGCTCAGTTAAGTAAGATGCTACATGGAGTTTCTTATGAAGAGCTGGCCGAGATAGCAATAGAAAACCATTCGCCATGTGACTGCATTTCCTGAGGGCACATGACTTCCACAGATATTATCTCTGTTTAAGGTTGTGAAATGGAACTTCTGAAGTCATGAGGGAAATTTGTGGCCAAACTGCCTTTAGGTTTTAAATATGATAGCTGAGTAGTATTTCTTCAGGAAAGTCGCCTGGTAAGAATTTACTTGATGAGAAAGCAATAATAAAACAAAACAAAACAAAAATCAAATCCTAGTTTATCCCTGGCATAAATGAAGGGAAGTGACTTTGGCTCATTAAATATAAACAAACAAGCAAGCACATGTGCAAATATTTGCTTCATTGTGCTGTAGAATGCCATTAGGTGCCATCTGACTCATTCTACATTTGTTGTGCCCTCTAGAATATTGTAAACTGTGTTTATCAGGCTCCAATTTATAACTCCCATTGTCATTTGTTTAATCTATGGAAGGCTTGGCAGAGAGTTCTTTGTTCATTTGTGTTCTTCATGCCTCCCAAATCATATTCGTATTTGCTCTGCTGCAAGATTCCCAGGGTGCCAGGAGCTTAACGGCCTCCGTCCAGCATACCTGAAGGAGTGTCTCTACCCCCATTGTTCTGCCTGGACACTGAGGCCCAGTGCCAAGGGCCTTCTGGCGGTTCCCTCACTGCGAGAAGCCAAGTTACAGGCACAGGGCCTTCTCGGTAGTGGCACCTGCCCTGTGGAGCACCCTCCGAACAGATGTCAAAGAGAAAAACAACTACAGTGGTACCTCGGGTTAAGTACTTAATTCGTTCTGGAGGTCTGTTCTTAACCTGAAACTGTTCTTAACCTGAAGCACCACTTTAGCTAATAGGGCCTCCCACTGCTACCACGCCACCGGAGCACGATTTCTGTTCTCATCCTGAAGCAAAGTTCTTAACCTGAAGCACTGTTTTAGGGTTAGCGGAGTCTGTAACCTGAAGCGTATGTAACCTGAAGCGTATGTAACCCGAGGTACCACTGTACCAGACTTTTAGAAGACATCTGAAGGCAGCCCTGTTTAGGGAACTTTTAATGTTTAATAGGTTATTGTATTTTAATATTGTCTTGGAAGCCGCCCAGAGTGGCTGGGGAAACCCAGCCACATGGGTGGGGTAGAAATAATAAAATAATAATAATAATAATAATAATAATAATAATAATAATAATAATATTGTTTCCTTCAGAACGAGGGAGAGCAAAAACAGTGGTGTTGCTATGATATTTGGTTTATTTACACATATATACAACCTGAATCTGTGATGGAAGGGTTCACAGAATTAACACCCCAAGAGAGTCTTGCTTCTCCCATAGGCTCAGCATTGGGATTCAAGCAGAAATCAGGCATGGTCTCCAAGCTGCCCAGCCTGCAGCCCTGTTTCTACCTTCCAGCCCACACTTAGACCTTTGACTATCTAAATACCAGCAAGTTGACAGAGGGGGTACCACCAATTTGCTATCTGGCAGAGAACCAGCTGATATTTTTGCTGTGTTTTTGTGGCTGCCAACTGCTAAATAGATAATTAGCATACCACCTGTACTTTGTTATTGTATTTCATTTCCATTTGACCTCACCGTTTACAATTCCTTCCCCAACAATCCACACATAACTGCAACTCAGAAGAACTTTTCATGCATTTGATTAAGTAGAATGTAGTCCACAAAAATACAGTGGTACCTCGGGTTAAATACTTAATTCGTTCCGGAGGTCCGTACTTAACCTGAAACTGTTTTTAACCTGAAGCACCACTTTAGCTAATGGGGCCTCCTGCTGCTGCCGCGCCACCGGAGCCCGATTTCTGTTCTCATTCTGAAGCAAAGTTCTTAACCTGAAGCATTATTTCTGGGTTAGCAGAGTCTGTAACCTGAATTGTATGTAACCTGAGGTACCACTGTATGTGCCTTAATAAATGTGTTACTCTTTAAGATTCTTTGCGGTTGCTTTCTTTGGCTAAACTGCCCTGATGATGCATTTGAAGGGTGTGGTCCAAATGCAAAGAAGAGATGAATAAAATTCTTAGGGAAGAATCTGAACCCACTTAGGCATGTTGTTATGTTTTTCATGAACTAATAGCACTCAGTGTAATGCAGACATCCCCAACCTGCAGCCCTCCATATGTTTTGGCCTACAACTCCCATGATCCCTAGCTAACAGGACCAATGGTCAGGGATGATGGGAATTGTAGTCCAAAACATCTGGAGAGCTGAAGGTTGCGGATGCCTGGTGTAATGTCTTTGTTTTTAAAAGTCTCCATCATTTTAAATCATCTCATAGTAAATGTTGGCTTATTATCTTGGATCACTTAGTATGGAAGAAGAGTTTGGATTTGATATCCCGCTTTATCACTACCCTAAGGAGTCTCAAAGCAGCTAACATTCTCCTTTCCCTTCCTCCCCCACAACAAACACTCTGTGAGGTGAGTGGGGTTGAGAGACTTCAAAGAAATGTGACTAGCCCAAGGTCACCCAGCAGCTGCATGTGGAGGAGAGGAGACATGAACCCAGTTCACTAGATTACAAGACTACCGCTCTTAACCACTACACCACACTGGCTCTCCAGTTCATGGAATGAACAAGGAACCCTTTGTGCTATGACATTTTGTACTTGGATATAGCAATGTTTGCATACAAAGCATATACTTGGCGTCTAGACAGGGCAACCCTAAAACTCTTCCCTAGTTCACAGTACACCTTCACAATCCAATTTCTTAAAGACCTCCTAATCTTATGCAATATTTTGTCCCCGACCACATGCGTCCTCAACAGTGCATGCCTCTACCACCACATCAAAAAATTCATCCCGACAAAATGCATGTCACAATACAGGTTTCCACTGCTCTTCAGCCATTGCTGAGAACTGTGTTTGTAAAGTTTAGAAAATTGGGAGTACACTTTGTATCTGTTGTGAGCCCTTTGAATGAATCAATATTGATGGAGAGGAATGTCACAGCGACTGTTTGGTTTAGCTCTAGCTATAGGCTTGTTGTGTGAATTACGGAGGGGAATGCAGCTTGCCTGTGTTGTTCAAAAGGTCAAACTAGATTATCATAATAGCCTGAAAATCTATGAAAGAGTAAGGACATTATCCAGCAGTCAATGAGCCTTGTGAGTAGCTCAAGCCCGTTCTAAAAATCTATCCACACAGCCTGGCATTTAATCAATCCCTGCAGGTGCACTTAAACATCTGAATTGCCTCTTGGACTGCAACAGGTAAGGTCTTTCCTGCTGCTGCATAAGAAGCAGAAAGGGAGCATTCCTGTTGGTGCAAATGTTAACACATTTGAATGAATATGGCAGACATGGTTCTGGGGATATATTGAATTGCACAGCAAGCTTTCTGGTTGTTTGGGGAAATCTCCTTTATTTCTCTTCATACTTATTTTTATGGGGGTGGGGGGTGGGAGGGAAATCTCAGGGTATTTCCACAAAATGCCTTTTTTATTATTTATTGCATTTGTGTCAGGGAACTGACATCGGAGCCAGAAGTGGAGGCAGGTCTCCCAAGCGATGCCGGAGAAGGGCCAAGCAGGGAGAGAGGGGACTCATCAGCTGGGGAAGGAAATCAGCGTAACACCAGGGATAAAGGGGGGGCGGAGGGGGGAATCGGAGAGAGGGCTCCAGGACTCTTCGCTGGAGACCAGCGGGGAGAGCACAGGTCCTCCGCTACCCACACCCACCCTGCGCAGAAGACTTCCACGCAGGGAGAGTAGGCGTAGACTTGGCGTCAAAGAACTTCTTTGCTGGAAGAAGTTCGAGAAATGCCCACTGATGGATTCTGCTAGCGACTGAACAGCCACAAAGTGAAGGGCTGTCCAGCCAGGAAAGGTTTAACCAGGCTACCTAGCCAGGAGTGGCGGCAACTTACGCACGAGCAACCCCATATAACCATTACAATTTGTATCCAATCCCTCTTCCAAGGAACCCAGGGCAATGTGCATGGAGTTACTCCATTTTCTCCCCACACCAATTTTGTGAGGTTGATTTGTGGGGTAGGTTTAGGGGTAATGCCATGACCAAGGATACAGAGGAAACATGTTTGAGCAAGGATTTGAACCCATATCTCTCCAGTTAAAAACACAACACCCCCAGGTTGGTAGACTTGAGGAATTGCACATGCATTGTACGTACACAAAAAGGCATCTAAGGGGAAGATTTTACAGTCTTATTTATCTCCTGTACTGGCTGGAGCAGATTATCTACTTAGGGAGAAAAGCTGTCAACACATACCCTCAAAGTTTCAAGTCAAGTGTGAACATCGTCACATACCGCTCTCTCTGACACATACACTCACACAATTTCTCCTACAGAAGCAGAAGTTAAGGAAATAAATTCTCATATGCATCCTAAAATCTAGGTAAACGTTACAATGGATTACAGTCTCAAGAAGATGATTTATATAAATAATGGCTGGGATCCAAAAAAATACATTAGTCTGGCTCAGGGGCTAAGGGTGCTCCAATGGGATGTTTCACACATACCCTTTGAAGAACAGACTTTCATGCCAGGTCACAAACTGCTTTTAAAAGTATTCCAAATTTCATAAGCAGTATGTCATCTGAGCTTGTGGGCTGTTCGTGAAGCAGAAGCCAAAAGCCTCCTCCCCTCACTTTTTTTTTTTTGGAGGGGGGTGTATTAAACTAGTTATACAGTTATTTCTTTGGAGTCTTGCCAGTGAGTTTCAATCTTGCAAATGAAACAAGCTCATTTGCAAAATGGGGCTATGGGCTGTCCAAATGTAAATTAGAAATAAAATGAAGGAGAGGGGGGAAAATACAGCCTTTGTAGTTCAAGGGGAAAAAAATATGCTTATAATGGAATTGCCAAGCTGATGGAATACAACATCAATTGGTCATATGAATTGCTCTGCTAGATCAGACTAAAAGTCCATTTAGTCCAGCTCTCTTGTTTCCAGCAGTGACAAGAAAGCCAGAAGCTTCTGGAAACTTAAAAGCAAGGCATGGAGGTGAAGATGATGGACATCTCATGTTGATTGTCCCTAGGACCTGGCACTTAATGGCATACTCCCACTGTACATTAAGCTTTTGGCTTAATAGCCCAGTGTAAACCTGTGGTCCATGAATTTGCCTAATGCTTTTGAAAGCCATGTAAGATATTAAGCAGTACCACAGCATATTGCCATTCACACACCAATCATGGGATCACAGGAAGCCATCTTATATCAAGTTGGATCAAATTGTCCATCTAATTTAGTACTGCCTGCACAGGGGACCAAATTTTCTGAAAATTGCAATGTTAAGCCTTATCTGCACTTTTTTTTGGGGGGTGTTATTCCAGCCTTGCTCCTTTTTAACTGGTTTTGCTTAAAAGCCAAACAATCCTTGTTTTATATTTGTGTGTGCATACACACATACACCCCTTCATGGATCACTGCCTTGCCGTGGCGAAGGGGCTTGAATAACTAAGAGAAGCTATGAACTATGCCGAGCAGGGCACCCAAGATGAACAGGTCATAGTGGAGAGTTTTGACCAAACGTGATCCACCTGGAGGAGGAACCGGCAAGCCACTCCAGTATCCCTGCCAAGAAAACTCCATGAACAAAGACAACAGGCATATCAAAGTTATGACGCTGGAAGATGAGCCCCTCAGGTCGGAAGGTGTCCAACATGCTACTGGGGAAGAGCGGAGGACAAGTACAAGTAGATCCAGAGCTGATGAAGCGGCTGGGCCAAAGCCGAAAGGACGCTCAGTTGCGGATATGCATGGAAGCGAAAGGAAAGTCCGATGCTGTAAAGAAAAATATTGCATAGGAACCTGGAATGTAAGAACCATGAACCTGGGTAAGTTGGATGTGGTCAAAAATGAGATGGCAAGAATAAATATTGACATCCTGGGCATCAGTGAACTAAAATGGATGGGAATGGGCGAATTCAGTTCGGATGACTATCATATCTACTACTGTGGGCAAGAATCCCGTAAAAGAAATGGAGTGGCCCTCATAGTCAACAAAAGAGTGGCGAAAGCTGTACTGGGATGCAATCTCAAAAATGATAGAATGATCTTGATACGAATCCAAGGCAGACCTTTTAACATCACAGTAATCCAAGTTTATGCACCAACTACTGGTGCTGAAGAAACTGAAATTGACCAATTCTATGAAGACTTACAACACCTTATAGAAGTGACACCAAAGAAGGATGTTCTTCTCATTATAGGGGATTGGAATGCTAAAGTAGGGAATCAAGAGATAAAAGGAACAACTGGCAAGTTTGGCCTTGGAGATCAAAACGAAGCAGGGCAAAGGCTAATAGAGTTCTGTCAAGAGAACAAGCTCGTCATCACAAACACGCTTTTCCAACAACACAAGAGACGACTCTACACATGGACATCACCAGATGGGCAACATCGAAATCAGATTGATTATATTCTCTGCAGCCAAAGATGGAGAAGCTCTATACAGTCAGCAAAAACAAGACCTGGAGCTGACTGTGGCTCAGATCATCAGCTTCTTATAGCAAAATTCAAGCTTAAACTGAAGAAAGTAGGAAAAACCTCTGGGCCGGTAAGATACAATCTAAACCAAATCCCTTATGAATACGCAGTGGAAGTGAGGAACAGGTTTAAGGATTTAGATTTGCTGGACAGAGTGCCTGAAGAACTATGGGTGGAGGCTCGCAACATTATAGAGGAGGCAGCAACTAAAACCATCCCAATGAAAAAGAAATGCAAGAAAGCAAAGTGGCTGTCCAACGAGGCCTTACAAATAGCGGGGGAGAGAAGGCAAGCAAAATGCGAGGGAGATAGTGAAAGATACAGGAAATTGAATGCAGATTTCCAAAGAATAGCAAGGAGAGACAAGAAGGCCTTCTTAAACGAGCAATGCAAAGAAATAGAGGAAAACAACAGAATGGGAAGAACCAGAGATCTGTTCAAGAAAATCGGAAATATGAAAGCAACATTTTGTACAAAGATTACCATAATAAAGGACAAAAGTGGTAAGGACCTAACAGAAGCAGAAGACATCAAGAAGAGGTGGCAAGAATACACAGAGGAATTATACCAGAAAGATATGGATGTCTCGTACACCCCAGGTAGTGTGGTTGCTGACCTTGAGCCAGACATCCTGGAGAGTGAAGTCAAATGGGCCTTAGAAAGCACTGCAAATAACAAGGCCACTGGAAGTGATGGTATTCCAGCTGAACTATTTAAAATTGTAGAAGATGGTGCTGTTAAGGTGCTACACTCAATATGCCAGCAAGTTTGGAAAACTCAGCAGTGGCCAGAGGATTGGAGAAGATCAGTCTACATCCCAATCCCAAAGAAGGGCAGTGCCAAAGAATGCTCCAACTACCACACAATTGCACTCATTTCACACACTAGCAAGGTTATGCTTAAAATTCTACAAGGAAGGCTCAAGCAGTATGTGGACCGAGAACTCCCAGAAGTGCAAGCTGGATTTCGAAGAGGCAGAGGAACCAGAGACCAAATTGCAAACATGCGCTGGATTATGGAGAAAGCTAGAGAGTTCCAGAAAGACATCTACTTCTGCTTCATTGACTATGCAAAAGCCTTTGACTGTGTCGACCACAGCAAACTATGGCAAGTTCTTAAAGAAATGGGAGTGCCTGATCACCTCATCTGTCTCCTAAGAAATCTCTATGTGGGACAAGAAGCTACAGTTAGAACTGGATATGGAACAACTGATTGGTTCAAAATTGGGAAAGGAGTACGACAAGGCTGTATATTGTCTCCCTGCTTTATTTAACTTATATGCAGAATTCATCATGCGAAAGGCTAGGCTGGATGAATCCGAAGCCGGAATTAAGATAGCCAGAAGAAATATCAATAACCTCAGATATGCAGATGACACAACCTTGATGGCAGAAAGTGAGGAGGAATTAAAGAACCTTTTATTGAGGGTGAAAGAGGAGAGCGCAAAATATGGTCTGAAGCTCAACATCAAAAAAACGAAGATCATGGCCACTGGTCCCATCACCTCCTGGCAAATAGAAGGGGAAGAAATGGAGGCAGTAAGAGATTTTACTTTCTTGGGCTCCATGATCACTGCAGATGGTGACAGCAGTCACGAAATTAAAAGACGCCTGCTCCTTGGGAGAAAGGCGATGGCAAACCTAGACAACATCTTAAAAAGCAGAGACATCACCTTGCCAACAAAGGTCCATATAGTAAAAGCTATGGTTTTCCCAGTAGTGATGTATGGAAGTGAGAGCTGGACCATAAAGAAGGCTGATCGCCGAAGAATTGATGCTTTGGAATTATGGTGCTGGAGGAGACTCTTGAGAGTCCCATGGACTGCAAGAAGATCAAACGTATCCATTCTTAAGGAAATCAGCCCTGAGTGCTCACTGGAAGGACAGATCGTGAAACTGAGGCTCCAATACTTTGGCCACCTCATGAGAAGAGAAGACTCCCTGGAAAAGACCCTGATGTTGGGAAAGATTGAGGGCACAAGGAGAAGGGGACGACAGAGGATGAGATGGTTGGATGGTGTTCTTGAAGCTACCAGCATAAGTTTGATCAAACTGCGGGAGGCAGTGGAGGACAGAAGTGCCTGGCGTGCTCTGGTCCATGGGGTCACGAAGAGTCGGACACGACTAAATGACTAAACAACAACAACACACATACAAACAAAGACGTAAAATAATTCATATAATTGTATAGCAATACTTAGACAACTATGCTACATAAATATAGGTATTAATATTGTATCAAAGAGGTTTAATTAAAGTGATGCAAAGAAGAAAAGAAAAAGAAAAAGGGGCTCAAAAATGTGCAGAAAGAAGCAATATATGAATATATACAATATATGAAAAATACCCTAACCCAAACATACTTATTTGATGTTATTATCCTAATACATATGTAAATATTAATAGCCTACTACATTTTGTAGAAACTCATTCCAAATACAGTCGTACCTTGGAAGTCTAATGGAATACGTTCTGGAAATCTGTTCGCCTTCCAAAACATTCAAAAACCAAATTGTGGCTTCTGATTGGCTGCAGGAAGCTCCTACAGCCAATCAGAAGCCGTGGAAGCCCAGTTGGACATTCAGCTTCCAAAAATAGTTTGCAAACCAGAACAGTCATTTTCAGGTTTGCGACATTCAGTAGCCAAAGTGTTCGGGAACTAAGCTGTTTGACTTCCAAGGTACAACTGTATTGTCACATTTATCCAAACAAAGTCTATGTCTGTAAGCAGAAATATAGTCCTGCATGGGCCAAGACTTTTAAAATATGCATTATAGTATAACACACACAATTTTTGGATTATAATTTTGTGCATTGTTGAGCATTTCTTTTTTTAAAAAAACTATTGAGAATAACTCTCACAATGCACAA
Organism: Podarcis filfolensis; assembly: GCF_964270895.1. NCBI lineage: Eukaryota > Metazoa > Chordata > Lepidosauria > Squamata > Lacertidae > Podarcis > Podarcis filfolensis. The sequence goes on from NC_139610.1 coordinate 14,544,330, forward strand.
ACTGCTCAGAGATAAGCAGGCCTTGATGAAACAGGTGGTCTGAGAAGCAAGCTTTGATGTAAGAGGTGGTCCAATATGAGCAAAGCTTGAGGGTGGTGAGAACTGCCAAATTATATGTATTTAAATGGTTGCAATGCACACTCTTTAAACTTGGCAGTCAATGATGCCACTAAGTGTTGTCTGGAAGCAACTAGCTTCTTCATTTTGGATCAACAGATCTATAATTATTTCTCTGCATTGACTCAGCATTGGCAAATTCTAACTAGTCATGGATCAGACATTGGCATAACTGTTAAGCCATTGAGCAAAACACGATGGGAGAGTCAGAGTGATGCTTTGAAGCCACTGAGATATCCTCTTGGTAGTCTATATAATGCTTTCATAGAGATCTTGGATGATGCTGAAGCGAAAGGAGGAGGGTTACCCTTATGCTATTCATATAATCAGTTATCAGTGATCAATATATTCACATATGCTCACATATAATCAGAGTTTACAATGATTTTTATAATCCATTTGAATCAAGAAAAGCTTTGCCTAGTCTAACTGCAAAACTGCTTGAAACCACAAGTCCAGAGACCGACCTTTCCCCCAGTGCATTTTACACCCTAGAGAAAAGGGGAAGCCATAAATTAGAAGGCGCTGGTACAAATCTCCCCCTCAGCTCCAGACTAATTCTGGACACGAAACAGGAAGGGCTGACTACAAAACTCCCTACATGAGCAGATGCATAGGGGAGTTAGCGCCAGGAGATCCCCTCCTTGGGCAACCTGGCGTGCCTCGTCTCCCCGGGGCTCGCCATATTGATGCCGAACTTAGTGCGGACACCCGATCGGCATAGCCCACAGCAGCCCCGAACTCCTGAGCTCAAGCGATCTGCCAGACCTCCAACTGAAGAGGGAGGTCTGCGGCCTGAGGGAGCCCAGAAGTTTGCGTATGAGGCATCACAAGATCCAAAGCAGAAATTCGTAGCAGGCCATGCAATCTGTTGAAGAGAGATTCCAACAGCTACAACAATATAATTACCTATTTTGCTTCCTGTATGATGTATAGAGTATTATCAAAAAATCTACTGAAGATATACTTAAGGCTTGCATAGATTTGGAAAAATCATAGGTGTACAATAGAAACAAAGATATTGATGCTGAAGATCTGTGCTGTGAACTTATAGCAATAGCTCAAAGGCTTACAAAGGCTATGCAGTCACAAGGAGTACTTCCCTTCATACTACAAAAAAACAACAACTCCTGGATAATGTGCCTAATGTTTCTGTTGCTCTAATGAGCCTTCTCATTATCATTTTGTATTGTTTTTAATGGTATTTGTGCCTTTTGTTGATTGTGTTGTATACCATCCTGATCATTTGTATGACTGGTTTTCTATATTTTTTTTTATAACTAAATAATATTATTGTAAAATCTACGGGGGGGAGTGTGTGGGGTGACTACATGTGGGTGACCCCCCCTTGCTGCATCACATCAACTTGGACTGAGAACTCAGCAAAGTTACTGTCCTGAAAACTGGAAAGCAGCTGGGTTTATTTATGCGCCAAAGCTAATTTTTCATTCTTATGAAGCCCAACTCCATCCAACCTCACCACCCTGGTCTCCGGTCTGAGCCAAAGAAGAATCTGGGATGCATAATGTTCACATTACAAGTGCCCCAAATTCATATCTGAGCCATGCATTGGGAATTTTCACTAGCAGTGATTGAATGTACAAAATGATGTATAATTAAGCCAACTATATGTGTGAAGCAATAAGCCTGCTGCAGATAATGACCGTGACTTGGCTCTGCGCTGGAGAAACCGGCAGACCTGTTGCTGCAGATCAATAGTCCAATATCCAGTGCTAGCATTCAGGAAAATGTAGCAGAGACATTCACAGAAATAAAAGGTCAGATTTTGCACATCCTTAGAGGAAATAAATGGAAAAAATCAACAAAAGATTCCATGACAGTCCCATACTCTCAAGGTGAGTTGTTACAGTAATTGTATTGCTTTTACTATGCATATATTATGGAGTGGTTATTGAGCCTCACTAAACACATTAGTAAATCACATATACTATACCATAAAAGTGACGGTAAGATTAATGGGCAACAAAGGAACTGAATAAGCAAACAAAGAAGCTGGTTCTTCTCTCTCTCTAATCCTGAACAGACCCTTCCTGTGTGATGATGGGAAAGTGTTTTCATCATAGCATAAAGTTCTTTTATGACAGCCAAGAACTCTACCTGTTCCATACATTTCAAATTAAGAGAGAATTCTCAGTATTGGAGGGATTCTCTGGGGTGGTTGAATTAATAGAAATATAGAAAAAATTAACATCTGCTTCTAAAAGATAGAGAACATTTTAGGTGATTTCATAGCCTTTGATTATCTTAAAGGTTGTAAGGCAGAAAAGGAGATAACACAAGACTCAAAGTGCTCTCTCTCTGTGTATATCTAGATAGACAGACACAAAGACAGATAGATAATTTTGAGCTATTAAAGTCCATATAGGCACAGAACTGTGCAAATCTGCAGAATGTGTGACTGGACATGGAATTCAGCTTCCTGAGATTCAGCTTTCATTTCAAAAGAGCACAATTCCAGTCCCTGTGTCTTTGTTTATTTGGCTTGCAAGTGTGTCGGCTATACCAGCTGAAGCCTCTGAAGCCTGAAAAATAACCAAACACGATTTTCAGCCATGATTTCCTGCAGAGCTTCTTTCCCCTACCCAGACTACCAGCAACAGGATAATTTATGCAAAATATTAAATAATGGTAATAATAACAATAATTTTCCCCTGCTAAATTATATATTATATTATATATTATAAGAAAAAATAAGCAAATTGCCTTAATTTGCATAATTTATGCAGGACACAAAGTTCAGTTATTTGTGCTGCAGAAATATGTTTGCCTTGACTTTGAAATTTAATTATATATATTTTAAAACAGGGTATAGAAAACTCTGCTTATAGGTCAAAAGAGCACCAAGAATTCTAACCAGAAGATGCATGACAGGGATGTAGAAAAGTTGTCCACTTCAAATTGCATCAATTCCGTAATAAAATAGAAAAGTATCCTCTTTTCTTTATTACCTACACCTTAAATACTCTAGTTATGGTGGGATTCGATAGAGGACACAATAATGAACTTGATGGACAATTAGGCTGACACAGTGTAAGATGCTTTAAGAGTGGTAGTCTCGTAATCTGGGGAACCAGGTTCGCGTCTCCGCTCCTCCACATGCAGCTGCTGGGTGACCTTGGGCTAGTCACACTTCTTTGAAGTCTCTCAGCCCCACTCACCTCACAGAGTGTTTGTTGTGGGGGATGAAGGGAAAGGAGAATGTTAGCCGCTTTGAGACTCCTTAAAGGGAGTGAAAGGCGGGATATCAAATCCAGTGGTACTTCAGGTTAAGTACTTAATTCGTTCCTCAGGTCCGTACTTAACCTGAAACTGTTCTTAACCTGAAGCACCACTTTAGCTAATGGGGCCTCCTGCTGCTGCTGCACTGACAGAGCACAATTTCTGTTCTCATCCTGAAGCAAAGTTCTTAATCTGAAGCACTATTTCTGAGTTAGCGGAGTCTGTAACCTGAAGTGTATGTAACCTGAAGCGTATGTAACCCGAGGTACCACTGTATATTTCTTATATACCCTTGTGCAAATGAATTCAAACAATGAATTTAGTACAGTAGTTTATTGCACAAAACTCACATATACATGTATGAAACTCACATATACGTACATTAGTAACAGATATGACCTCCACTATTTTTAAGGAGCATTTGAACACGGTTTGGCATGGAGTCTACTAGTTTTGAACAGTCACTGTTGATTTTCGGATCCCTGTTCCACACTTGAATCAGCACCTGAATGAGCTTCTCCATAGTCATACAGCCTACAGCGTGGAGGCGACTTTTGCATATAACCCACAAATTCTCAATGGGATTTACGTCCGGTGAATTCCCTGGCCAATCAAGTACCTGTATTTGCTGCTCTGTCACGAATTTCTTCAACACTTTTGATGTGTGACAGGGGGCTAGGTCCTGCTGCAATATCCCAGTACCGTCAGGACACCTCTTTTCCAACTCTGGAATAACTCTCTTTCGTATAACCTCAATATGTTGTGGCGAGCGCATCATTCCTTCTATTGGCTGCAGGTTTCCGACATCAAAGTAACTGAAGCATCACCAAAACATCTTCTTTTGTGGGTACTTGACAGACTGATCGATGTGGCAGTCACGAAGCTTCTCTTAGATCTCTTAGATAGAAAACATGCTTTGTTTCAATTAATTTGCACAAGGGTGTACATGGCAATGCAACATAGGATGGTGGCCTGATGGCTTGGATGATGTCATGCATTGCCGTTTGTGGGGCTACCAGATGCTTTGATTATTCAGCTTGGCAAAAATATCTGGAAAGCAGGAAAGGCCTTGACCTTAACTGTGCCGCGGCGATGGATTCTGACAATTCTGTGATCAGAACTGCTGGAATAGCAGAACCAGAGGGGTGCTTCAGAGCTGGCAGAAGTCAGTTGAGCACAGAACAAAATGAGTAGCACGATACAGCACAGGGACATGAGATTTGAAAACAGGTTCCTATACAGACCCAATGCGGTGCTTTTCCCCCCACCAGTGGGCAATGAGGCTTGCTTGCTCGACGTCTGCCTGCTATTCTGCATCATAGTTGCTCCACACCTAGTGTGACCAAACTGTCGGGTAATTCTACTCATTATTGATCGAGAGTAGATTCCAATGTATAGTGAGCAGAGAAACAACTTAAACACATTGCAGGATTCCCAAAAACAGACCAGAGGCAATTGTATTTCATCCAGCAGAGCTTTACTGCTGCAGAAGGCAAATGAACATAAGGGTCACAAATCCAATACATTCAGGATTGGCACTGTCCGTAAGAAATCCAGTTGATGCAGGTTTAACTTAAACTTACAATAAGTCTAAACCTTAACACTAACTATGTACAGAACAGCACACCAAAAGGAAGAGAGGTAGAAAGAGAAAGTGAAACTCAGGCTCCTTCTGGCCTCTTATTATAGTCAGCATGACCTTGACAGAAAGAGATAACAGAACCAGTTTAAACCAGCTGTACTCAACTTCTCTGAAGGAATAATCCAAACATCATGGACCTTCATGCATGCTTCTTTCACACAGAAAAGCTTCCAGAGGCTTCCAGAACCCTCTTGAATTAAGTAGAATAGGAAAGATCTCTACACATCAGATCAATACTTTATGCACTAAGAAATGCAAACTGACAGAAACTGGTTTCACTCCCCGAAATCCACCCCTCCACAAGGCAATCATGAGCAAGGAAGCTAGGGGTGGCTTAGCCATTCTAGGGGTGTTTCACCACATGACAAATCACTTACCAACAAAGAACAAATCCAATTTGTGAGCAAGTGGGGAATTAAAGGAACCAATCTGTGAGCACCTTAACGCCATCTCTTTTCTATACAAGCAGCTTTTTTTCTAATATCTTTGTACTGTGAGTTATTTCTTCACTGGAACGCACACAGGTAGAATAGAACTTTTCTTACTGCTTGTGATAATTTTTACCTGGATTAATGATCTGTCTTGATTCTCCTGCATCCTATATCAGGAAAATCAGATTGACCTCTAGTAGCGTGTATCTAAAACACAGGCGTCTGGTTTCTGGAATTTCTCTCGGGATTGGTAGCTGTGTTTTTCTCTGAAAATAAATGGCCATGTAATTAGAACAACTAAAACAATGTGGGTGGCACTGTGGGTTAAACCACAGAGTCTAGGGCTTGCTGATCAGAAGGTCAGCTGTTCGAATCCCCATGATGGGGTGAGCTCCCCTTGCTCAGTCCCTGCTCCTGCCAACCTAGCAGTTTGAAAGCACATCAAAGTGCAAGTAGATAAATAAGTACCGCTCCAGCGGGAAGGTAAACGGCGTTTCCGTGTGCTGCTCTGGTTCGCCAGAAGCGGCTTAGTCATGCTGGCCACATGACCCGGAAACTGTAAGCCGGCTCCCTTGGCCAATAAAGCGAGATGAGTGCCGTAACCCCAGAGTCGTCCGCGACTGGACCTAACGGTCAGGGGTTCCTTTACCTTTACCTTAAAACAATGTAAGGACTTTAAGGACTGGTGGGGTTTAGGTAGGTCCTTGTAGGGTTCAGCAGTGCTTAAGCGGTAATTAATTTTAATATAGCATTTATTCTGCTGTGGAGAGCAAAGTTTAAAAGTCAAGTTGTATATTCATATTCTGTTTCGTTTTCCATGTAGTCGTTATTTTCATATACTGCATCTTAATTTTTCCTCCTCAGACATTCATTTTGGTGCAATGTGCTATTGACTTCTCTTTGCCATCATTATGCTCTTATATTTCATAGGCTGAAATTTGTTCAATGGTCTTCTGCTGGTGTATTTAAAACAAATCTTTCCAAGCAAAATTTAGCCTCTCATGTCCTGTTTGGTCCCCACCTTCATTCCCATTGGAGCAAATTAAGAGCTTCTTCTTCTTCTTCTTCTTCTTCTTCTTCTTCTTCTGTTGTTGTTGTTGTTGTTGTTGTTGTTGTTGCTTTTTTTCTAAAAAGAATGTTTAGGGATACTCTTATTTTCCTACTCATATTGAAATACTGCCCTTCAATCAGGGCAAACTTAGATTTACAAAATGTTTAGGGTCATGTGTCCCCCTGTGTCCCCCAGAAAAAGCACTTCTTCTTTGTCGTCTTCTTCTTCTTCTTCTTCTTATTTGTATATTAACCTTCATCCAAAGAACACAACATAACAATAGAAAATGAAAAACAAAATTCATAATAAAAAGCAAAACAAACCAGTAAACCCTTCCCAATACAGAATTGTTGCTTCATTCAGACAATGTATTAATCAATTTTCTTGACTTTTCCTTACCTGATAATTTCAGCATCTTATGTGATCTTTCATAAGACATAAAGACAACTTTCAGAAGTCTAGAAGAAGTTTAGTGCTCATTTCAATGTCAGTTGCTTCCAGTAGAAAACAACCCTATTAGCCCATGAAATTGCAGGAGTTTTGCACTGTAAATTTTCCATACTTCTCATGAATAATGTCAAATGATGAAATTTGAGGCAGTATTCTAGCATACAGTTTTCACGGGTGAATCATGGGGGAACAGAAGCATACATGTGCATACCCTCTAACATTTCTCAGATGAAAAACAATGATAAAAATGATGATTTTACTCTATATACCCCACACATCTTACTGGGTTGCCCCAGCCACTCTGGGCAGCTTCCAACATATATAAAAAACATAATAAAACATGAAACATTAAAAAAAAAACAAATACCTTTTCCTATACAGGATTGCCTTCAGACAGCTTGGGGGTCAGAGAACTCCCTACCCTTCAACATTTCTCCAATGAAAATAAGGACATCCTAAGGAAAAGTGGGACATTCCGGGATTAAATCAGAAACCGGGATGGCTGCTGGTGTGAATGAAATTTAGTATGATAGTATATTTAACAGAAAGCCACAGTTTCATAAAACAGTTAATGTTAGAAACCAGGACAGAAGCACTAGCATTATAGCCAGGAAAAATACACAACAATCGCCATGTCTGAATGCACCC